>NC_133666.1:169273403-169616175 GCF_037893015.1 Macrotis lagotis
ATGTGATGGTTCCCTAAATACTTCTATTCCCACTGCAGCAACATCCAATGTTAAAAGTCAGACAGCCGGGGTTCAGACACTTATTTTGCTCCTTAGCCCTTTTGTAAGTAGTTGGGGCAAGTCTCTTAACTCTCTGGGCCTTGGCTCTGTATCTGAAATGAGATAAATAGACTTGAAGGTCCCTTCTAGCTCTAAATTTAATGATCTTCCCAATCAATGTATTCTTACCCTGGAAGCATCTCATTTCTGTTCCCACCAATTATTTGTTTACAGCAAGAACAATTTTCTTTACCATCAGACTCTAAGAATTCCCATCCTTTGAAGTCTGATAGTCAATAAAAGTAGAAAAGAGCCTTGTCTGTCCTGAAGACAAAGTGGTATAATGAGAAAAGCCCTGGACTGGTAGCTGGAATCCTATGTGGTGCTCCCGGCTTGATTGGAAAAGAAAAGGTACCTCCCTATGAGACTTTGAACAACACAATGAAACAACTAAAAAAGAACCTTCCAGAGTTTCTAAAAAGCTTGCTCTATAATCAAAGTATCCTGCTCCTTCTTGCCTCCTGAAGTTATAATCTAGTTGGGGAGATGAGATATACATAAATGAGTCATATGGAAGGAGGAACCAGGAAGAAATGAAGGAAAGGATAAAAAAAAAAAAGAGAGAGGAAAGGGGCAGCTATGTGGCACATTGGATAGAGCACTGGACCTGCAGTCAAGCAAACCTGGGTTCAAATTCAGTCTGAGAAACTTAATAATTACCTAGCTGTGTGACCTTGGGCAAATCACTTAACCCCATTGTCTTGCAAAAAAAAAAGAAAGAGGAAGAAATTTTAGGGAGGGAGGGGAAAAAAAGGAAGGTGGAAGGAAGTAAGAATGGGAGGGACAAAGAAAACAAAGGAAAGGAGGAAGAAAGAAGAGAAGGAAGAGAAGGAAGAGGGAAGATGGGGGAAGTGAGAAGTAATATAATATAATAAATATTTTAAAAAGTACTGATTTGGTCCTCATAACAATCCTGGGAGATTGTTTAATTATCTGTTTAACAGTTAAAGATACTTAACTTCTGCCTGCCTCAATCAAGGCAGAAGATACTGTGAAACAAACAAGTAATATAAATACAAGTGTATCGTAGGAGTCCAAAAGAATAAGGGGCAGTGTGGTACAATGGAAAGGACTTTAAACTTGTAGTTAGAGGGCAGAGATTCAAATTCTTTGAGCAAGTCATTTTCCTGTCCTGGACTTAAGTTTCTTTACCTGTAAAATGAGAGAATTAGACCTTAACATTTTGGTCTAAACTGTCAAATACTCTCGGTTTGTATTCTTCTTAACATTTCAGAGGCCCTTTCTGGGTTGAAAATTGGAAAAGAAAAGGTACAATCTTAACCATTTTTGAGTACGAGGCAGAATTGATTGAATGTAAGGTCCTTGAGGACAGGAGCAATTTCTTTGGGAGTTTTTTTGGTCATTTTTTCCCCAAGCACATTGCCTTACATGTAGCATATGTTTAATAATTGTTTGTTGGTTTAAATCTACATACTTTGATTAGAGTAGAAAGAAACTACACTGCCCTGAGGAGAGAAAGACCTAATGAAACTCCAACTTAAGTCAACTGGGCGCCTTCCCTTTTCCATAAGTGAATACAGCTGAGAGTATGTAGATCTCTTCTTCAAGATCAGTCAGAGAGACCCTCACTCCTTTCCTCATCCAAGTTCATTATCTGTATCACAGGAAACGGCAGCACCTGCTGGGCAGGCCCATAAGTTTCTTCTCTCTAGATCTCTTCCTAAAGGCTATGTAGTTCCCAGGCAGGGTATGTGCTTTGGAGGGGAAAGGGAAAGAGGGGTAGATTTCAGGATGTAGGCAGCTTTAGCATCCTTATAGCCCTTTCCTGCCCCCCCCCCCCCCCCCCCCCCCCCCCCCCCCCCCCCCCGCTTCCAGGCTTCTTCCTGGAACCGCTTAGCAATGAGCCCAAGGCAAAAAGCCTTCTTTCTTCTATTCAAGCTATTTCTAGCTCTCTAGTCCTGCTTCCCTCCCCCCAACCAGAACCTAGCTCTAACTCACTTGGGCATCCCTTTCCCTTTTCAAGGGCTCAGAGAGATGATGTGTCTGGGGGCATCCTCAGTCTTTTTTTAAGAAACACAGAGACATCAAGTGTAGGGAAGAGAGAGGCCAGGATAGAAGGGTCTCCCAGACATGTGCCTAAAACTTTCAAAGACAGTGAGGTGAGATGCGAGACATAGCCTGGTCCCTTCCTATCTTTCTGGTCTTCTTCCACTTTACTTTCCCATACCCCATAAATTCTTTGATCCAGTGACACTGGCCTCCTTGCTGCTCCTCCTAAAACAGGAACAACTATGGGTATTTTCATTGGCTGGAATACAATCTCTCCTCATCTAAGCCTCTTGGCTTTCCTGGCTTTCTTCAAATCCCAGCTAAAGTTTTACCTCATAGGGAAATCTTTTCTTGATCCCCTTAATGTTAGTACCTTCTCTGTGTTATCTTCAGCTGATCCTGTTCATATAATCTATGTCTTTTACCTTCTTTTGCATCTTCAGTGCTTAATATCATCTCAGGGATGTAACAGGAGCTTATAAATATTTACTGACAAGGCCTCCATGAATGGGGAAAAAAAGGGGGAAAGAGTGGGAGAGGCTGGTCACTTAGAATAAGGGCTTAAAGGGAGAGGAAAATATTGGAAGGTGTAATCAATTCTTCAAGAAGAAAAAGAGCTTGTCCTACACTGAGTTTCTCAAATCACTTTTGTGGAGAGAAGCTACTACTGTTCAGTTCCCGGAAGATTTGAGCAAATATAAAGAGGCTAGGGGACATGAGAAGAGGTCAGCAGCCTTTAGACCTAGCCACACACACTATACTTTCACTAGAAAATTAAGTGTTTAATGAGACCTGCCATATATCCTCAATCTTTTGATAGGAATTCCTGATTCTAGAAGCTGATACATATGACCCTGTAATCTGCTCTCTTACTCCATCTATGTCAGCATAATGACTCGTATGCAATAGGAATTTAATAAATGCTTTTATCAAGATAGATAAAAGGATCTAAGCAAAAACTCAAGTCTTACATACACCAATTCTCCTGACTAGTGGCTATGCTCAAAAGGTTTAGGAGCAGGTCACCCAAATAGTGAGATTATAAGAGATTATCTCCCCAATTCCCTATAAAGGACTATCCTCCCTGTGCTGACCCATGGAATTCAAATTTAAAAGTCTGATCTCAATCTGGATACCTCTATCAACTTATACCATATGACTCTTTTCCTTGTCTTCCCAAGGACCTTCCATTAGAGGATATACACATGCCTTCTGTCCCCTTTTCATCTGGTGGATGACTGATGGAGATGGTCTATTGTTTATTCCTTGATTTCCTCCCATGACTAGCCCTAACTTTTTTTTTTTCTTTTCTGTTTGTCTCTCCCTAGTGACTCCTTTTATGGCACCCTTCATGAACCTCTCCAATGACCTTTGAGGATAATGACTTACCCAGGTTCAAATACCTAGTAATTGTGTGAGACTGGATTTGAACTCAGGTCTTCCTGGCTTTGGGTTCAAAACTCTATCCCCTGAACCACCCAGCTACTTCCAATCCTCTTTTGCCTACAAAAAAAAAAGTAAGTACCAGAGAAGAAAAACTGACTTAACTAAGATAATACCTGAACTAAAAGATCCAGAATTTGAACTTAGATCCACTGACTACAACCCAGTACTCTGGTAATTTCTTTTTTTAATGCAAAAATTCATGCTAATTAATTCTTTACCCAAACAGAGGTTCAATAATTTGCACTTTAAGGTTGACAAAGTACTTTACATAAATGATCTCATTTGATTCTCACAACTCCATAAGGAAAGAATTTCAGGAATTATTAATAATCATTTTGCAGATGAGGAAACTGAGATCCAGAGAAGACAATACTTCTGTGATCATGTGGCCAAGTCAACATTTTGTCCACTACACTCCTTACACTTAGTTCTTCAGTATTCCCTAGAAGGACTCTAGCAAAAAGACATGTCCCTAAGCAAAAACCCAATAAATATTTGAAGATTTTTAGTTTACCTTAGGGGAAGAGAGTTCCTCTCTTTTTCCAAGCAGGAAATTTATATAAAGGAATGGGAGAAAGATAAGGGATGTATGCCAGGTGACAGATTGGGATGAGGGGGTGGGGAGGAAGGGGTGAGGATGTGGGGACATGAAGAAATGTTAAAGTCAAGAATAGTGAAAGCCCCTCAACAGGGCTCTCAGATGGAATGGATTCCCAGGCTGGCTAGCTAGCTAGACAGTGACAGAACACCAATTCTGGAATTTACAGCCACAGGGCCCAGCCAGGGAAGAGGCCTTTGGCAGGTGGGAGGAGTGCTTCTTGGGAGAGGAGGTAATCGGGCAGGCAGAGGAGCCGAGAGGGCAGGAATGGGCTGTCTCATCAAGTGATCCTAGCCTTATATGGAGATTCCCACTGCGAAGCACACCCAACCCTCAGCTGTTTTCCACCCCAGCAGACTGAGTTTGGCCAAGGAAGAGTGATCTGCCTGCTCAGCCCGGTTTAACTACTTTCCTACCAAAGGCAGACCAGGTAGGATCCAGAGCAGAAAAAAAAAGGGGGGGGTGTTCCTTCCATGGAAAGCCCTTATTAAATATCGTCAGATTGAGAGATATTGTATCCAAAGGCTGTAAAAAGAATCATTTCCCCATGCCTATCCATAGGGCATCACCCTCAGAAACAGTAACCACTAAGATACATATCAGAAAGTTCCCTTAGACTTCCAGTTTGGAGACTTCAAGGATGGGATGATGAACTTGAGGAGAGTCCAGGTATGGGTCCTCCCTGCCCCAAGGCTCAGTCATCCTAATAAATGACTCTTATCCAGCTCTTTAAAGTCTACAAAGCACTTCATATACATCATCTCATTTGATCGTCACAAGAACTCTGTGACAGCAGTATAACCTGTATTATTACCTTCATTCTACAGAAGAAGAAACTAAAACTAGAAGAGATTAAATGACTTGCCCTTATAGTAAGACAACTATTAAGTGCCAGGGATAGGCTGTGAATTGGGGTCTCCCCCATTACCATACCTGGTCCAATCTGTGGTGAACAGAGGGAGCTTAATAAATGCTTCTTGACTAAATCCCATACTCTGTGTGTGTCCACCCAACATTACCTAAAGCTGTATAAAACCTTTTGTGAAGTAATTTAGGTAAAAAAACTGGATTAAGAAAAATCAAAAGATCATAGATTTAGAGTTGAAGGTACTTTACATTCAGGTCTTATCTCTCCTCCCATATACTTTTAAGTTCATTTTTAAAATTTTAAATCCTCCCAACAAATAGAAAAAGGGAAAGAAAAATTCCTGGTAACAAATAAGCAAAATAAACATATAAACACATTTGTCTTGATCAAAAATAAATTTCTCATTCTGCACCTTGAATCCATTCCCTTCTGATAAAGATAGGTAACTACTTACTTCATTATGGTCTCTTGGAGTCATATTTGATAAAAAGCTTCTACTAGATGCTTTGAAAATTGTTTTCCTTCCAAAATTATTAAATCATATATATTAATTCATAAAGTTTAATATATTAATAAGATATCTATTGATCATTAAATAAAGTCTTGTATATGATCCTCTCATCTCACTCTGTATAAGTTCACAGAAATCCTCAGGTTTCTTGCAAGTCAGTCAGCCAATAACTTTTTATCACACATTTGTTTACACATTTTATTACATATTACCAGGAACTATTGGATATAGGTAGTAAAAATGAAGACTCAGGGGTGAAATGTGAGCCTCAGTGATTCAGAGGATGGTCTTCTATAATAATAGGGAAATTTGAAAGATAAGTAGGATAGCTAAAACTTAGTAGGGAAAAGGTATATCCCATGTTTATGGCTATTTAGTGATTTTTGTTTTTGTTGGGAGTGGGGAGGCAGGCAGGATGTGTGACAGGGAAAAGAGAAAGGTCTAAGGAAAGAGAAGTAATTTGTAAAAATCTGTTGCAGTACTTCATGTTCATGTCTGCACTTCAAATACTTATACTTGCCAAAATTTAATGAATAAAATTAAAAACTAAAATCCCTCAAGCGGCACAGAGAAAATGGAGACATGAGGAGGGGGGACTTTATAGTCAACATTAATTTTGGAGAAATTAAGGATGGGGGGGTACATAGAAGCATCCAAGTCAGAACAGCCTGTTGTCATGGAAATAAGATTCCACAAAGAAACCCAGCTAAAAAAATTTACCTTATTACTAAAGGAAACAGCAGTGGAAAGAGGACAGAAAGGAGGAGATGACAATCCAGAGGAAGCAAGCCATTTGGCCAGTTATTTAGAAGCAGACCACTTGGGCAATTACTTAGTAACGATCAGTCATGGGAAGCAGATTTCCCTATTTCCCCTCCCATTCGGGTTTTGGGTCTGGATCCTCAGGCTTTAGTTTAATTGAAATGATCTGGCTGGAGTACAGAGCTGGCAAGGCAAGATCGAGCCAACACAGGTGGGGTGTTGAAAAGCAGAACCAAATCATTTGTGTTCACAAATAAGACCGTACCGCTCCCTGGGGTGACTGGCAAAGGGGTTTTGGCTTCACCTCAACACTAGCCTCTCCGGAAGTGGGGGGCATGGGAGGGGAGAGAAGGGATTGGATTACTGCAAGTATACCCTCCCTCCCAGGTATCAACCAAACTCACTTGAATCAACAACTAACCACATTGGAACTACAGAACAATATGAATACGACCAAAAAAGGGGGGGGGGGGAGATAAACTAGTTAGAGACCTTACCTCCCTTTGAGAATTTTTCTCCTTTCTCTTTAACTGATCACTAACCTCATAAGAGTTTCCAAAGAAAAGAAACCAATTTGGTAAAGAATTGGAAATCAAGTAAATGTCCTTCAATTGGGGAAGGGCTTAGCAAACTGTGGTATGTGTATGTCATGGAACACTATTGTTCTATTAGAAACCAGGAGGGATGGGATTTCAGGGAAGCCTGGAAGGATTTGCATGAACTGATGCTGAGTGAGATGAGCAGAACCAGAAAAACATTGTACATCCAAACAGCAACATGGGAGTGATGTTCAACCTTGAAGGACTCACTCATTCCATCAGTGCAATAATCTGGGACAATTTTGGATTGTCTGCAAAGGAGAGTGCCATCTGTATCCAGATAAGGAGCTGTGGAATTTGAACAAAGTGCAAGGACTATTCCCTTTAATTTAGAAAAAAAAAACACCAGGTATCTTATTGTCTGATCTTGTTACCTCTGAGACTTCTATTCTCTTCTTTAAGGATATGATTTCTCTCTCATCACACCCCAATTGGATCAAGGTACAACATGGAAACAAAGTAAAGACTGACAGAGTGCTTTCTGTGTGTGGGGGGGAGCAAGATTGGGGGGGGGGGGGGGCGGAAATTGTAAAACTCAAATAATAGCTTTAATAAAAATAAATTAAAAAATAAAAAGAAACCAATTCTAGAAGAAGTCAGGACAGGACAGAACCTAATGGATAACAGATACCTTTTCACAGCCCCCCCCCCCCCCCAATAGGAAAACCATTGAGGAAGTAGAACCTGGCAGAGAAGAAAAAGGTCAAGGAATCTTAAGAGGTGAATTATTTAGGCTAAATGTCAACAAGCAAATGACCCCAGTTTGCACAATACAAGCATACACTTCCAAAGAATCAAGGAAGAAATCCAGACCCTCCAGTATTTCCGTTTTCCCATAGGGGCACACAAACTTCAGAATTACTTTGGGGAAACCAAGGTGGTCCAACTAGCAGGAGAATCCTTCCTGGTTTTCCTAGCTCCTCTCCCAGGGCTAACTGCTAACAGAGTTCCTAACATCTGGCTTGGAAGGAACCTGGTATGTCAACTTTCCCTTGCCCTGAATAGAATTCTCATTAGAGAAAAAGACTATTGGGTGTGATGTGTTATGGATGGGCCTGACAGGCCACCGTCCAGTTTATCTGGGCTCCCCGTTGAGGTAAAACGAGGGTCCTCTTAGACATTCAACAGTTAATAAAAAGTTTACATAGTCATAATGGCATAGAAAGGATGCTCAACAAAGATACTTGAGCATTTAGCTTAAATAGATGTGGCTTCCCTCATCTCCATATGGAAACAACTGGAGTGGTCTCAGGACACTAGCCAAGACTAAAGGCCAGACCTCATGTGGGTGGGCCTTTTTTTGGCCTTAGGTGACCAGGAAGCCACATGAGTATGATCAGAGGCACTCAGGAAACTGCATCAAGGGAGGAAGAGAACTAAGTCTCAGTTCCCCAACCAAACAAATCCTTGGGACAGGTTTGTTGCCTTTTAGGGATATATGAGCCTGACCCAAAGGAATAGGATAGTGGGGAAGGCAACAGTGATAGAGAACTTTTAAATTTCTATGAAAGATAATTTATTTTCATTTCTCAGGGCCCATTTACCAACCATACAATGATGCTATCTTATGGGACTTATTAGCTAGGAAAAATACCCTGCAAACTCTTAGCCCAAGAAAAAAATCAATTCAGTCCCATTCTAGCCCTAAATGGAAAGGAGGAGCCTCAATCCTTGTCAGTTTAGGCTTCATGATAACATGAAAAGGTCGATAATATTCGTGTCAAGGAACCTGCCTGCATGACCTGCATGAAACAGAAAAAAAAATCACTTTTATCTCCTTGAAACTCAGCTTGCTCATCTATTAAAAAAGGATCTAGAAACATTTTTATGAACTACCATAAAAAGGTTGTTTTATAAAGCTTAGCATTATCTATATAGGTCTGTCTTAGAGTATCTATCCTATGAGATATAACTTCCTAATTCTCACTAATAAACCAAAAAACAACAACCAGAGCTGACCCAGTCCTCCAGGAATTCTGTGGTTCATGGACATCCGGGGCTAGAACCAATATGACCCAGAAACTTCCTGAAATAGCTCTGACAGGTTATAGAGGTTGAGCCAAAAATACAACTCACACTTAGCCATCATACACTACCAAACTCTCTCATGCCAGATCAGACATCAACTCCATAGGACTGAGGGTAGCTCCCTCTGTAACCAGAAAAACAATATCTTATACTTAAAACATTTACATTCAACAGTTACCCTTTATGTGACAGTTTACAATCAAAGTCTATTTCAAGGCTTCATGTGAAATTTAGATTACCTCGAACAGAAATCACCTATGACAAGAAAGGGAATGAAGACCAGCTAATATCTATCACAGTTAAAAGATGCTGCCTTAAATAGCTGCTACGAACAAGAAAGAATTCCTTCTCCCATTCCACTTGTGACTGACTGCTTTCAATCTAATAAGATTATAGAACCACAGATTGGAATATATATATATATATATGTATATATATATATATATATATATATATATATATATAAAATCATACAGTTAGAAAGGACCTTAGAAGTCATTGACTCTGACACCTTTATTTAACAAATGAGGGAGCTGAGGTTCCAGAAAAGTAAAATTCCTTGTTCCTTTTTTTTTTTTATAAATAATAACTTATTGAGCAACTAGGTGGTATACTAAATAGAGCATCAAACTGGGAGTCAGGAGAACTCAAATTCAAATCTGGCCTCAGACACTTAATAATTACTTAGCTATGTGACCTTGAGCAAGTCGCTTAGCCCCAGTGCCTTGCAAATAAATAATAATAATAATAATTTATTTATAAATGGCATGAAATATCTCAAAGGCAGGGTTTAAACCTAAGTTTTCCTGATTCCCTAGCTAAGCTAAGATTCTTCTCTAACTACCAATGAGAGCAGGTTTCTTACTAGTCATCTCCCACTCCATTCCCCAGGTCAGTGACTACAGGGAAAATAGAATGCAGAGCTTTCAGAGAAAAGATTCATTCTTTAGCCTGAGATGCTCTGGTGTTCCTCAAGTTCCTTTTGGGTCAGAAACGTGTAAAGGTAGATTTAGGGAGGCTGCTCATTAATCAGGGGTCAGTTCCCAGGGGCCAGTGAATTGGCTGATCACCAGTCTTTTTCCAAAGTCACTGCTGTTGAAGGTGGAGGAGGGAAATGAGGAAGACACTGAATCACAGAAAACAATCATAGTATTGTCTCCTTGTGACGCAGGAAGAAGAGCCAAAAAACTGTGCAGCAAAAAAGCAAATGGTATGGGAGAAGGGCCCCAGAGCAGTTCTGCCTTAGAAGCCTCCTACTGTTAAATTCAGATCCCCTTAAGGGGCCAGGCAGTGACGAAGGCAAGGAAGGGGCAGAACTCTAACCTTCAGCACCACTCTCTATGTCAGAGAAGGAGGATACACAGACTAGATGACAATAACTCACATTTATATGGTATCCAATTCAGCAGAGGCATTCTTATCCAACTTTACTGAAGGGAAGACAATCTCAGAGAGATGAAGATACTTGTCTATTGCCATGTGGCCAGTTAATGTTATCACAATATTCAAACCAGAGTCTCTTGTCTTAAGGGTCCCAGAATATTTTCCATTGTGACATACAACTACTTGGGGAGGACAAGCTATTCTCTCATGTCCCTCATGTTTCTCCTCTGCTACCCAGGAAAAACCCCACTTATCTCACACCATTAAGGTAAGAAAAGATATTCCTTCAATATCCACTGGGCAGATACAATCAAACTTACTGACCTTGCTTACTGACTGAACAAGGGGTGCAAAGGGTAATTCCAAGGATAGACTTTACAGCATCTGTGACAGAAACATGCATATGCAATTGGGGTCATTTTTCACTTGGCTCTTTTCACCACCAGCACCTCTGTAAACATGAATGCTTTGCCATTCAGGGCCAAATCAATGATATCCTACATAGCCTTTCACAACTCTCCAAGCAACTTTTCCAAACTTAGTGTTTACTATTAGAAAGAGACTTGTTTCGAATTCTCTCACTGAATGTGAGTTCTCTAACTAGCAATTTGAAGGTAAAACTTCACCTTCCTCAGACTCAGTTTTTCTTCACCTGCCAAAGTGCCTTCCAGCTCTAAGATTCTATAATTATAAGAGTCTCTGTCTGTCTCTCCGTCTCTCTCCCCCGCCATCTCTCTTTTTGCTTTATCTTCTCTCTGTCTCTCTCCCTGTTGCCACCCCCCCCCACCACCATCTCCTCCTCCTCCTCCTCCTCACCCTCACAAGTTACAAGGACCTGGGCATGAGGTCTAGTTTTATAGGGAGCACTCAGATTTTCCTTGAAAGGGAGATGCTCTCTTTGTTTGCTCTATAATTGGGCTTCTTATGTGGATGAATACATATCCTGGTGTGAGAAGGCCTACCAGTTAACTTCTAACATTATGCTTAATTGTGGACATATGTCAAAGGTCACTGAGGTCAAGAGAATTTATACTAAGTCAGAACTGGAAGGATCCCAGAGATCACCCAGTCCAGTGGCCAGCCACTCAGTCTGTTTTGCAACAGGGATGAAAATACTTTGGAAGGGGAATTAACCAAAGTTACTGTTTTGGTTTTTTTCTAAACATTAAGAAACAGAGCATCATCAGTCTCCTTCTGGTTTTGTTAAATTACAAGATCATGCTTCTAGAGCTAAAAACCTTATTTCATTTTATTACCTATACTGGTTTCTCTGGGGAGATTGAGCTTCCTGTACATAACCAACTTCAGGCTGGCTATTTAGTAAATGTTCTTCCTATTTCCAGTGAGAATTTTTTGGATGAAAGAACCCAAGTTTGAACCCACAGTGTCTGGGTATGGGACCCTGTGTGATCATTATGTTCCTCTGGAGCAGTGTTTTTCACCTTCAGCTACAAATCTCTGCTTCCCATGACCCATTATTAAACCAGTCTAATCAGGAAGTACCTTTCATTTAAGAAAACAGATGGAGCTGAAATGGTGATTTCAGTGGTAGAAGGAACTCAGTTGAAAGAAGGTTGGAGGCCTGCATCTACCAATGCAAAAGAAGCAAGTGATGCAACCAGGATTAGAGTCAGAGGCCACACTAGAAGCTAGGTCTTCTTCACTCTGAGACCAGTTCACCTTCCTTAAGTGAGTCAGAATGTGCTTCCCTATAATTTGAATCTCCTGGGTCTACTTTCTAAATTAATATAGAATAATAAATCTATTCCCAATTCTGCTAAAGGATTTGAAAATCTCCCTCAGTGGGAATGACTTAAAACCAATTTCCTGAGGATACATAATGAGAAATGCCAAATGACTGATGTGGAGAGGCAATCCAACTAGAGTGGCCTGAACTTCAACCATGTAGAACCCTGGAGCTTTTAGGATGTGATGTTCAACAACCTACCAGGAGAATGGAAGACACCAAGAGCCAGATCAGGAGTCAGTGGACTCTTTGTTAAAAAAACAAAACAAAAAAACTGAGTATAAATATTCCCTGGGAAATGATTAAACTCTAAGGTGGATAAGTGGATATATCCATGGATATATATGTCATTTAGGTCCCTTTTTAGGGAAGATGTGCCTAGTCTTTAAAATAGTTATCATCATACTAGAGCTGATAGTTAACAAAGACACAGACAGACAGACACAGTTTGCCACAGTTTCCTCATCTGTAAAATGAACTGGAGAAGGAAATGGCAAATGACTTCAGTTTCCACAACAAGAAAATCCCCAAAGGGGTCACAAAGAGTCAGACACAACTGAAAATGAATAGGAAGCACCTACTCCATGCTAAGCACTATACAAATAGCTTTACAAATGTCACTAGGGGACTATCTATGGGCAAACCCACCTGAGTGAGAGACTTGCAAAGACAAGAAGAATCCAAGAATATTAGACCCAAATAGAAAAGCTGAGATCATCTAGTCCAACTCCCCTCATTTTAAAAGGAGTAAAATAACTTATCCAAGATCACAATGATAATTAGAAGCTCAGCCAAGACCAGAAGTCAGACTCCTGATCTTCTTCAGACCCATCTGGCTGCAGTTCATAAACATTCACCCAGAATTCAAGAACATTTTATACGACTGGACTATAATCCAAGGCAGGATGCATGGCGCAGACATTTTAAATGACTCTATATTCATTCCCCCTCCCCACCCTCATTACAGCAGATAAGGGGAGAGGGAACATACCCTGAAGGAGAAAACATCAAAATTAAAAGCATAATGGAATTCACTAAAGAGAGAGAGAACAGGAGAATTCTGTCTCTTGCAAAGCATAGATTCTTTCTAGTCATTGTCCAGGCATAAGCCCCAGCTTGAAAGTCAAAATAGGGGGCGGCTAGGTGGAGCAGTGGATATAGCACCAGCCCTGGAGTCAGGAGTAGAGTTCAAATCCGACCTCAGGCACTTAATAATTACCTAGCTGTGTGGCCTTGGGCAAGCCACTTAACCCCATTGCCTTGCAAAAAAAAAAGTCAAAACAGCATGATCAAAGGATCAGGTAAAAAGTTAAGCCCCATGGGGTCTCCAATTAGGTTGTTTGCTCAAAAGAACACACAGCAATAGTCAAAATGACCCCTCCATCATATTGTGATGCAACATCACAACTCAGCTCACTCATAGACTTTGCAGTTTGAAATGTTTTAACTGAATGGATATAAAAAGACACACCTGTTACCTCTCCTGTAGCCCACCACCATCATAAGCTACAAGATGTCTAAGGGCTGACTATGGAACCGAGTCCTTAGCATCTGGCCATGCGAAGGCATAGAAGGGATAGAAGCTACAAACTTGACTTGGTCTGGTTACTCTCAAACTCTATATATAACAAATTGAGCTGAACCAAGATTTGGGAAATTATGGTGTACAGTATTCTTACCATGAAAATTTTTAAGCAGGAAAGATATAAATGGAATAGAAAAACCTAGTTTAGAGGTAGAGAGATAGCTTGGGAATAAGGAATATACTTAGGACGATGGGAAGTGGGAGAAGGGAGGGAGAAAGGAGAAAAGGAGGAAAAGAGGAAAGAAAAAAGAAGGCAGGCAGACAGGAAGGGAAGGAAAGATGTATTATGCTAGGAGATTTATAAACATTATCTCATTTGATCTTCCCAGTAACTCCAAAAACATATATGGTATTATAGTCCCCATTTTTACAGTTAAGGAAACCAAGGTAGACAGAGGTTAAGTGATTTGTCCAGGATTACTTGCCCAGTCAGTATCTGAGATCAGATAAATCTTCTTGACCCTAGGGTCAAGTCTCTCTACACACTGTGTCACCTTGTTGCCCTACTTGACCTTTAGTAGGTGCTTATTAAAAGCTTTTATTTTATTCATTTGTTCACCATTCAACTAAATCAGAAATTGAGAGTGAGCTGAGAAAAATGTAATAAAAATGAATAATGAATGGGAATCTCCTAATTAAAAACATACAATGTCAGAGGTTGGTGGGTACCCTATAAACTAAGACATTCTCAAAACTACAGGCATGCACTGTATACGTGACATACATTGCCACCTCCTCTTTACTAGCACACATCTTGTACCAGCTACCAAGGCACATGCTAAACAGATGTGTCACAAAAAGAACAATCAGAGCAAGAGTAAAAAACAACAACAACAAAAAAACCCCCCAAAATATGCCAACATACACATCTCCCATTGCAGGATGATGCGCTTGGGTGGTAGAGGGTGAGAGGAAATCCTTTTGTTTTTGCAAAGTTCTTTTTACAAAAGAGTCCTGTAAGGCAAAAAGAGTTTTCTCTCTTCGGCTTTCTACACAGGAGAGCATTGTCATAGAAAAGCAAATAAGAAAGATTTAAAGTCAGAGAACCTGAGTACAAATCTAGACTTTATTATTAATTATCCACAGGGAAATCACTCTTAACACCTTTGACTTCAGGTTCTCTCTTCGTACACTGAAGGAACTGAATTAGATAAACCCTAAAGTATCTCATTCTTAAATCTTATGAAATTAACATTGCCTATAGAGAAGAGTGAAAATACTCAAAATTTTGAGAAAAATGGAAACTAAGCAACTAGCTCAAAGAGTAGAGTTGGCAACCCTGAGCATGGAACACTGTACATGAAGTCAGACTTACCAGATGTATTGATTAATTTGAGTCAACTGCTTTTGTTACCTTTTTTATTCTGTATTAAAAGAAATGTCTCATTTGCTAGGGTGAGGGGAAGAAGATTATTTGGAAATCAATATGATAAAGATATCAATACAATTTTAAAAAAGAAACTACATCTTTTTAAAAACCGAAGAAGAAAACCTGATATAAGCTACTGAGAGCCTAGAAGAGAGGTGGCTGTGCTCACCAATGACCAAAGGTCTCAAAGAAGTATTAATCATGCCTGTCCCATCTTTTATACTGCACATATAGAGGAATTATATGGACTGGAAGATTCTAGAGGTGTAATGGCCCTCCAGGTCATCAACTATAACTCATTTTACATCTGAAGAAATTGAGGCACAGAGTCTGAAGATCTCTTCAAATACCAAAGTCTAAACCATCCACATAATCAATCCATGAATTACTCTTTCTCAAACACACTTTTGAAAGAATTTTATTAATTGGTACCTATCTGTCTGAAAGAATGACTTCCTTGCCTTTCCCACTAGACTTTATGTAAGCTATTTTAAAGAAAAGCATTTCATCTAATTTTGTATTTCAAATGCCCCCTAGGATTGTGGGATAAAAGGCATACTAATATATTGTTGACTGAGCTATGAAATGGTACAACCATTTAAAAAGGCAATTTACAATTATGGAAATAAAATGACTAAGTTGCTCATACCCTTTGAACCAGAGATTCCGTTATTGACTTTATACTCCATGGAAGCCACTGATAAGAATAAAGTCCTCATGTACAGCAAAATGTTTGAAGTAGCACTTCTCATAATAGCAAAAAACTTAAAACAAAGCAAACTGAAAACTACCCAACAATCAGGGAATGACTAAACAAATTGTGTATGTGATGGAATATCCTTGCACTGTAAGAAACAATATTTGTTGATCAATGTGTAGCATGGAAACAATGTAAAGATTATCAGTCTGCCTTCTATGGGGGCATGGAGGGGGGGAGAATTGTAAAATTCAAACCTTACAAAAAACTACTATTATATATAATTTGAAAATAAATAATATTAATAAAAAAGAAATGATAAGTGTGAAAAATGAGAAGCATGGAAAGAGCTATATGAACAGATCAAGAGTGATACAGAGTGAAGCAGAGCAAACAATATAAATCATCACAACAATGTAAATGAAAAGAACAACCACATGCTAAATGAACATAACTATAATTATAAAGATCAATTCTAACTCAAATGAAGAAAAATGAAACAAGAGACACAACCAACCCCTTCATGGAGATGAAATGTCCACGTTACATAATGCACATATTTTCATACTTTTTCAATATATTGATCAGTTGAGTGGATTTTTTTCCCTTTCCAAACAGCAAAGTTTGCTATATGTGATGGTTCTGAGAAGGATCTATGCCCATCTTGAGTATCTTCCCCCTTTGCCCTTTTTTTGATATAAATGGAAAATACCAGGCCTAAGAATTCTTCATACCCTTGTCCTCTCTCTCATTTTCTACCTCATGCAACAATAATTAAATCAGCTTTGTTATGCAATCCATCTCCCAAAAGAGCCAGGTATTTTGCACAGGGACAATGTGGGAATCTGTTTTGCTCAATTGTGCACATTTGTAGAAAGTATTTTTTTTGATGTGTTCTCAGATCCTGCCCCCTCCCCCCCCTTGTCAATTAGGGTGGGAAAGGAGGAGAAAAAAGAAAAATTTGTATTAAATGACAAAAAATAAAATTTAATAAAAAACAATTGTCAATTCTACTGGAAAGAGCTCTAGGACTCTACTCACAATCCCTGTAACAGCCTGGTGGTGGTGGGGGGGAGACACCATCCTATCTATGGTCAACACTATCCTGTATTTGTTATTTCAAGTACTCTCCTTGAGAGCAGAGATTTTCATTTCATTTGTCGCTGTAATCCCTAGCACCTCATACAGTAGCTGCCACACAACAGGTGCTTAATAAGACCTTGCTGATTGACTAGTGAGACAGATTTCCATTTCCATTTCAACTTACCAGTCATCCCATCTGAAAGGTCTTCACTGAGCATAACATTCTCAGCATAAACTTACAACAGACACTGCAAGCTTCCACAAAATCATGTCACAGTGGATAGAACCAGCCTGGGTTCACATCCCATTTTTGCCTGACAGTCCCCCTGGGTAAACCACTTCACCTCTCAGAGCTCTGGATAGTTCTCTAATATTTCTCTATCCTCCATGCTACTCAAGTCAAGAATCTGCCTCTTCCCCCTCACTGGCACAGCAGGTATCTCCATAAGGGCCACACATTTAATCCTCAAAACCTGTTGGACAATTCAGGTCTCATTCCCCTTCTGTGTTGTTGAACTGGAGCCAAAGTTAAATCCTGGGTTAAGGCCAGAAAAAGCAAGCTGACTCTTCTTACCACCCATCCACCTACCCACCATCAACACCCCCTGCCCTCACCCCACCAAATATCACCTTTCTGTTCTAAAAACAGAGACCATTTAGATTAATGAACTAACAAATAGGTTCATGGAAATGCTCAGAGTTAATTATCTTTATTCTTTCTTCACATAGTCCTGTGTCCACAGGACCTATTACCTGTCACTCCACATCATCAATCATTTTTTATTTTCAAAAAAAATTTTTTTACTATTGTCCCTTGTTCTTCCATGGTTCTCATTTCTGGACCTAATCCCATCCTTAGTTCAAACCCTTTCAAAAAGAAAGACAACTAAGGCAAAATAGCCAATTCATCAGCTAAGCCTGATAATGTGGTCAATATTCTGCCAAGGTAACTTTCTTCCCTACAAAAAAAGGGGCAAAGATTCCTACCCCTGTTCCTATATTCAGGAACATTTATAGCTTGACTGATTAAACAGTCTTAAAATCTGCCCAGGAAATTCCTTTTGACCTTTTGACTTATAGGAAGAGAAAAAAACCTCCTCAAATACTTTAATTATTCTTTCTACCTTCTTTCTCTAACCAAATCCCTTCATTTTACAGTTGAAGGTCCAAGGAGTTTAAGTGATTTATGCCCAATCATGTAGGTGTCAGAGGGGGAGAATTTGAATGTAGGGATCTGACTCCAGAGTCACTGTACCCCACTGCCTCCTGCCCACTTTACTCTATTGCTATTAAAGATGAAGAGAGATAAAAAATTTGCAAGCCTTATGAAAAATATAATAGTTAACTATTATTATTCTAGTCTAGCACCTTGGGCTCTATGTGGAAAGGGAAGCTCCAAAAAAACAGGTAAATTAAAGAGGTGTGGCTCCCAAAGGACACAGCCATATGAGAAAAATAATTCAAATCAGATCATAGCAAAATCTGAATCAATTCAATTTAGCAACATTTCCTGAGACCCTACTATGTACCAGGAGCTCAGGGCTAGGTATAAAGGATTCAATAACAAAAACTTAAGGTGTTAGAGGGGAAGGGAAAAGGAAAGGAGTTAAGTAAAGTTAAGTAAAGGTATCATTTCAGAGGAGAAAGGATCTTCTCCAGCACCCTATTAAATGGAAAATCATGTTGATCTAAGGAACCATGGCTAGGAAGTAATGCTTTGGAGAAATTCAGAGAGCCTATAAGGCAGTATTCTAGGAAAATGGAATAGAGCTCATAGAAAGCCATAGTGATGGGAGATGAGATGTAGTATGAAAGGAACCGCAAAGAGAACCATTTGACAAAGAGGAAGAGAATGTGAAGAGGACTAATGCCTAATAAGCATGGAGCCCAACTTGTATTTCATCCTTGAAAGAGAAAGTAGCAAAGATTCTTCAGCAGGGGATTGACAGGGTCAAACATGAGCTATATGAAAATCAGGTTAAGTGCTGCATAGACAATATGGGGAAAGACTAGTGAAGCAGAGAGAGCAGAAGGCTATTGCAGTACAAAGATGACTGCCTCTAATTGGAGAGGGGATGAAAGAAACAATGTGAAGGTTGAAACAATGGACTGAATATGGGTGTGTGGGAAAGTTAAAAAGTTGAAGATAACTCTGAGGTTTGGAAGAACACTTAACAAAATTTGAGAAAGCTGGGAAAAGGGGTAAGGTGTGTGTTACAAGGAATGGAAGGAAGAATTTCTGTTTTGGACAGATCGAGTTTGAGAAATACAGGTGGAGAAATCCAACAGGAAGATGACGTGAGACAAGAACTCAAAAGAAAGACAGGTGCCGTATATGGAGATTTGGGAGTCACCAACAGTAAGAGTAATTAAGTCCAGGGAAGTTGATGAGATCACCTAAGGAGAATAGAGTCAAGAGGACCCAGGACAAAGCCTGAGGGCACACCCACATAGAGGGCTCTGAACATGAAAGATGATCCAGAAGGAGCCCACAGATATGGATGAGGAGGACAGTAAAATGTCACAAATATCTAGGGAGGAAAGTGGTCAACAGTGCTGCAGATAAGTCAAGAAACTGGATTTATCAGTTGGAGAAATCATTGCAAATCACAATTCCAAGAGGATTAGTGATGAAAAGAGATGATAGATTCCTATGTCCATATTTTTTGGGACATGGTCAATATGGGAATTAGTTTTTCTCAACAATGCATACATTTATGACAGATAGGTGGCACAGTAAATAACTTTAACAGAGTTAGAATCTCTTTCCTCAGGCACTTAATAACTGACCCTGGGCAAATCACAACCTTCTGATTTCAGTTTTTTCATCTGTAAAAGGGAGATAATGACAAAAATGAATTGTTGTGAGGATCAAAAGAGATCATGTGTATATATATATATATATATATATATATATATACACATATATACAGCATTTTATGAACCTTAAAAGTGACATTAAACTGGACCTATTGTTAGCTACAAAGCTTACATATATATAAATATATACATACATACATACATGCACACATACAAAGGTTTTCTTTTTCTTTCTTTTCATTAGGTGCTTAGGGATTTGGGGGAATAAGAGATGAGATTTTTATTCATTAATTTTTTTTTTAAAAAAAAGGAAGCATATTACAAGGAATTGCAAAGTGGGGGGAATAAGTAAGGCCAAACTTTTCCAGGAGTTTAACTGCCACATACTCTTCAATCCAGTGAGACTGACCTCCTGGCTGTGCCATAGAAAGACATTACATTTCTAAGCTCCAGGCATTTTCTCTGACTGTCTCCCATTCCTGGGATGCCTCCCTCCTCATTTTCACCTACTGGCTTCTCTGTCTTCCTTTAAATCCTAGGTGAGGAACAGGATCCATTCTAGTACCTTTCCTCTGCTAATTACTCCTATTTTGTTTGTACATATTTGTCACCTTTCCAATTAGATTGTATGCTCCTTGAGAGATGAGACTGTCTTTTCTCTCTTTCTGCAACCTCAATGCTAAATACAGAGGCTGGTCCATAGATGGTGTTTAATAAATGCTTATTGATTGATTAATTAAGAGTAATATAAGAACTTAAGGGGATGGCAAGGTTAAGCAAAAAGGTTTTATTTTTTGCTTCTTTTATGAATGAGTGAGATCTGGGAATGTTTAGTGACAAAGGAGAAAGATTCAATTGATAGAAAAATGTAAAATTATCAGCAAAGTAGGTCCCAAACAGCTCTCATCATTCTTCTCTCACCTTTCAGGTCCTCAGTTAAAGATCTCTCTCTTTTTCACCTGAGAAATATTGTCAGTCTCTCCTCTTCCCTGGAGCAATGGTATTCACTTCTTTCCACACAGGCAGTCTTAGCACAAATAACAAACTGGTTTTGTTACAAGTGATCCCTCCCATTCAGCCACTGCTTACATATATATATATATATATATATATATATATATATATATATATATATACATGCATATATGCATGCCAGTTCTAAATAATCAAGACCAACAACCTTAGGAAGTGACCCAGTCAACTCCCTGGCTCTCCATTCCACAAGGTGTCTGTCTCCTCTCACTGTGAGTCCCAAGTCAATAAACTGACCCCATTAGGGAAAGAGAAAGTCAATGATCACAGAATCCTCACCCTAACAGCCATGATTCCAGACAACAGACAATGTGGAATAATTGTTAAACTAGAAATGAATTGAAAGACAGAAGAACTGGATTCTGGTCCTAGTCGTGCTAATAACCAGTTCTCCTGTCCTGGGCAAGTCATTTAATAGCTGGGGAAATAATATCTGTCCTCTCTTGCCACCCAGGATTATTAAAAGGACCAGGTGAGACCATGGATATGAAAATCCTTTAAAGAGTTAAGTCAACTTGAGAACTTGTTCAGAACTATAATCCAAACCATAATCTCCTACTAGACTATTCCAACCAATAATTCATTTACATTAATGAGTTGGGGAGAGTTTCTTAGTTATTGAGCAAATTGGTCCACTCATGTCACCCCTGCCACCATCACCATCAATTCTTGCCACTATCCTATTTCAATGAATGATTGGAGGGAAAAATCATTTATTAAGCATTTACAACATGCAAAGAGTGAGGCAACTAGATGACTCAGTGGATAGAGTGCCAGACCTTAAGTCAGGAAGACTGATCTGACTAAACATGACTAAACAACAACAACAAAAAAAAATGACTATTTCTTTCAAATCTCTATCTGGATTACAGATAACTTTTTGGAAAAACCAATTTCATGAAGAGGGAGGGGGAAGCAATATGGGAAAAAAGGTAATTCAAGCCTATATATGCTGACCTGGAGGCAGGATTATGAAGAAAGTCCAAACTATCCCAGACGACTCTCTACCCATTAAGTCTATGGAATAGACTAAAAATTTTTATGAAGAGGAAGGATTGACAAGGCATAGATCCAATCTCATTTCACAATAAGGCTCAAGCAAGGATGAACAGAGCAGAAGACAAGGAAGCAGAAAAATCAAGAGTAGCTTTTTTTTTAAAACAACGTTCCCTGGATATGTATAATCTATAGCAAATTATTGTCTTAATAAGGAATGAGAAGGGGAAGGAGGAAAAGAAATTGTAACTCAAAAAATTTAAAGACAAGTATTAAAAATTGTTTTTATATGCAACTGAAAAAATTTTTAAATAATTTTTAAAAACTAAATTAAAAACAATGTCCCCTTTAAGAGGAAGCCAGAGGAAAGTTGATCCCCTCCTTGGTATTGATAAGGAAGGATCTCTAGGGTATTATGACTTAGCTAGCAGCACTGGTCAGGAGGAATAACAGCTCAGCATGATATAAAAGAGACAAATCACAAATCACAAGCCTTGGATGGAAGTTCTGACTCTGATACCTCCTAGTTGTGTCATTATGGACAAGTCATTTAACCTCTAGATCTCAGTTTGATTATCAGAAAAATGGCAATGATACTTGGATCACCAGTTTCGAAATAAACAACATACTTTTTAAGCCTTGATGTGCTACAAAAATGTATGCTATTACCAAGGTTATCTCAGAAACAGTCCAGCGAACCAGTCACCAGGTCTTCCTTTATTGAAGGCAGGGAAACAAAGCCTCTTTAGGGGAGGGCAGGCACCCTTCAGGCTTGAGCCCAGCTAACCCAGTATTGTAGTACTCTGGAAAAGATCTGATCTTTCTTCTACCTACTCCCATTCCACTCCTGACCTTTGAAGTGACTGTGCCAAGAAAAACAGAGGGAATAATGACTTGAGAGAGACAAGTTCAAAGCAGTTTCATTTTAGCAAGTCACAAAACAGGAAAAGGAAGGGGGAAAAAAGGCACATCCAGAAACAGTCCATGTGAGTTTGAACTGTGTCTATTATCATATTTGCCCTAAAACTAGATTCTACTTTACTGTTCTAGAGAGATAAATGCTTTAAGGATAAGGATTTGATTAATCAAATGCCAGAGACTGGCTCATATTGTTCTTCCCATCCTTTTTCTTAGCATAAGCTATACAATTTTAAGTATATTGAGTATACTATTAACTTATACCCTGCTTGAGCTTCAGTTTCTTCATCTGTAAAATAAAGGCATTAGACTAGATAAACTAGATGAACTTCCTTCTAGCTCTATTGTTGCTGTTCAATCCAGTTCAATTCTTCATGACCCCATAGAGCAGGCTCTTCTATCTCCACTATTTCCATTAAGTCTATAAAAGCTCATGATCTTTGCTTCCATGGCACTACCTATCCACCTCATCCTCTGCCACGTCCAACTTTTGCCTTCAATCTTTCCCAACATGAGGGTCTTTTCCAATGAGTCCTGTCTTCTCAAAATCTTTAAAGTATGTCCTTCCAATGAATAGTGCAAATTAATTTCTTTCAATATTGATTGATTTGATCTCCTTGCTGTCCAAAAGGCTCTCAAAAGTCTTCTCTAACATAATCCAAAAGCAGCTTTCCTTATAACCCAACACTCACAGCCATACATTACTACTGGAAAAACCATAGATTTTACTATATAGTTCTCTGTTGGCAAGGTGATAGCTTTGCTTCTTAGTATGTTGTCCTGATTTGCTATAGCTTTCCTTCCAGGGAACAAGAATCTTTTTAATTTCATACCTACAGTGGTTGTCTCAAGTAATTTTTGAGCCCTAGAATATAAAATCTGACTCTGCTTCTATTTCTTCTCCTTCTATTTGTCAAGAAGTGACGAGATCAGTGGCCATAATCTTAGTTATTTTATTTTTTTATGTAAAACAATGCCAATGTTTACAATCTAAATCCTGGGGTACTGAAAAAAAAAGGAGGATATGATTGCTGAGCCACTGTCAGAGAGAGAGAGAATGAAAATCTTAAACAGCAGTAGAATAGAAAAAAAACAGATGTTGTCCTAAATTTTCAAAAAGAAAAGATGGTGTCCACAACTCTAGGTCACTGAGCTCTGCTATGATTTTTCCCAAATTCTAGGACATATAAAAGAGATAGTTTTTGAGTATTTAGAAAACTGACATTTTAAACTATTAACAACAATTGTGTTAAGGTTTGAAAAAACATTTTACAAATAGTACCTTATTTTCTCCTCACAATAACCCTGAAAGGAAAGTACCATTATTACCCCATTTTACAAATGAGGAAATTGAGACAGGGGTTAAGAGATTTTCCCAGTCACATAAGTAAATACCTGAAAAGGAATCTGAATGCAGATCTTCCTTTTTCCAGGTTTAGCATTCTACACTCTATACCACCCTTAATAAGGGTGCTCTTAAGTTTAGAAGACTTTATAATATGACATGTCACTGGCAATAACCGGAAGAGAATACTATAGTTATTATTCCCACGTTCACCTGCATCTGTTCACTTCAATTTAATGAGGGGAACTAGACAAACTTCTTCCTTTCTTCTCCTTTATTTCTGGTGTCAGCTCCTGTAAATTGGTTTTGTTCTGTCCTTCCTAATCTCCTTAGGAAAAGGGATCACATGTATAGGTAGAAGGAATCTTAGAGGTCATCTTGTCATCTCCAGCCCCATTTTACAGCTGAGGAAACTGAGCCTAGAGATGTTAAATGATTTATCCAAGGTCACACTGATAATGTCACAAATAAAATCACAATGAACTTCAGTTCTTCAGAACCCAAAGCCAATACCTTGGACACTAAATCATCACAAAGAGATATAAAACTAATAGTTCAGTAGCTCTGTCACTTGTGGATCTTAGTTATCATTAGCTCTTACAATTGAATAGTAACCCAATTCCTTCTTTGATCTTCCTCTTAACCCTAACTTGGCTAAAAAAAAATCCCTTTTTAATCATCAATTCTCCCACATTCTGAGCTTCAACTCTCTCCACAATCCTTCCTTTTCTTTTCCTAGCTCCTAATTCTTTAAAATATTTGTAAGTCTTTTCCAGAACTCCCCAGCCCCACCCAAATCCCCAAACTCAGTGAAGAAATAAGATCTCCCTCTCATCCACTCTCCTCAAGGCTCAGAAGGAAATCAAACACTGAGTTTCCAAAGTTAAAGGGGGGGGGGGGGGGAAGCCTTTGTCAGGTCTGGAGAACTGCCACTACAGTATGGAGTCTACACTTTTCTCTGTGTCACAATCTCTTCTTTGGGAAGAGAAACAGAAAGAAAGAGAAAAGAAAGAGTAGGAAAGGGGAAGAATCAGAGAAAACAAAAGAGCAAGCTAGAGAGAGAAGAGCAAGGGAGAGATAGAAAGAAAGAGTGGGGAAAGCAGAAGGAGGTGGGGAGACACATGAGGCATAAGACAGGAGACATGGAGAGAGAGGTACACACAGGAGACAGAGAAACAAGTTGGGGAAGAAGAGGGAAAGAGAAATCTATATGAAACAGAAACCGAGGGAAAAGGGAGGGAGAGAAGAGATGCAAACCCATGAAACAAAGAGAGATGGAGACAGAGACTGAGCGAAGCAGAGAAGATAAAGAGGAGAGATGATAAATTGTCAGTTATTCCTTTCCTCAGAGAGTTCTTGTCTTTAGGAAGAAGCTAAAAGTTTCACATTGGGAAAAGGAGAGGGATGTCAGCCCCATTCCTGGTCATGTGTTTTTTCTACTGGCTGAAGTCTGAGGCTCATGTACGTAACATTAAATGTGGGAATAGAACTGAGCTCCCAGGCCCCTGGCCCTTCTTGGTCAGTGCAGGCCTAAGAATCTGTGGGAAGCCCACAACCTCAGAGGTTGCCTAAGGCTCCTGAAGCTTTCTCAGGCATTCCTAGATTTGGACATGGCCTCTCTCTCCCCCCACCCCCATCCCTCACCCCTCTCCAAACATTGGACAGATGCCTAATTGAGTCTTTATTTATTTCCACATTTTCCCAACTCTGTATAAAGACTCAGCTGAGTGGGTGAGGTCTACAGATACTCCCAGGGCCCAGGGGAAAAAAGAAAAGAGAGAAAAACATACTGAAGGGTCTGTTTCCAGTCTCAGAGTAACCAAGAGGATATTGGAAAATGTGCTGGGTGGAGGGGGAGGGGGGTAAGAGGAGAAGAGCAAGTAAGAGAGTTGCTCAGTGAGTTCTGTGAGTTTTCAATGACTCCAAAATGGCTGTGACAAAGGCACAACTTAGCCACAACAAATGGAAAACAGAGAACTAGAAGTAGTTTCCCTTTTGCTACTCCTGCTAAGTCTCCATCTTGTTCCTCTGAAGACTTCCAAAGAAAACTCACAGAGGCCCTTTTTTTGTCTTCATTCTCCTGCAATCCCCTCCAGACACAGGGCTCTCTGATCCTTCCTTAAGCCTACCAGGGCTTTTCCTACTATGTTCCATTTAATTCATCAAGAAACAAATAAGGGAATAGCAGACATCAATTTTTTTAAGTCATGTTGTAAAACAGCTGTGTTTAAATCTATTTTTGATAGATCGCTTTTTTAAAGTATTAAAGGAATTTTTACTTCAAAGGAAGTCCTAATTTCCCTTTCCATAAGGTGTGGTTTTTAGATGCTAGAATTTCTTAGGCTATACTAGTTGCTTAAGTGTAAAATGGCTTTTTAGCCTGAAAGGTGAAGCAGCAGCAAGGAAAGATGGTATGAAATCCATCTTTGCATTTGTAGGCTAAATAAGGTGAACTTTCTGACTTCTGACTTTCCTTCACTTACTGACTCCTGACCACTTGCATGGAGGAGAAAGCTCAATTTAGGATTATATTCCCTCCAAAACTGTCCACCCTCATCACCTGCATTACAAGCCTCCAAGATTTGTGATATGATTACTTTAGTTGTTGTTTTTTTTTTTTTTTGCAAGGCAATGGGCTTAAGTGACTTGCCCAAGGCCACACAGCTAGGTAATTATTAAGTGTCTGAGGCCAGATTTGAACCCAGGTACTCCTGACTCCAGGGCTGGTGCTTTATCCACTGCGCCACCTAGCCACCCCGATATGATTACTTTTAAACCTTGAAGAGCTCTAGAAATCAAGCTATCATTCATAGAGCAATGGGAAATGGAAGGAGACTTCATTC
Source organism: Macrotis lagotis (assembly GCF_037893015.1). Classification (NCBI taxonomy): domain Eukaryota; kingdom Metazoa; phylum Chordata; class Mammalia; order Peramelemorphia; family Peramelidae; genus Macrotis; species Macrotis lagotis. Next base: position 169,300,143 of record NC_133666.1, read on the forward strand.
TGGAGTAAGGGAATTGAGAAAATGTATTTGGAAGAGAAATATTGGGAAAAGAGGATCTGGAGGGTTCTTTTCAGTGTGACATGTCACAAGCTTATGGCTAAGAGGAAGAGCAAAATAAATCTCCCTTTACAGGGATGAGTCTTAAAATATGGTTCTAAGGAGAAAAAAAAATTCTTTACCTTCAAAGCCTACTTTTTCAGCTTCATAATCAGAATTCAGCAATAATTTGCCACATTCTACATAATCAGAATTCAGCAATAATTTGCCACAAGTCCTAGCCCATAACTGACTTAAAATTAGATTCTAGAATTTCAAATGATGGACCAGGTAATAAACCTTCTAAAACTTAAAAAGAACCTCATCACAAGTCTTATGGGCAGGAATCTAGGTAAAAGAGGAGAAACAAGTTCTTCCCTTCAGTCTTATTACTGCAGCTAGGATACCAAAACCCTTCAGCTTCATCTTCTGTGTCTGTATTTTCCTTCTATAACTTTCAGGTCCTGCCCAAGTTCAGCAAAAGCTATTACAATTTTCTAGAACCATCACTGTGGAAGCATCTTTTGATTTAATCAGGTAGTCTGTCCAGGGGTTTCTCTCACCACACACAGTAATCCAAAAGACAGGGTAGTTACTGGAGTCTGGAAATATGCAAGTTAACATAAAAGCAAGTTAAGTATTTAACTTATTATATTAACTTAATTTGCTATATTATATTCCATCTGACAGTGTGGCCCAATGGACAGGCAGCCAGAATACTGTGGAGTATGATAGTGTCAGAAAGACCTGGATTCAAATCTTTCTTCTAACATATACTGACTTTGCAACCATGAATAAGTATTTTAACATCTTAATGTTAAATTTTAACATCTTAATGTTAAAATGACCTTAATAAACTTTATAAAGAGAAAAATTGCACAGAAGGCTCTTATTTGCATTGATAAAGGGAATTTCCTCACTGGGAGTTCCTCAAAACAAATGAATTCACAGGTCTGGTCCAAATATTGTCCTTTTAGGAATTTACAATATAAAGGTCTTGTGATTTCCTCTGAATGTGCTAACAACATAACTCCATTAAAAAGGACCACAGCTCATCTGTGATCAACCCTAAGGGAAATAAATGGTTGACTTAAAAAAAAAAAATCACTGAATTTTTATATAACTTATCTTTCTCAATATATTTCTTCTCTTCAATTTCCAGAAAAATCATCCCTTTTAATGAAAAAAAAGGGGGGGAGGGAAATAGTTCAGGAAAACTAACCAACATCTGATGTCATATGCAATATTCTAATCCCACAGTCAACCACTTCTGAAAAAAGGAGAGAGATACATTCTCTTTTTATTTCTGTTGTCTCTATTTACATTTTTGAGGTCATTGTGTATAATGTTTTCCTAATTCTGCATACTTCATTTTGCATAAGTTCACAAGACTTCCCATGCATTTCTGAATTGATCTTTTTGCATAGAGCTCAATAATATTCCATTATATTCACATAATAGCACAATTTGTTTAGACATTCTCCAATGGATGGACATCTCTGGTTCTCCGTAACTGGAAGATGACTGAGGTCAACTTCTACCTTTATACCAGATACTACAAAGATCTAAAGTCAGAATTTTTAAAATTTTCTTGTCTCAGCCTCTTATTTTATAATGAAAAAACTGAAGTCCAAAGAGGTTCAATAACTTGCCCAAAGTCACACCAGATTTTACATGTCCTGATACCCAAGTTCACCATTTTTTAAAAAATTTCACTAAAGGAAAATACTATTATATTCATAGAGGAAGGTACAGAGTTAGCTAGCTCTCGCCCACCACTAAGACTGACCACACTGAATAATAGCAATGTTACTGTGAAAGTAGCTGGACTCAGGCTGTCTCTTTCCCCCTGCCCTCCCCACTTTAATCTGGCACCAAATCCCTGTTCTGTGGGTTTTTCTGTGTGGGTATATCTACTGAGCTAAATATCTTGGTAATGGCTGGGAAAGAATCCAAGAGCATTCCATACAGATGACCTTTCAAACTGGAAGGGAGGATGTAGAGGGCAGAGCTGGGTCAAAGGACCTCATCTACTGACCAAAACAATTAGCATCCCTGAAAGAGGGAATTCCTAAAGCAGGTATTCTTAACCCCAAATCCATATACAAATAGATACAATGACATTTGTGTCTCTATCTCATCAAAACTGCAGTTTTTTCCTCCAGTTATATTGTCCATCTCTTAAATGTCTAGCTCTCTGTCTCCCCCGCCCCCCGCCTTATTTCTTGGTTCAGAGGGAAGGGAAGAGCATCTGATCAAAAAAAAAAAATGCTGCCCAGTGAATTCTCAGCTTTATGGAGAGTTACTCCAACATGGCCAACTCTCAATTAGTCTAGTGAGGCTAAACCATGCTCTTGGCATCTCTTTCTGTTTCCTTCTTTACTTGCTTTTGGCCTTGTGAATGCTCTTCTTAGGTATGCCTCCCAGAAGCTATTTAAGGTTAAGGATTAGAGTATAAATCTGCTCTAGTCTATCTTGGTGATTCTGGTTTTCCAGGGGAGGAATTATCTGTGGATTTTCAATTAGTTAGGCCATGCCATTCCTTAAAGTCAAACACAAATGGGAGCTGGATATAAGATTTACAAAAAAAAAATCAATCTGGGAAAGGAGGGTGGGGAGGGGGAGAGGACAGGGAGGAAGGGTGGATCAGTGAAGTGGAAAAAAGAAGACCCAGGTTTTAATTCTGCCTCTGATATTAACTAGTTATAAAATTCTGAGCAAAGTATTTCTCCTTTTTAGATATAAGTTTGTTCCTCTATAAACTGAAGAGGAAGACCTGGATTTTTGAGGGGCTCTTCAGCTCAGACATTCTAGGATTCTACTGTCTAGAGATCCTGTCTCAGGTCAGTCTTGGCTATGTTCAAGACCTTAAGATATTTTCCCATGGCAGCCAATGTCCTTCTGGCCTCACAGAAAGGATCTCTGTGAACAAGTATTTGTTGGACAAGTAAAGAAAATTATGCCCAGAATAATGTGGCAGCAGGGGATAAGGATAGGGTCAGAATTACTAATGTCTATAACTCTAAGGCAGGCTCACTACCAGCTACAGAAGTCTCCCCATGAGCAAATGATTTTTGTGTTAGTAGGAGGCATCTACCTGCCAAGTCCCTATATTCAAGGGGGGAAAAACGATAAGCTCAAACTGCTACCCTCTCACTCTGTTAGGCCCATATTCATTAGCCCTAATGTTTCCAACAGAAGAATTTGAAATTTAAAATATCTTCTCTATGAAAATTTGCATTAACAATCATATACTGTTTAATTCAATAGATCTATGTCACAAAAAACAATACAAACAGATCCCATAAACAACTTAGAACAGAAGCTATACTGCAGGCATAAAGAAAGAGAATTTACCCATCAACACTGAATTCTGAAGCATGCTTTGATTAACTGATCATTATATATTACTGCCCATTTCTGTTGAGGCCACAAACTTTGGAATCATCCTCAGTTCTTCTCCTCTGATCCTTCATATCCAACTAGCTGCAGTCTTGTTGATTCTACCTCACAGATCTCAAATCCATCCTTTGCCTTTCATTCATCTTTTACCCTCTTTCAAATCTCAATCACCTCTCATCTGGATCAATATACTAGTCTGTGCCTCCTATCATCTCCCCTCTCCACTCCATCCTCCACACAGTTGCCCAATTGATCAACTTCAATCAGTAAGCATTTATTGAGCACTTCCATGTACCAGGGACTTCACAGGGAGACATAAGGTTAAAATCCAAACAGTCATAGGACATCCAGGCATGGGGAACAGCCAGTGCAGATGGACAAAAAGGAATTAAAGAAATGGAATACATGGAGAGCAAGTTGATGGGTCTGGTTACAGTGAAAGGGAGTGAATATGTATGCTCTGGCCTAAAAATAGATTAAATATAAAACTATTCCTATGTAGGCATTTATTTTAAAAAATAAATTTGCTTTGGTGTCTTTTGTTTTCATATTACCTCCATTTCCCCTGGTGTCCCTCTTTCATCCTCCTCTCAAAGAGCTATTCCATTTTAGCAAAGAACAAAAAGAAACAAAGGAGAGAAAAGTAACAAAAACTAATCAACATATTAGAAAAGTCTGACATATTTTGCCCTGTTCCTCAAGAGTTCCTCTCTACCTCCCAAACTGCAAAGAGGTAAAAAGTGATATACCTTCTTATTACCTCTCCTTTGTGTTCCAGCTTGGTCATTACAATGTCATAATATTGAGCATTGATTGCTCTGCTGTTGTTCTTTCTCATTATAAGGTTGTAGTCATTGTATGTTTTACAATTTCCTGGTTCTGCTGGCTTCATTACATTAATTTATTTAAACCTTTCCAGGATTCTCTTCTTGAAGCACAGTGCTACATTACAGTCATAAACCATAATTTGTTTTTCTATTCTATGTAATCATTTTAAATAAGAAATGGAAACATCTTGTGAAATACACCAGGCAACAAGTTATCATTGTAATCTGTCTAGAGTATGCATTTTTATAATTCTTCATTGTAACTTGTGCCCTGAACTCCTTGAGGGCAAGAACTGTTTATCTTTTTTAACCTCACCAACCAGAATATGGGAGGTGCTTAATTAATGGTCATTGAATCAATGAATGAGCTATTTTGGCCAAAAAAACGCCAACACACCTAGTCTGATCACACTTGGCTAGATTGGGCATCAGGCAACAACTATAAAATTTATGTTGCATACTACTTTCCAATTTGGAAAAAAAAAACAGATCTTATTCTCCCAAAGTATCCATTTCAAGAATCCAGAGGGTTACCACCAAAAGGGATTAGAAGAGGGTCATATGGGATGATCATACATAATATACACACACATTCACAATACACAGGGTAGAGACTGGACTTGTAATTTCATTGGTTAAAAGGAATTCCTTGTTATGGAGACCAGTTTAAGCTGGCATTTTCTTAATGATTTAGAAAATTGGCTACGGGATTAAAAAATTAGTCCAAAGTTTGTGTGTGTGTGTGTAAGATGGTACTTGAACTCAGATCTTCCTGATTCTGAGGTCACCCCTATCATTCTATATCATGCTGCCTTGTGTGAATGCATACCCACACGTGTGTTATATATGTGTAAATATAGCTACCTATAGTACACAACTGACCTCATTTCAATAAGCAGTCAGATGCCAGCTCTCCTATTTTCCCAGTTCACAGAGGTGACCTTTTTCTATTGTCTACTTTTCCTTTCCAGACCAGTTTCCAAAAGTTGCTAATACTCCACTTCAGTGTCTTGTAAGATTCTAGATAAGGCAACACAAGGAAATTGACTAGTAATAAAATCTGAAGCAAATCATAACAATGAACTCAATTTACAATATTTTATATGCAAATTTTTCTATAAAAAACGTTGCTCACATACATTAAAGTAGGCCTTCCTTCACCTCCACCCCTACCCTTACCTTTAGTTTCTAACCTTATGTTATAAAAGTATTTATTCCCAGAGACTTTTTCTCTTTCTGCCTTTCTATGTCATTCTAAAGGCCTTCCTAAAGCACAGTACAAAAAAACTAGGGATTTCAGAAAAGACATCGCCATTCTGATGTTCTTCCCCATGATATCACGGAGGCTTTTCTCCCCTATTTTCCATTCCTTGAACATCTTCCCAGTTACTTTAAGACATCAAACTCCCTCTTTTTCTTCCTGAATTAGTATAGATACCTGGCAGAGCTTGCCCTGGAAAATGACTTGGTTCTGCCTCTGATTCATCACGTGGTCCATTTATGGATCTTTCTCACTTCCTCATATACATCAGGTTTCAATAGTCTCACCTTTTGCAAGATGCCCATTCTGAATTCCCTTTAATCATAGTGTCTTTTCTCTGTTGATTATTTCCAATGTATCCTGTATACATTTGGAATATACAGTTATTTCTATACAAACATTTCACTATCTTTCATTAGGTTGAGAGCAGAAACTGTTTTTTTGTCTTTCTTTGGCCTCCTCAGAACTTAGGAAAGTGTCTAGTGCTTGATAATGTTGGCTGACTGACTGGACAATCATCTCATCTCTTTACTCTAGTAATTGTTAAAATTAGACTTATTTGTGAGAAGTCTTCCAACTCTAAGAGTAAGGTTAAGAAGGAAAGCCTTTTAAGGCTGCAATGAGAGGCATGCTTGGAAGAAATACATATAGTAGTCTCTTGAAAGCAGACAGAAAAAGTAGAGTATCTTCACCAACAAACATAAAACACTATATCTGATATATGTAAAAGCCATTTTTTCAGCCACCCATTGGCCCAGGACCTAAACCATCTCAAAGCTGGGTATTCCCATCTCCCTACATAAAACAAATAGAAATCCAATAGATCCCATACAGTATGATCCAATCATACTCCATTAAAAACAAGATTCATCTATCCACCCTGCTTCATCAAAACCAATTATCTTAGAAAGTTCTTCAAACATTAACTAGGTAATTTCCCTTTAAGGGGAGCTAGAGAATGTAGGTACCACTTAAATCAAGTAGCCATATATTTAAAGAAACTATGGTCAGAATACCTTAACAATACCCAAGAGAACATACGCTCCTCAAAGGTAGACATTTTGGCGGCAGCTAGGTGGTACGGTGGCCCTGGAGTCAAAGAGTACCTGAGTTCAAATCCAGACTCCAACACTTAATAAATACCTAGCTGTGTGACCTTAGGCAAGCCACTTAACCCCATTGCCTTGCAAAAAAAACAAAAACAAAAGGTAGACACTTTTTTTCTTTTGTAACTACAAAACCCAATCCAGTGGTTAGCGTACAGTGAGCACTTCAAAAACACTTCCTGAATTAAACTGATGTGCCTGCTTTTTAAAGCCTAGTTGCCATGGTAATAAGGTTTTCTAGAAGAGGGAAGGAGGAAGATAGAAAAATAGAGGAGACACAGTGAGAGAAAGAGAGGGGGAAGAGTGATATGTATTTTTAAGGGGAGGGGGAATCCAGGTCTTAAATTCCTTTCTCCAAAGTAATTGAACCTAATCTCAGAAAAAAAGAAATTAAATAAATCATAAATGAACTCCTAAATAAAAAATTGCCAGGATCAGATGGATCACAAATCATGGGTATCCCATCAAAATAGATGGGTAACTCATCAAAGCAAATGGAGAACCCATCAATTTCTTACTAATCTTAAAGAGTATTCCAGATCTCTATGCAGGTAGCCACTTTCCCAGGTTCTCCGAGTTAGTATTGTCAAAGGTAGGTCATAGACACTGGTCTTCATAAGGTTAACTGTCTAATCATTCTATCAAATTACATCTAAAGGCATGCATTTAAAAAAAAATTTTAAACATTTTTATTTAAAGTTTTGAGTTCCTTCCTTCCTTCTCTTTTCTCCAATCCCTGTGACAGTATGCAATCAGATATAGATTATATATGAGCAATTATGTAAAACATTTCCATATTAGTCATTTTGTACAAGATTCAAAAGAAAAAAAAGAAAGCAAAAAACAGCATGCTTCAGATACTATCAGTTTTCTCTGGGGTGGATAATATGCTTCGACATGAGTCTTTTAGGATAATCATTACATTGCTGAGAATAACTAAATTATTTACAGTCGTTCATCAAATAATATTGCTGTTACCGTGGTTCTATTTACTTACTATATATTAGTTTATGTTAGTCTTTCCAAGTTTTTCTGAAATCATTCTGCTTGTCATTTCTTACAGCACAATAATATTCCACATATCATATACCATTGTTTGTTTAGCCACTCCCCAGGGCTAAAAGGGTGGGCATCCTATTGATTTCCAATTCTTAGCTACCTCAGAAAGAGCTGTAAAAGCATGTTGTTGTTGTTTTTAAATAGCTTTTTAAATAGTCATAAACACCAGAGTTCAAACTTATGTGGGCATAGAACTAAATGAACTGGAGCCTTTACAAAACTGTTTCTCAATGATCCCCTCCTCAAGAGGAGTTGTGATCCCTCTCTCCAAAATTCTCTCAATCTACCTATTTCAGATTCCCTTCAACAACAGCTTTATATGTTCATGTTGATACTTCCTAATATATTACAAGTTCCTAGAGGAGTAAGTAGACAGAGTACTGGCCTTGGAATCAGTAGAATCTGAGTTTAAATGTGGCCTCAAACACTTATTAGCTAGGTGACCCTGGGCAATTCACTTAAGTCTGATTGCCTCAAAAAACAGAAACAGAAACCAAGCTCCTATAGAGCAAGGTTCCTACTTTACTTTGAATGTGCATCTACGCCCTGACACTTCATGGACATATAACAAATGTCAAATGAATTCAATCTGGGGCAGCTAAGTGACAGTGGATAGAGTACTGGTCCTGGAGTCAGGAGGACCTGAGTTCAAATCCAACCCCAGACACTTACTAATTACCTAGTTGTGTGACTTAGGCAAATCAGTTAACCACATTGTCTTAAATAAATAAAATGTATTTTAAAAAAATCAATTTAATGAACTCCTTTCCTAAAACACAATCAAAAGATTCCTGGGTAGGAAAATTTCTATTTTATTCCCTTCACTATTCCCCTTTTCTCCAACACTAACTAAACCTAAAGGATTTGTCCTGAACTGTGCTCATTCCTACTTTATATTTCTCCTTAAAAATATACTCCATTCCCTCAACTAAATTGAAATTCTTGAGAGTCTGTGTGGCATAAAGCAGAAGAGTACCAGAAAATATCAGGGAACTTGGATTCAAACTCTGATACTTACTAATAAGGTGACCAGAGCAAGTCACTTCCCTGGATCTCATTTTCTTCATTCATAGAAAGAGAGCATTTGTCTGCATGAATTCAGTGGTCTCTTCTAACTCTAATAGTATAGGATTCTAACTCATTTTCAAAACCAGAACAGCTCTGAAGAGACACCTGAGACTGCAATAGTATTAGATGAGTTTGTACAGAGAAAACAACACTCTATGGCTCTTCCACCAATTCCCAATGAATTCATGCCTCTCTCTGACTCTTTCCACATCTCTTTACCCTCCTCTTTCACTCCTACATTTGTCCTTTGGTATCTGGCTATTTTATGTTATTTTCCTAAATCTCAGGGGAAAAAATTGCTCTTTGCTGCTAGCCTCTTAATTGGTTTGCTAATCTATTTTTCCTGCTGTTTAGCTTTCCTCATGCCTAACAACATCATTTCTCTCCCTGCAGGAATGAGACACCCCAGTCCATTATCACATTTATCCAAGCATCAGGCACTTGGAGCCCCAGCAGAGTCCACCCACAACTCTGAAAGTTTTTTATGGACATGCCAATCATATCCCATCTTCTCAGCTGCTGCCTAGGCAACTAGAAATGGGGTGCAGAATACAAAAATCTATGAAGTAAACAGCACTGCAGTTACCTCTACCACCACTCCCAATGCTAAAGAATAACAATACTGCAAAAACATAATTAGACAACATGATCACTAAATGGGCAGCTGTATATGAAATTACATTATTCCTCCTCCTCTGACCAATCGATATATGCAGCCCAAACAATCCCCAGTTGATAGTTATAGGCATGCTGTGGAAAATTATGATCTTGTAATCTAATTATGGATCATATGGACTCAGCACAGAGCAGGAAGCTAATTGCTATTTTGCAATTTTTGACTCATCATCACATATAACTAAGAAGGGAGACTGAATAAGAACTCTGGACATCATCACTGGCATGAAAGGTCACTGAACTGCCCAGTTCCCCAGCTGCCTAAGAAAGACCAGATTCACATTTAAAGCAGGGGGAAACTCCAGGTACGTGAGCCCAATGGTCAAAGTTCACCAGTGGAGGGTTGAAAAGCCCTAGAAATACCAAGGCTTCTAAAAATGAAGAAAAGGTCCCAATGCAAGACTTGATTCCTACTTACCTAAAAAATTGTTCTTCCCCGTGGCTTTCTTGACTCAGTGCTTATAAACAGTCATCTCACCAAATTTATTTGATACTCAGCAGACTTACTGATTTGTTATCATTTTCCTTTCTACAATTCCCCTTTCTATATCCTCTCATCACTGAAAGATAAGAACTCATCCCCTTCCCCATAATGCTATCTTAAATTTACATAATGCTTAAGGTTTGGTTACAAAGCACTTTGCCTACACTATGATTTGATCCTCACAACAAATCTATAGAGTAGGGAGGGGAAGGGCAGATGGGTGGCAGTGAATAGAGCAGGAGCTCTGGAGTCAGGAGTACCTGAGTTCAAATCTGACCTCAGACACTTAATAATTACCTAGCTGTGTGGCCTTGGCCAAGCCACTTAACTCCGTTACCTCGCAAAAATAAAGAAATAAATAGATAGATAGATAGATAGATAGATAAATAAATAAATAAATAGATAAAATAGAGTAGGGAGGGGGGGAACCCTCCTATTTTACAGAAGAAAAGTTTAGAGATATAAAGCAATTTGTCCAAGGTTACAGTTAGCAAGTATTAGGAAATGGTTTAATTCAAGGTTTTTTCCCCCAGCTAGATTCTTCACTCAAAGAGTAGAGGAAGGTCAATTAGCTCATGTCCCTCTCCTCCCTCTACAGTATTCAAAAGCTGTAGCAAATCTCTTGGAAGTCACTGTCAGTCCCCAAAGGGAATCTAATGGGCAACATATCAGAATAATATATAAAAGAAAGAAAATTCACATTATTGGGAATCAGAACATAACATAAGCCCACAGTACACACTTAATAATGTTGATTGATTATTTATCAGGAGAGTCAGACTCTAGTTCCATTCTGCTATTAACTAGCCCTGTGAACTTGAGCAAATGACTCACCTCCCTAGGTTTCACTCCTCTCCTCTGTAAAATGGGTGGTGGTATCAAACAAGATCACATCTAGGGTTCTGTCTAGTTCTAACATCCTAGTCTCTACAACTTTCTTTCCATTCAGATCCTACCCCATCTTAGGAGACAAGGTAACCCCAGAAAGTGGTTTAAAAGCCTTAGTTATCCCACATGTAGGAAATATTATCCCGTTCAGAATGCTGAATCAGTGCATTTAAGTGTCTTGGAAGGGCTGCCATGTAGGCATAATTCTGCTGCTTTTAAAGAAATATGTAACTGATGGTTTAATGAGCCTGTTCCCCCAAGCTCCCACCTACACTGCCTCATTAAAGCTCCTCTCTCAACCACCTCTACATATGTTAATGTGCGAAGGGATGGGAGGGGGAGAAAAACTCAGAAGAGGATCTGTCTATACTTGTGAGCTCCAACTAGTCATTTCCAGCAATTTGTTTCACTGTAATGGGAAACTGGGAGGATATAAAATCTGGGCTTTTATCCATTATAATGAATCAAAATAATTATATATATATATATATATATATATATATATATATATACACACACACACACACACACACACAGAAATCGATGCATATGTAAGTACATATTATGCATATATGTATGGACACATATACACAGATATATGTACAAGCAAACATATATATATATATATATATATATATAAAATCCCTTAAGATAACAAGGCTTGCCCTCCTAATAACTCACAAGAAAATGCACTCAGACTGCAAAGAAATGTAAAGCAATAGTATCAACTGAAATGGTCTTTCACTTCTTTTCTTGAATATTTGTGTGCATGCCCTCGTATACATGTCACTGACTTGAACCCAAAATGAACAAGACTCCGCTCTAGACTGGTATGTGATGCAGTGGATGGAGCACTAATCCTGATGTCTGAATTCAAAATGAACCTCAAATACTTAGTAGCTGTGTGACCCTGGGGTAAGTCATTCAAACTTTTGTACTTAATATAGTTCTTAGCACATGTATAAAAAATATTCTTTTCTAAGGCTTTATTATCATTCACATTCTTTTCAATGTGAACCTTGGAGGTTGGATTTGGAAATGAAAGAGATAAAGGTCATATAATCAACTCCCTTCATTTTACAGATAATGAAGCTGAGACCCAGGGAGGTAGTATGACTTGCCTAAGAGAGTACACAGTAGAACCAAGATTTGAACTTACATTCCTGACTTCAAACGCTGTACTCTTTCTAAAATACTATTCTGGAACCTTGTGCTCATCTTTGTCCCCGTTAATACATGCCAATTAATTTGATTTGCTCAAAAGTTATCATAGATTTTATATATATATTCTCTGGATCCTTCACAGAGAATGTGGGGAAGAGGCAACTATATCAGTGACCACTAGAAAACAAGCTAAATCAACCTTAATCTCATTTATAATGCTCTTACAACCTGTACAAATAAAGACACATATACCCAATCATATTTTTATATCAAACACTTCACATACAATAGAATTTACAAGTTGTTTTAAATTTTCAAAGCACTTTACAATTATTAAGAAATTAAATCTTACAACACTTCTACAAAAAAAGAAAAAATGAATCAATCTTTGATTAATATAAAAGAAAACTGAGAAAGTTAAGGGACTTAACCTAAGGCTTCTTCAAAGTTCTCCAGTCTTGTTCTAAATCCCCAGGAGTTGAAAACAGCTCCTAAAACTTAGGTCCAAAGCATTTCATCTAGCCTTCAAACTCTCACTGATAGTCTTTTACTCCCATCCTTTCTCCACACAATCATCCTCATTTTATTCTCTTCTCCCTTATCTAAGATCATACATAGGAGCACAGATTCAAAGTTGGAAAAGACCTGAGAGATCATTTATTCTAACCCCAATACTTTAAAAGTGGATTGACTCTCCAAAGTTAGTCATGTAAGTAATATATTGGTTGAGTTCTAATTTGAACCCCAGATCTTACTAGTACTGTATTTCATCTACTGCATCTGATCCACTCTTGCATTGGTTTTTTTTGTACAAATTTTTTTAACTTAATATTATCAAAATTATCCATTTTGCATTTAATAATGTTCTCTATTTGTTTTTTTGGTCATAAACTGTTCTTCTTTCCATAGATCTGACAGATAAACTATTTCTTGTTCCCCTAACTGACAAAACGTTTATATCTAGATCCTATATCCATTTCAACTTTATCATGATATAGTATAAACTCTTACAACTATGACCTGACTTTTTATTGGATACCCTCATTTTCAGGGCTACTCAAGAATGGCCATTCTAAAGACCCAGAACTCATCTTTTCCCTGTCAGGTCCCTTAAACATACTCAAAGGTTACAACCCATGACCAAATCATTTAATACATGTGCCTACAAGAACTTTGAAAGGGACCAAGACAAAAATAAAACTGTTCTTCTATCAAAGGGCTTACTTAGAATAGAGAGTGAGAAGGGAACCTCCCAGAGAAGGAATACATTATCCAACCAGGTAAATACAAAGAAACAAAGTTCTTTAAGGAGGAAATAAGTATTAACAATCAGAATAAACAGGAAGTTTTACAAAAGAGTTCTGTAAGAACAGAGCCTTAAGGCTGGTAGGTAGTGCAGTGGATGAAGCACTGGCTCTGGAGTCAGGAGGACCTGAGTTCAAACTTGAACTCTGACACTGTAATAATTGCCTAGCTGTGTGACCTTGGGCAAGTCACTTAACCCCATTGCCTTAAATAAGTAGAATTAAAAAAAAAAGAATGGAACCTTGGAGGATTTTCCAAGAGATTGAGGGTGAAAGGTGTACATTTTAAAACAGGGTAGATAGTTTATGCATGAGGTGGAAGATAGAATGTGCTGATGTCAGACAGCCTTGTCTAGGGGGAAAAATACTCTGGACAGTTTCTAGTCTCATGACTTGCTTGCTACAACATTGCCAATGATCCCTTAAATTGCCAAATTAAATGGACTCTTTTCAAATCTCATTCTTCTGAACTTCTATATAGCATAGAATACTATTGACCATCCTCTCTCCTCCTGAATACTCTCTCCTCTCCAAGTTTCAAAGTTACCCTCTGCTAATTGCTTCATCTCAATCTCCTTTACTGGATTATTATCCCTAACTATCCAAGGTTCTATTCCCAACCCTCTTTATCTCTTTCTCTATATTACTTCATCTGATAATCTCAACATCTCCCCTATTTTCTTTTGTCATCTCTATAAATGCAGCCTTTTTCCTCTTAACTGAGTCCTGGTCAAACCACCTCTTAGAAGTACCCATTTCAAATTAGGTGACTCATCTCAAACTCAGAAATGTATAAAGCAAAACATTATCACTCTTCTCAAATTTGCTTCTCCACAAAACTTCTCTGTTTCTATAATATGTACTTTCATTTCCCCAATAATCTAGGTCAAAACATTTTTATCATGTTATATTTCATTCTTTATTACCATTCATAGTTGCTAAATCTTATTTCTACTGCCACCTCTCAATTTCCATTCAAGCCCACAACCATCATTCTTGTTCAAAATTTTTATCACCTTTCACCAGGACTACTGTGATAGCTTCAAATTAGTGTCCAATTACAATCTCTGTCCATTATTATCTATCTTCTACCCTAGAGGTGTCAAACTCAAATTGCAACAGATCCCAACAAGCCTCATATTGACTTAGAAAACTCCAAATTAACATTATCTATGTTGTATTATAGAATCAACACTTCTGAATTGTGGTACTAGAGAAAAATTTGGGCAGTTCCTTGGATGGCAAGGAGCTCAAATTAGTCAATACTAAGAGAAATTAATTTAGGTTATTCATTGGAAGGTCAAATACTGACAGTGAAGCTTAAATATTTAATGAGTAAACTGGCAACATGAGAAGACTGGATTTACTGGGAAAATCCCTGATATTGGGCAATATTGAAGGCAAAGGAAAAGGAGATGGCAGAGGATAAAATGGATAGAGTATCATGGAAACAATGAACTTGAACTTAGACAGATATAAAAAAACAGTTAAGGATAGAAGGGCCTTGTGAGCTATGTACCATGGAATCAAAAAGATTCAACAACCAAGAAATTATATTTTAAAATATTTCTCAATTATATTTTAATCTAGTTCCAACCCTCCTGTTTGAGACCCATCAGCTGTTAATTTAAGAACTGTTCTTTTGACAGCAACCAAAGTGAAAATCATTTTTTGAAAATTACTTTCTGGTCCTAAAGTGGAGGTCTGACCATATTACTCCTCTCCTCTCATTAGAGGGTCAGCTTCTTAAGGGCAGGGATTGTCTTTTGCACAGTGTATAGCAGATAGCAGTCAATTAATGTTTAACAACTGATTATATTCTATCGCTGAAGACAATATGTATGTATTTTTTAAAAATATACAGAATAAATATAAAATAAATACAAGATAACTTGGGGAGAAAAGGAACTAGTAGTTGGAAATTAAATATTTCAAGTAGAGAGTAGAACTTGATCTAAATCTTGAAAAAGGTAATAACTTCTAAAAGGCAGAGGGGAAGAGGGTGCTGAAGGAATGGGAGACATCCAGTCAGTTCATGGAGATGGAAGCAGAATGTAGACTATTCAGAAGATCATAATATCATAAAATACATGAATGAAGGTAATATGGAATAAAGCTGGAACTGTAGAGAGCTGACCAGGAAAGGGTTTGAGGTGCCAAATAGGAGTCTATATTTAATCAGAGGGAAAAGGAAATCACTGATTCTTAGTAAACAGGAGAATGACATGATTAGAACTATAACTTATGAGCACCATCTGAGCACCTGAGTAAAAGACTGAAAGGTGAACAAAGAAACTTCAAAGTAAGACCAAATGGCAAACAATTGCAGTAATCTGGGTGAGAAATAAGTGCCTTAATTGGGTTTTTGGGGGGTTTGTTTGTTTTTTTAGATTTTTCAAGGCAATGGGGTTAAGTGGCTTGCCCAAGGCCACACGACTAGGTAATTATTAAGTGTCTGAGGTCACATTTGAACTCAGGTACTCCTGACTCCAAGGCCAGTGCTCTATTCACTGAGCCACCTAGCCACCCCTGTGCCACCTAGCCACCCCAATAAGTGCCTTAATTGGAGTGGAAGTGTTCTGAGAAGAGATAAAGTAATAATTTTTCATTTCATTTAGGTATTTATTCATCTTACAAAACTGTAATGGGAATAAAAATAAAAACTGAAAAGACTGAAAATTAAAAAGTTTTTAAAAAAACAAAAAAGGAAGAACAGGACTAAGGAAAGATAACTAAATAGGGCAGAAACAGTTCAAAGGATAATTTTAGGGATGGGAAGAGCCTTTGGGAGTCTCTGGCTCAGCTACTTCATTTTGTTTTTTCCCCTCTTAGCCAGAAGGAAATCTCTGCTGTCTCTGAAAGGTATCTACAAGTAGTCAAGACAATTAGTCAATATGTCCAAGAGACAATTCATTTTCCCTCCAAACCTTTTTGTTTGTTTGTTTAAAGTACTGTCATTCTTCTAGTCTAATAGCACTCAAAACTTTTTATCTTATGGGCAGCTAGGTGGTGCAGTGGATAGAGCACGGGAGGTACTCCCGTGGTACTCCTGGAGTCAGGAGTACCTGAGTTCAAATGCAGCCTCAGACACTTCATAATTACCTAGCTGTGTGGCCTTGGGCAAGCCACTTAACCCCATTGCCTTGCAAAAAAAAAAACAACACAAAAGCCTTTTGATCTCAGGACCTCTTTACAGACTTAAAAATTACTGAAGATCATCCTTTAGAGTTTTTGTTTATGACAGCAATGTGTACCTCCATTCAACATAATAGAAATTAGTATTGTTTTGAAAATAGTTGTGGATGTATCGCATGGAAAAAATGTAAAGACTAACAGCCTTTTGTGGCAGGTTGGGGGCAGGGACAAGATTAGGGGAAAAATTGTAAAATTCAAAATAAATAAAATCTTTTATTAAAAAAAAGAAAGAAAAGAAAATAGTTGTAGACACCCCCTCCTTGAAGTGCCTTGAGAAGCCCTTAGGGATTCTCAGACAACACTTTAAGACACGCTGAGATGAGCAGAACCAGAAAAACATTGTACACCCTAACAGCAACACACGGGGGTGATGGTCAACCTTGATGGACTTGCTTATTCCACCAGTACAACAACCAGGGACAATACTGGATTATCTGCAATGGAGAATACCATCTGTATCCAGAGAAAGAATTACGGACTTTGAACAAAGACCAAAGACTATTACCTTCAAATTAGAAAAACAAAAAACTGTTATCGTATTATATAATTTTGCTAACTCATACTTTATTTTTCTTCCTTAAGGATATG
The DNA here is from genome assembly GCF_037893015.1 of Macrotis lagotis. Lineage (NCBI taxonomy): Eukaryota > Metazoa > Chordata > Mammalia > Peramelemorphia > Peramelidae > Macrotis > Macrotis lagotis. The sequence goes on from NC_133666.1 coordinate 169,317,200, forward strand.
ATTTCTCTGTCATCACATTCAACTGAGATCAATGTATAACATGGAAACAATAAAAAGACAAAAAATCATGCTCATTCAGACTGGTAACTGCAAAGTCAACCCTAAGTCACACTCATGGCTCACCTCCAATTGATTGCTAGGTCTCATTACCTCTACTTCAATATCTCTCACTTCCTAAGTACAGGATCTTGTCACTTCTCATCTGAACCACTACAGCAACCTTAAATTGTCTCCAAACCCCCAGTATCTAAGTCAAGTCCTTTCTCCAATCCATTTATCACAGAGCTAAAATATGGACATTTCTAAAGCACAGGTCTGACCATTACTACCCTGATGAAAGAGTTCCAGTGGCTGTCTCTTACTAGGTTTATTGTCCATGGAAGTCATTGATAAGACAAAGACTCCAATATGCACTGAAATATTTGTGGTAGCCCTTTTTTTGTGATAACAATGAACTAGAAACAAAGTTGATGTCCATCAATTGGGGAATAGTTGAATAAATTGTGTTACATAAATGGAATGTTACTTTGCCATAAGAAATGATGTGTGTGATGAATATAGAGAAGCATGAGGAAGATTTACATGAGTTGATATAGAGTGAATTAAGGAAACAATAAACATAATGACTATAATAATATGACTGGAAAGAAACACACATAATATCAATAGTAAATTTGCAAAATTATGAAGCACAAATATGGCTGGAAAAAGATATGAGAAGATACCTCTACTCCAAACCCTCTGGAAAGGTGAGAGGTTCACAAGTGTTATGTATTGTACACAAGTTCAGATTCTTTTTTTTATTTAAAGCAATGGGGTTAAGTGACTTTTCCAAGGTCACACAGGTAATTATTAAGTGTCTGAGGCCTGATTTGAACTCAGGAACTCCTGACTCCAGGGCCAGTGTGCTATCTACCTAACTGCCCCAAGTTCAGACTCGACTCTTTTTGATGGATTGATCAATTGTGCTAAAATTTCTCATTTTCCTTTGGTTTGATTTTTTTGGTCTATTATTTGTTATACAGGATTGCTCTCTGGGAGAAAGAGGATGAGATAAATAATAGTGATAAAAAAACAGAAGTTATCAATAAAAATTAATTTTATAAAATACTCACCTTCTAGCACTCCATTCCAGCCAAACTGGCCTGATTATTGCTCCTCAGGGACTGCCACCATCTGTTCCATATCTTTACATGGGTTGCCCACCATGCTCAGAATATTCTCCCTCCTTACCTCCTTCTCATAGCATCTTAGGCTCACTTCAAATTTCAGCCCAAGTCCTATTTAATAATGAGCACCTGTTCTGATACTCTCTACCCCTTGCAGTTGCTCATGTTGTTCCCTGAGAAATTAACTGACATAAATTTTATAACTAATTTCTATGTAAATGTTTCTGCTCTAATAGAACGTAACCTGCTTGAGGACAAAGATTGTTTCATTCTTGTCTTTGTGTCCCAGAATGAGATTTTGAGCTAGAAGGGACCAGAAAGGAGATAAACTATCAGGTTAACAATCAGGAAAATCTGGGATCAAATCATACCCCCTAGCTGTGTGATCATGCCAAGTCACTTAATCCTTTTCAGTCCCTTAAAATAACAAATGTGTAAAGTAAACTTCAAAATGCTTAATTAATGTCCATTATTATTATTATCTAGTCCAATGCACTTATTTTGACAAATGAGGACACTGAGTCCTAGAGAGGAAAATAACTTGTTCTATGTCACATAGGCAGTGATTACCAGAGGCACAATTCAAACTCAACTAATTTAAGAGAAAGGAAACAGCTCAGGAGAAAAAACTGGATTGCAGGCCTGATTAGTTTACATTATAAAGCATTAAAGAAATAACAGATAAATTGAATTATAATCCTGGTTAGGGCCAGACTGTACTATGGTTAAAACAGAGAAGGAGGGAAAGAAACAGCAATTCTTCAGGGTAATGATCCCCAAGCTCCACTTACTTTTCCTCCATGTGGGTAACAGATGCCAGTAGAACAACTGCCTCTACAGAGATCAAGGGAAAAGACTTTCAGAGAGCCCCCCCTTGACTGAGCTGTCAGGTCATCCTTCTCTGCACCCCCTACCATCAACCCCCTGAAAGGCTTCTCTTCCTTATTTTTTTAGTTCCTTCATACACTTCTATCTGGCATCTAAACAGAAACATTAAAAAAAAAGAAGAAAAAATAAATTCTTTCGAGAATTCACCTCAGATCATATCCTCCCACACTCAATCTCAAAAGCAAGGTAAGCAACCTAATCCAGGGGGAAAGTATGTGGCCTTTGGAGTCAGAAGCCCTGGATTCAAATCCTTCATCTATTTCTTTCTCATACTCCCTCTCACACTCTTTTCCCCCCAGCTTCGTCCCTCAACATCACTGTTATTTGCCTATACCACCCCCATTTTCACCATCACCTTGTGACAATAAGAACAGTAGCAAGTGCACAGGAGGAAAAAAACATAACTTGAAACAATGACCTTGAAACAGATTTCCAGCTAAAAAGGGCTTTGAGAATTTTCAGAAAATACATGAGACATGAAAAGTGCGTAGCTTAAACAAATGGCTTCAATCTTCTGGATTTCAGTTTCCTCATCTGTAAAATTCAAGCACTGTATAACAATATCTGTGAGACTGATTGCAACTCTTTTTTCTATGGTCAATGGGGAGTACATGATAAAGGGGAAGGGTAGCTTGTGTGTGTGTGTATATACTGGAAAGCATTCTTTGACCCTGGAGAAATTTTCATCTTTGAGAATGCATTCTTAGAGAGCAGAAAAAGCAAGATCTCTAAGGAATTATGGATTTCTATAACTCTTAGACCTGGAAAGGATCTCAGGAATTATCTTAAATCTTCCCATTTTACAAATGAAACAGAGTGTAGGATGAAGGACTTTGCCAAGGTCATGCAGATCATCACTATGATCAAAGTTGCCACTAGAATCCAGGTCTTCTGATTCTCTATCTGAGATTCTTTCCACTCTCCTTAGCTAGAATAAGAAGTTGGGCCAAGTTTCCTTTTAGAGTCAGAAAAAATAAAAGATAAGACAAGAGGGAGGAAAAAAGGAGAGTAAACAGAATAGTCTCAGTCAGAACTAAAGAGATAAAATTCTATCTAGGTTTCTCTTGAAGAACTCAAACTCACAATACCTTGTTTGCCCACCAGATCCAGAATATACCTTCAGTATCACCATATCCTGGCAAGTCTACAGTGAACACAAATATTTCACTAAGGACCTTGCCAAGTCTAACAACAGCTTTTCATATGGGACTAATATTAAGACTGGACTCAAGGTCTTTGGAGGTAATGACCTTTTATTCTACATAGGACAGATAAGCATTTTAGAGGTATTCTAAGGGCTTTCTCTCTCAAACTCTCTTATTAAATCCTAACTAGACCCTGTGGAGAAATTAGCCCTACCCACAACCCACAGTTAGTATCTGCTCTACTGAGTATCCAATTTCCCCTCATGAAGTTATCTTGCTTTAGTAGATATTATTTCTTCATCATCATCCATACCTAAGATACTTGGCATTAGGGGCTTTATTTTATATCTTGTAGAATAGCAGAGGTTATTGTCTAATACCACACTGGCTTCAAAAATTAATTAAGCAAATGCAAAAGAGGCAGGATTCTGGTTTCTTTCAGATAGAAAAGGTATCTTATGGTTCAATCCCATCTGTCTTTTCTCTCCACTAAATTGGATCCAAGGGGTCATCTTCAAAGATATCTAAGTAGGGGCGGCTAGGTAGTGTAGTGGATAAAGCACCGGCCCAGGAGTACCTGGGTTCAAATCCGGTCTCAGACACTTAATAATTACCTAGCTGTGTGGCCTTGGGCAAGCCACTTAACCCCGTTTGCCTTGCAAAAACCTAAAAAAAAAAGATATCTAAGTAATCATCAAGCCAAATGCTACACGTTAAATACAGGAACAAAAGCAATATTAAGAGAAAAGGGAAGCAGGATCAGAAAAACATTGTACACCCTAATAGCAACATGGGGGTGATGATCAACCTTGATGGACTTGCTCATTCCATCAGTGCAACATCAGGAACAATTTTGGGCTGTCTGCAATGGAGAATACCATCTGTATCCAGAGAAAGAATTGTGGAGTTTAAACAAAGATCAAGGACTATTACCTTTAATTTAGGGGGAAAAAAACCTGATTATCTTATTATGTAATCTTCTATCTCTTATACTTCATTTTTCTACCTTAAGAATATGATTTCTCTTTCATCACATTCAATTTGGATCAATGTATACCATGGAAACAATGTAAAGACTGGCAAATTGCCTTCTGTGGGGGGTGGGGGGGAGGGAAGTAAGATTAGGGGAAAAATTGTAAAACTCAAAATAAATAAAATCTTTAATAAAAAAAAAAGAATGTGACTAGTGATGGACCAGCCTAGTTAAACTCAGAGAGGCATCAGATACCAGATGGTCCATTTCTTTGACCATAGCAGCTCAAAATGATTTTCTGTTGAGGCATTGAAAGAGAGGGGCTGCATCAGAAGGATTGGACTATACATGAAACCAGAGCCTCTTTCAGTACTGTAAAAGTAACATTCACTTAGGAATCTTCTAAGAGAATTCATTGGCTATAATGAAAAATAATGTACACTAATAAATATGTGTTAAATTTTTTTTAAAAAGGAGAGAGAAAAAAGAGAGAGAAGGGGAGAAATGAAAGGAGAAAACAAGGGTTTTAAGTAGGTAGGTAGATTGGTCAAGTCTAATCCACAGTTTCATGTCCTCTTCCTAAAATCCCAAGTTCTTTGGGCATCGGCTGCTTTACATGCAGCTCAACTCAATATATTTCTGACATCCTTTTGAGTGGTGGATATTGTCTATCATGTCACATGGATAATTTCTTTGCATAATGGGGAAACTGTTAACTTAGACATCATTAGGTTTGTGTGGGCAGAGCATAATGGGAGGTTACAAATAGAGGAGTCCTGAAATGGGTATTTAGGGAAGAATAAAGGAGAAGCAACAAGATGGTCCAATGGTTAGAGCACTGGACTTGGAATCAGAAAGACTCATCCTCAAGAGTCCAAATCCTGAACTATGTGACTCTGTACAAGTCACTTAATTCTGTCTGCCTTGTTTCTCATCTGTAAAATAAGCTAGAGAAGGAAATGGTGAACTACTCCAGTATCTTTGCCAAGAAAACCCCATATGAGATCACAAAGAGCTGGATAACTGAGCAACAACAAGGAAGAGGAAATTTAATTCATTTAAAATCTAATAATAAACCAGGCTGGGTAAGCTCCACCTTATAAATCTTAAAACATAAGAATAAGAATAATATGATATTAACAATTCCTCAAACATACAATGTCTTAAGAATTACAATTTCTTTACCAAAGCAAAGGTATATAGACAAACCCTAGGAATAAGTGACGATATTAATAATTTCTCAAACATATACAACATCTTAAAAATTACAGAGATCTTCTTTTACAAACACCAGTGATACAAATATTAACAACTTCATTTTACAGATGAAGAAACTTAGTAATATAAATATTAACAACTTCATTTTACAGATGAAGAAACTTAAACCTAGCAAGTTTGGTACCAAGTTATTAAGTAACAAAAGCAAGGCCTTAAATCTTACTATATCACATTGCCTCAATGTTTTCTGCGGATTCTTAACCTAACTGTATTTTGATGCAACTGGTTTCTTACTATTCTTATGTATTTCATTTTATGCAACTTAAAACATTATTATAAGAACAGGTTTCATCAGACTATCAAAGAAATGCCCCAAAGGATTAAAAACTCTTACAAATAATAGGAAAGGGCAAGGAAAAAGACAAAGGGATGAAAATATCACTATAACTGTGTCAGAGAACCTGGGTGGAGTTCTCCCACTTAGTTGTGTGACCTTAGGTGAGTCAACTTATTCATTTAGGCCTCAGTTTCCCTCAGTAATAAGAGGGGACTGGAAAAGATAAACACCAAAGTCCCTCCCAGGACAACAGCCTTTGATGGCCAGGTGACTGCCTATAGCTATCATCAACCAAAGCTTTATAACCCCTGGCCAGGATCACCATAATGAGAAAACCATTGTAAATTTAAAGATGGTTAGTCAGGCAAGTCATAGATTCAGAAGGTCAAAGGGGAGTAAGGAATGGTTGAGCTATTGGGCAATGGATATAAGTATGAGTTTTCTGGTAGTTTTCTGTTAAAATAAAAAAAAAATTTTTAAAAAGCCTTGAAAAATTATCTTCCACTTCCTCTTAAGGAGTTTTACTTTACACAAGCAGTCTCCAAGACAGAAATGTAAACTACCTCTCCATTTCTAATTCTTCAAAGGATTTCTAAAGTTCTTCACAGCAAAGTTGTGTACTGACTCCCCCATTCCAAGTTATTTCTATTCTTAACTTTTTGAAAATATTTTGCATACTATATATGGTCCATACTTTACTTTTTTTCTTAGTGTTTACTTATATCCATATTTAATCACTCAAATCCCTCCAAGTAGAAAATAAGCTCCTTATAGGCAGAGACTGTGGGGTTTGTTTGTTAGTTTTTGTCTTTAACCTCAGGGGTTTAGTAGAGTGCCTCACAAATAGTAAATGTTTAAACAAATGTTGGTTGAATTACAGTTATTTCTTCCATATCTCAGGGGTTAGGCCATGGAGCTCCCATGATCTGGAAAATCTGCAAAATTTTTTTGGCCTTCCCTTCACACCAGAAAAGAAGTCTAAATTACTATAGTGTTAAAAAGATAAAATATGTTGATATTATATAAAACTATACATATATTTTATACATTCTGAGTTTTTAAACTTTTTCTGTGTCATCTGCTGGTCTTCACTTATCAACTGCAGCTTCTGTAAAACTTCCCCCAAATATACATTTAATTTCTTATGCAGACTTGTGATATATTGAAACCAAGATGGAAAAAGTCTCAATGTAGAAAGAATAACTGTAGACTGAAAATCCTCAAATCTCAAAGGTGGAAGGGATCTTAAAGACCACTTAGTCCAACCCATGTATTAAAAACGGAGAGTAAAATCTCGAGAGAAATGAAATGACCAAGCCCATAACACACATTTAGTAGCAGAGCTTTTGGTTTTTGGTTTTGGTTTCCTGACTGTCCTCTCCATGAACTATAAGTCAGGAAGTTCATAATGGAACAGATTTGCTGGGTGCTTCAACCCTATGAACTCCATCCACCCTCTCTTCCTTCAATAGCTATAACATTCCCTTTTCCACAATATCCATCTAGAAGAGGAGTTATTGTACAAACCTTTGATGAGTAAACAGCTCTCTCTAAAAACCCTACAGACATTATCTGACCTTGCAGTCAAGGATTTAGTTGGGGAGGGGAAAAACAAATATCCAAAGTGAAAGATCAGCTTGTCCCGGCTCCTAACTCTCTGATAAGACAATCTACTTCAACAAATTACAAATGTCCTTTTTCCATCTCCCCTTCACCTCAAGACCAAGGTCGCCCTGCTCAAAATGACTCCTCTACAGGTTTTTCCAGATGGGACAGGGTCAGGTCATCCCAGAGCTGACACAGTTTAGGAACATCAGGGAATCAGTTCTCACTCTCTCATGAGGAAGAGTGCTTGTAAAATGAGAATGGGAGGGGCCAAGCTGCCCTACAAACCTAGTTCATGAGGCCAAGTCCAGTGGGAAATATGAGGTCTTCAAAGTCTCAGCTGAAGAAACTTGCCTTCTATCTCTTGCTTCAGTACTGGGGCCCCTGAAAGTTCTATTTCATCCCCAAAATTAGAACCTCTTTCTGATGAAGCTCTCACCTAAAAATATAACCACTGGCATATATATAAGCATTTATATACTTTGACCCTAGAAACAATTTTGTGGGGTAGACATTCTTATTGGCCTCATTTTACAAGGAGCTCAATGATGTTAGGTGTCTTATCCCAAGTCATATTACTACTAAAGTCTGAGAAGGGACACAAAATCAGGTCTTCCTGGCTCTAAAGTCAGCATTCTATTCACTATGACACACTGTCTATTAATGTTTTACTTCTATACCAGTCCAAAAAATAATAAAAATGGCAACATTTTACAGAGGCAACACTTTATACTGTTGAAGAGGAGAGGTAGTTGGTTCACTTTGGTCCTTGAGTTCTCTAGCCCACTTAGCAAAAATAACTATCAGCTCACCAGATTTCTCAGATTCCTACTGATTACTAAGGTTGAATTAAACCCTTAACTTTTTTCCAATTTAGAAATATTTTTTTAGAGGAACCAGCTTCCTCCTTACACCCATAGATTGCAAGGTACATGTGTGGGAACAAAAAAGTAACCAATTTGGGTGGGGGGATGATCCAAAGATGGTTGGATCAGAGCCTTTCAAGCTAATAACCAACCACCCACTCTTCTTTGTGAGTGATCATGATACCAACCAATCTATTCTGGTTCTCCTCCTATGTATCTAACCTCTCTCCTTACTGCATCTCTATCCAAGCCAAATCCTTACACTATGGGTTTATCCCATATTCCTGTTATGGTCCCTCACCTCTTTTCTTCTCTCTACATTTTCAGACATGCTTCACTTTAGACACCAACAAGATAACCACTTCAAAATATCCAATAAATAGTCCATGATAAAGGAATAAAGCTTAGGAAAGAGAATGAACATATCTAGACACCATAATCATCTAAGGAGAAATAATAAAACTGGTGAATAGTAATGAGGCCACAAAGTAAGAGCATTTAGGAAGGGAGGAAGGGAAGGGAGGAAAGGAAAAAAACAAGGAGAGGGCCCATACCAGAGATACTCTTTCATTTTTTTTCCAATTGTTTGATTTTGTTCAACCTGCATGGAGTTTACCAGTTTTGACTCTCCCACTGCTTGCCTCTAGAACTTTTATGTCACTCTCTGATCTTGTTTCATTTCTTCTAAGTGCGCATATAGTTCTTGTGGAAAATCCTTAGGTGGGTTTAAGAGAGAGATTACTAGGGGTGGCTAGGCGGTACAATGGATAAAGCACCAGCCCTGGAGTCAGGAGTACCTGAGTTCAAATCCGGCCTCAGACACTTAATAATTACCTAGCTGTGTGACCTTGGGCAAGCCACTTAACCCTTGCAAAAACTAAAAAAAGAGAGAGAGATTATTAGAGAGGAAATAGTCCCAACAAAATACACTTAAAAGATTTTAAAAAAAGAAGTGCCTACCAACAAGGAAATGGCTGAACAAATTGCATGTATATAAATATAACTTATTGCATTGTAAGAAATGGCAAAGTCAGTTTCAAAGAATCTGAAAAGTGTGAACTGATACAGAATGAAGTGAGCAGAATTAAGAGAAAAATTTATTCTCTAACAATGACACCTTTAAAATGAACCATTTTGAAAGATTTAAGAACTCAACAATATGAGCAACCATATTTCCAAAGGACCTATGACGAAGTACTTTAATCCATCTCCCAACATACTGTAACCATTGTATGAATCCATTTTGTTTGATTAGGCTTTTTTAAAAGAAATTGGGTTTTTTTTCTCTGTTTTAAATTGGAAGATAGGTTGCTAAAGTAAAGCAAGAAAAAAGGACACTGAAACATTTTTAAAAGTGCATAGACAGCAGAAGGCTATTGAGATAAGCAGGGCAGTTTGGATGTGTTGAATTTATTATATATTTTTTAAAATGAAAAACAATATGGAATAGAAATTCACAGTTTCACATATAATTCTCTTTGTCTATGAAATGCTCATGGGGGAGTTTTGTGAAGTTCAAATAAAACAATCAAATTTTTTAAAAGGTAAATATTGAAAAGCCCAGACTATTTCACAATTCAGAGGGGAATGATCAAGATGGTGGAGGGTCCTCAACTATCCCAACCTTCTCCTTTGCTCTAATAAGATCCTAGCATTTTGAGCTATAAGAAGGAGATCTTTACAAAAACTAAGGGGGGGGGGAGATCTTTAGACATCACTTAATCTAAACCTCTCATTTTACAAATTAGGAAACTGGGGCCTGGAAAGGAAAAGTGATTTGCCTAAACAACTAGTAAATATATTAGCTGAGATTTGAATTGAGAGCCCCTAAGTCCAAAGCAAATGAATGCTGTTTCCACAGTCAAAACTGGCTTCTATTTCTCATTACTCCCACGGTGCTTAATTATATAGGAACATCTTGTTTTATTGCTCTTTGCTTTATTGTACTTCACAAATATTGAATTTCTTACAAATTAAAGGTTTGTGGCAATGCTACCTAGAGCAAGTCTACCACCACAATAATTCTCATGATATTTCAAACTTTTCATTATCTGTTATGGTGATTTGTGATCAGTGTTTTTTGATGTTAATACTGTCTTTGTTGTGGGGAGCCACAACCTGCACCCATCACCCAGCAAACTTAATAAATGTTGTATACGTTTTGACTTCTTCACCAACTGGTCTTTTCCATCCTTCTAGCTATTTTCAGGTCTCTCTATTCCCTGATATACAATAACATTGAAATAAGGTCAATTAATAACCTACAATGGCCTCCAAGTGGTCAAGTGAAATGATGAGTTAATCAATGAAGTAAATTTCACTGTTGTTTTATTTTAAGAAATTGCCACAACCACCTCAACCTTCAGCAACCAGCACCCTGATCAATCAACATCAAGCGAAGACCCTCCACCAGCAAAAAGATGACTCACACCAAAAGCTATGATGATAATTAGCATTTTATTTTTAGCAACAAAGTATTATTAAATTAAGGGTTTTGGGGGGGAGGCTAGGTGGGGTAGTAGATAAAGCACTGGCCTTGGAGTCAGGAGTACCTGGGTTCAAATCCAGTCTCAGACACTTAATAATTACCTAGTTGTGTAGCCTTGGGCAAGCCACTTAACCCCATTTGCCTTGCAAAAAAAATAAAAACCTTTAAAAAAAATTAAGGGTTTTTAAAAAAGATTTAATAGTATTTGCACACTCGATACACCACTGTATAGTGTAAAGATACCTTTTTTATATGCACTGGGAGACCAAAATATTTGTGTGACTCGATTTATTACACTATTTGCTTTACTGCAGTGGTCTCTGATGTATGTCTTTACTTATCTCATTTGGCACCTGTAAACTCACTGGTATAGGATTGTATTCACATTGATATGAACTCCTCTCCTATTTGAGAGAGGCACTCACTAAATCTCAGAACTGCAAAGGACCTTATAATAAGAAGCCATGGCCCAACTTGTGCCTAAAACATGATTATTAGTATTTGCTAATTGATCAATTTGTTAAATTTCCAAGTGGAAAGTCATTTACCCTAATGTTAAGTCTGAATTGGTGTTTCTACCTGCCACTCTTCTTGACAAAATGAAAATTTGTTTCAGTTTTCTTCATTTTCCATACTTCTCTCTTGCCTGCCTGCCTCTCCCTCTCCCTCCCTCTCCCTCTCTCCCTCCCTCTCCCTCTCTCTCTCTCTCTCTCTCTCTCTCTCTCTCACACACACACACACACACACACAGACATCTATTGCTATACCTTCACAAATAAATTCAGAGGAGATGTAGTAAACTTGGGTCTATTCTTTTTCACTCTTTTACTTTTGAAGCACACATTCCAGGGCAACTAGGTGGCACAATGGATAGAATACCAATCACAGGAGAACCTAGAGTTCAAATCTGACTTCAGACACTAATTAGTCCTGTGATCTTGGACATTTTAATTTATCCAATAACCTCCAAACATACAAAAATACAATCCCCATTTCCTCCTAACATTTGTCCCCATTTTAGTCCCATCTCTCCTTAGTTAAACTGTTTTCAGTTTTCAAGGGAGAACCACAGGAAACCATCCTGTTTTCTGGATGGGATATAAAACATCATTTTAAAGCCTTAAACAATGACTTGAACACAACTCTAAAATACCATTTTAAAATGAAAGGGTTAGAGCATCTTCATAGTATCTGGTATAGTCACAAAAATGATAGTCAGATGGACATTCCCAGAGTCAACCAGGGAATTGGGACAAAGAGAGGGAAGGAAGAAGGAAGGAGAACAATCTGCTAGTTCTACTTTTTGTTCCCCCCCCCCCCCGCCATGCTCAACAGGTTAGCCTCTTCAACTCCTAGAAAAAGTCACTAGCCAACAATTTGACTTTTTTTTAATTACAGAAAAATAGAATTCCACAACAGGAGTTGGCCCTAAAACTCCCTCTTTTTCTTCCTTTTCAACCACGAGTGGTTCTAGAAGAATCCTTCTTTGCCCACATGGCTGGTACACTTCCGTCCTGGTTCAACATGAAATAACATCCCCTCAATCTGCCAGGTTGCTGGGAGACTAAAGTTGATCACAAGGTGTCAGTGCTCCTAGCTAAGCAGTCTCAATTATTTAAAAGACTTGAGTTCAACTCTAGAAACAAGATTCTTGGGTTATGCTGCTACATGCTCAGTATCACAAAAACATTCTGGAGCAGCTCCCTGCTCTATGATTTTACAACTAAGCCTAAGAGGGAAAAATGAAGATCACACACGGAAAGTGCAAAGGCAGAGAGACCAGATCATTTAAATGAATTTAGGACTGGCTTAAGGAAACCATTCCTAACTGAAATAACAGGTTTCCAAAGGAATATGTCCTCTTTTACAAGAACAGCAAACAACTTTGTTGGTAATAATACATATACATACAAAAAAAAAGGCTTTAAAGATCCTCCCCCAACCCCCTCTGGAATGATGAAACTGTGGCTGACCTGAAGCAAAGGGCCAGTCCTTGTTAGACCAAAGGAAATCTCAGAGTCATTTAGGAGACTGGGCCTCAAACTAAAAGCAACACCACACTTGGAAGAAACAACTAGCAGGACACACACACACAAGAGCCAAGGGTCTAACAAGCTCAGATTCCTTATTACCAAAGGGATAATGAACCAAAGAATCTGTTTTCCAGCTTCTTTAAGTACAACATAAATCCTGTACTAGCTGAGGCATATTCCTTCTCCCACTGCACACTTCCCTAAACCAGTGATTCTCAAATTTATTATTTTTGATTTGGGGCTTTTGGTGGGGGGGGATTCCTCAATGCCACCCCCCCAGGCTCCTGGCTACCACTGGACACACACAGCAGGCAAATGGGAAGAATGACATTAGTAAAAATTAGCAGGCAACAAAGAGATGTTAAAACACTGGACAGCATCACCAAAGTAACAAACCCAATTCATTCAAGGTTTCCATGAGTGGAATGAACAAGCAAATTCCACTAATTTGGGATAAATTGGGAGAAGGTTGCTATGGTAATGCAAGAAGGTGAAGAAAGAAAGAAAGAAAGAAAGAAAGAAAGAAAGAAAGAAAGAAAGAAAGAAAGAAAGAAAGAAAGAAAGAAAGAAAGAAAGAAAGGAAGGAAGGAAGGAAGGAAGGAAGGAAGGAAGGAAGGAAGGAAGGAAGGAAGGAGGGAGGAATAAGAGAAGAATATTGAAGCATTTTTTTTAAATGCAGAGAGAACAGAGGGAAACTGGAAGATCCTTGCAGATTCATTAGTAGTCCCTGTACTTTGAAACCTATAGCTCAAAATTGAAAATAAAGCTGCAATGACCAGTTTTGGCCTAGAAGAATAGATTATGAAACATTTTCATTTACCTATGGGTGAAGAATGCTATATACTACCAGGTGTGGTTAATGAATTGCTTAGTTTTGCTTAAATTTTGCCCCTACATTCCATGGGAAGTAGGAATAGAAGGAAAATAAGAGTAAATATAAACTTAGGATTTTATATATACATATGTATATGTATATGTATAGGTATGTGTATATGTATGTGTATATGTATATGTATATATATATATATATTCTGCAAGGCAATGGGGTTAAGTAGCTTGCCCAAGGCCACACAGCTATGTAATTATTAAGTTTCTGAGGCCGGAACTGAACTCAGGTACTCCTGACTCCAGGGCCAGTGTTCTATCCACTGCGCCACCTAGCCACCCCAGGATATATATTTAAAAAAAAAATGAAAATTTAAAACCAAAGCATATGTGATGCCTATGAAATTTATCCAATTTCATGTCATTTAAGAATTTTAGCTTCTTTAACCAGACTTACGTTTGTTACATATATAAATATACAACTCAATTTCAAGTTATTCCCACCTCTTGATAACCCAATACTGAGGAAACCTTGACTTTTCTCTAGGGTAAAGATTTATCAAATTGGCTAATTCCCTTTTCCAAAATGGCTGCCATTGAGCGTCAATAGGTGCACAATGATAACTATTTTTGGTAGATTCAAGCTTAATTATCACTTTTAGTTCTAAATCTATATTCCTATGAAAGATGGATATCTAGATAGATAGATGATGGATGGATGGATAGATATTCCTCTGTGTTTTATGTCCATTGCAAAAAACAATAAAACCTTTTTGAGAAAAAAATGAATGTTTAAATTTTTCTTTATATGTAACTTGGGAAAAACACAATACAGTTATCTCTTCCATTTTGCAACTTTTCCCTTCCTGGTTTCATATATCTCAGGTTGGCATAAGAAATAAAATTGGAATTTTGGGTAAATTTTGCAAAAGCAATAGATGACATGAAAAGGCCAGAAGACAATGCAGGAAAAGTTAAGAATCCCAGAAATGTCACAGAAAAGTATTCTAAAACATCAACATAGTCTGTCTTTTAATACCATAATAAAGACTTCCTTTCTAGTACAAAAGGAGGGCCAGAAAATTTCACACAGATTTTCCAGATCGAAGAGATGCTATATGCCTAACCACTGTGATGTGGAAGGGATGATTGTATTGGTTTTTTTAAAGACATGATATAAAAAGGACATCAATTTTTTTAAATGATGGGGTTATACCAAGTGATGTTTAAAGTTTATTCCCTGCTCTATAATTTTATATCTATGGTGCTAAACAAAGAATTTTAGCTGGGCAAAGATTCTATCTTATATAGAGATAATACTTTGACTCCCCAGAGGAATATAAGCTCCTGGAAGGCAGGGACTATTTCATTCCATTTATTATCTTCAGCAATTACCATATTGCCTGTAGATAGTAAGTACTTAATAATTCTTAATGAACTGCTTGGATTGATTATTATACTCTTTCCATTTGTCCACCTTTTTTCTCCTTCCTTACCAGATATGAGAAAGAGAACAACCCTGCCTTGAAGCCTTCCCAAAGGCTAGACTTCAGACTAAAAGGGAAGAAGCATCCAGCAAATAGAATAAAAATTAGAGGGAGGGGAAAGAGGGGAAAGAAAAAGGAACAATTCTGTTTAATCTAGGCTTTCTAAAGGAAGGGAACCTGATTTGTTTTTTGTTTGTTTTGGCAATTCAGATTAAATGTCTTGCCTAGGTTCTAATGGTTAGTTCAAATCAGGTACCTGATTCTAGATTTGAATTCAGATCCTCTCAATGCTCTATCCATTGCATCATCTAGCTGCCCCAACCAGAATTTTTTAAAAAAACAAGTTTTTTTTGAAGTCTTTGGTCATTAAATCCCATTCACTTCTTTTTTATAATTGTCTATTTATTTATTTATTTATTTATGGCAATGGGGTTATTTATTTATGGCAATGGAGTTACAGTGATTTGCCCAAGATCACACGGCTAGGCCACATTTGAATTTGAACTCAGGTCCTCCTGACTCCAGGGCTGGTGTTCTACTCACTGCCACCTAGCTGCCTCCCCAATTTACTTTTTTTTTTGCAAGGCAAATGGGGTTAAGTGGCTTGCCCAAGGCCACAAAGCAAGGTAATTATTAAGTGTCTGAGACCGGATTTGAACCCAGGTATTCCTGACTCCAGGGCTGGTGCTTTACCTACTACACCACCTAGCCACACACACCCCCCATTCACTTTTAAGGGAAAAAACAAGACTAGTCTCTCTCCCTCCAGATTAAACTCTTCCTTGTGATACAGCCCAACAATTAAGCAACTCACTCTTAAGCAATGACCACATTTGATAGATAAAATATGAAATGCCCTAACAGTCCTCCCTCTCTCAGATGGAGATATGTTTTACTATCTCTTCTCTAAGACCTTTCTGCAGTGGGTTTTGAAAATTACCTCAATAAAAAGATAGTTGGATTTTTCATCTAAGTGTTATAATAACTGTGAATATTGATCCCTATTTCACTGCATCAGTTCATACAAATCTTAAGTTTCCCAGAATTTTCATCTATGCCATTGCTCATAAGACCAGCATCGTAAGTTTGGGGGTTAGTTTGGTTTTTTCCCCCAACCATTACCAGATTGGGGGGGAGGGGGGAGTTAAGAAAGTATGGGTGGCATATGACAATAATAGCTACTGGCCCAGTTTCCTAAAGAAAACAGGTAGATAGGAGTAGCTAGGTGGCACAGTGGATAGAACACTGCCCCTGGCAAGAGGACCTCAGTTCAAATCTGATTTCCAACACGTAATAATTACTTAGCTTTGTGATCTTGGGCAAGTCACTTAATCCCTTGCAAAAAAACAAAAAGAAAAGAAAACAGATAGACAGTGAGGTTACATCAGAGAAGAAAAAAATCCATTACTGGTAGAACAGAGTCAATATGACTAGAGACATATTGACCACCAGCCCTCTGCCTCCCCCAAAGTTTCCACAAACATTGACTTTCACTCAGGTCAGTAAGGCCTAAAAAACCTTAAAGAAAAAAAGGACTGGGGCAGCTAGGTGGCACAGTGGATGAAGCACCAGCCCTGGAGTCAGGAGTAACTGGGTTCAAATCCAGTCTCAGACACTTAATAATTACCTAGCTGTGTGGCCTTGGGCAAGCCACTTAACCCCATTTGCCTTGCAAAAAAAAAAGGACTAATGATTTTGAGATAGAGAAGACACCAATCACCATCCAAATCAGTGTATAACTCTAATAATGAACATGCCTAAATTCAGGTCTTCTAGAAAAGTCATCAACTTTTCAACTAACTACTCCAAGGTAAACTCCAAAGAAGGGTCAATTGCTAGATTTCAATGAAATAAATTTCTGATTCCTAATTCTTCTCTACCTGGGCATACTCTGGTTGAACCTAGAAGTTTATCATTCTTTAGAAGAGGTTCTCTCTTGAACTTTGTTGTCAGTTCAGGATCTCTGGCTGAAACAACTCCACCACACAGATCTACATGAAACCCAAAAACTATTTCCATTCAAGGCCACAGAAACCAAAGAGCAACCAATGACAACAACCCACTGTAGTAGAGTCAAGATACAACCTAAAGGTTTAGTGGATCAATAAGCAGAAGGGGAAGTTTAAAAAAAAAAAAAAGGTTGCTTACCATTTCGTCCAAAGCATAGCGCAGAAGTCCATGTTCATATAGGATGAAGAATCTCCTCTGCCATTTCTAGAAAGAGGACAGAGTGGGGTGATTAGGAAGGTTCCAAGCCTGAAGCCTTGGAGGCTTAGATTAGACTACCCACACTGACAGAGAAACTGAGTGGAGGTTCATTTTGTCCCATGACCCAATTCTGGAGGGGATCCCTGGCTAAGCAAACTGCAAAGATGGTAAAGATGCAACTATCAACTGTGTGTATTCTCTCCATTTGTAGAAACTAGTTACTCAATTCTACAAATTTTACCTACCTATTATATGCAAGCTGCTGTGATGGACATGGATTACAAAGACAAAAAAAAAAAAGAGCTCACTTTCTACAAAGGAGATAGCAAATACAAGTCAAAGAGAGAAAAAATTCATTAGCAACTGAGGAGATAAGGAAAGAATGAATTGTAAAACAAGGGTTCTGGAAATGGAACCAAGGAAGGAGTATATTCCAGAAAAGGGAAAAACCTTGTCATACATGGAGTTATCAGATTTTTTTTAATAAGGCATAAAATTTGTATAGGAGATTATTATGAAAGGTAGTAAGAAGTAATCAGAAAAAAAGAAGAGTGGTTTTAGGGGCACCTAAGTGGCACAGTGGATACAGCACTGGCCTGGAAGTCCAAATCCAGTCTCAGACACTTAAATAATTATCTAGTTGTGTGACCTTGGGAAAGTCACTTAACTACATTGCATTTTTTTAAAAAAAGAATGGAATCTGCTATTTTTCAATGCTGGACTGAAGAAATCCTATTTTATCACAGATGTAATAGGGAGCCACTGAGCTTTTGAGTGGTAAAGTGACTTGGTCAGTTATAGGTCTCAAGAAAATTACTTCAGCAGCTAGGTGGTACAGTGGATTGAGCACTGGCCTTGGAGTCAGGAGGACAGGTGTTGGAATCTAGCCTCAGACACTTTATACTTTAGTTGTGTGACCTTGGACAAGTCACTTAACCTTGACTACCTCTCATCCAGAGCCATGTCCGGTGGTCCTGATTGGTATGTGGACACTGGAACCAGATGGCTCTGGAGGAGAAGTGAGGCTGGTGACTTAGCACAAATTGTGATTTAGCTCACTCAAATCCAATTCATATGCTTGTCATGGTATCACCTCCCCTGAAGTCAAGAACAAAGGACAAAAAAATAAACACTTTAGCAGCTGAATGACGGATTGACATGGAGAATAAACAATAGAGATACTGCCTCAGACTAGCATTTGAGACCCTCCGCTATCTGATTTTTTGCTATTTTACTTATTTCATAATAATCCCCTTTGAAAATTTTATGGTCTATCCATGAATTTGATACCTCCGTTTTTTTAAAACTCTATGTAATCCCACGAGCTATTTTTCCCTATTTCCTGGAATGCACTACCCCCCCCCATTCCATTCCCAGATTTGATGGGAGAGGGGACAAAGGAGACAAGGAGATAATAGTGTCATTTTATTAATCCAGGAAAAAATTTAAAATGGCCTGAACTGAGGAGGTAGCCCTGTGAGTGGAGAAAAGGGGGACAAATAAAAGATATTTATGGAAGGAGAATTAAATAAGACTTGGGAAACTGAATAGATGGGATGTGGTATAGGGAGGGTCAATTTAGACTTTAATCTGAGACTCATTCTGGGTCATGAACCTGAGTAACTGGAAGAATGAAACCCTCAACAGAAATGGGGAAGTCTGTACCAATGTAAATCCCAGTCTGGCCTGCCAAGTATTATTTTTTCACTGAGTAAAAGGCAGAGAGAATACTAGCACTGTGAACCATAGCTGGAATTATGACACATACTCAAGGGAAAAAGACCTCTCATTCTCTATCATTTTTTCCAAAAAAGAAGCCTGGCCTTTCCAAGAAGCCTAAATCTTTCAACTAACTTGCTCATGGGACAACTACAAAGATACCAGGCAACTAACTGGGGCACTACTCTAGTGACACTAGTGTTATAATGCTAATAATCTGAAAAATAAGTGAGACGGGGTGCTCCACTGCACTCCCATCAAAATTAAGTTTCCATGGGAGACTCAAGTAGAGAACAGGAGCAAAGGACCAGAGTTGAGTTGAGGGGCTTGGAAAGAAGAGGAAGGAAGAATGTGGTAGTCCCTGAGGCTAGAATGACCAAAATATTGAAGAGTAAATCCAAACAATGGTATTCTTCTGCTCAAAAAAAAAAACAAAGGGTGACCTATAGATGGAGTTCTGGCCCCAGAGAAATTTTTTTCTTTACCTCCACCAATACTTGACAAACAACAAGATCAAATGCTAAAAGCTACAAAATTAATGGGTGCCTGCCTAGGGCTCATAAATCTAATTCAATTCAACAAGCATTTATTATGCCTATGCACCAGCCACTCTATTAGGCACTGAGGATACACAGTCAGGAGGACCTGAGTTCAGATCCGGCTTCAGACACTTAATAATTACCTAGCTGTGTGGCCTTGGGCAAACCACTTAACCCCATTGCCTTGCAAAAAAAAAAAGATAGGGTTGGTCTACATGATTTCTAAAGTCCTTTACAGTTTTAACATTCTATAGCTTTAAAAAGCCCAATCACAGGCAAGCTTGTTTTAAAAAACAACTAAACTAAAAAAAAACTAACTAAAAACAAAAATATCAATAACTTCCCACCCTCATGCAATATTAGGAAACAGATATATGAACCTCACTATCTTCAAGAACTACATTACAGATGAATCTATGCTTCAGGACCACCTTCAGAGGAAGAGGGTCAGAAAAGTCCTCCTTGGCCTTGGGACATTTCCCAAAATACAGAAACATGTTGTAGCATAAATTCTGGAATCATCCAAAGGAGGTAGTTTTTTAATAGATGAAAGTGCACTACATTGGATTATATTGACTTTGGTACTTCTCATTTTTAATGGTCATTGTACTACTCTGGAAAGAGGATATAATTTCTAGAAATCTTTGAAACTTGAATGGACAGAGTCCCAAGGGTTAGAAGATACTACTGAAAAGATAACCTAAAATTCAGGATTAGAAGGGGAGGTTCAAGTGAACAGAAAGGGCCAGGAAGGACAGCCTAGGAGGAAGGATACATAACTGGAATAATTCTTAAGGGTAAATAGGCAGTGCCAAAAGGAGGCAAAAACATATGAAAAACAAAAGGTTTGTGTGATGGTGTCAGCTCCAAAGGGGCTTCCTGACAAAAGAACAAACCCCTGGCTGGAAACCATGTTTTCTTAGTTCCTCCTCTGCTATTTTTCCTTTTCATGCTTGACTACTCTTCGAGCACCCATGACTTTCTGAAAGGACCACTCTGATGTATGACATCAACAAGTAGCTTGGTGAGCACATGAGGAAAGCAGATGTTGATGGACCTGTTTCGAAAATCTCAGGGAACAATTTTTTTTTAAGTAAGTGAAAGGTCTAGAAGATGATTAGATTTGATTTGCTAAAAAAATTTTACAATCACAATTATAAAGAACACACTTTCATAATTTCTCTCAGTTTTTTGTCTCCAACTTTACTAACTCTAGGGTCAGATTAGTCCAAGTAAATGGCTATCCACTAGGCCCTTTTCTTAAGAGTTCTTTCTGTGAAACCCTAAGAGGCCCTATAATGGGGTATTTTATCTGACCAGATTTCTTCTAAGGTCTTCTCTTAGTCACAAAGTTCAAAATCCTTCTTCAATTTTCTAGTCTACCAAATTAATATTAAGGAGCCATTTCCCCAAGAATGAACTTATTATACGTAAAGGAAAAGAACCACAATTTTTTTCTTACCCGAGACCTGTGCACAGGATTATCAAAATCAGTCCCTTCTGGAGCAAGGAGCAGCCAGCCACCATAAATGGGTTTTGCCTAGAGAAAAAAAGAACAGGTCAGATCAGAAACAATCTCAGACTAAACAGATGTCTTCAGGCCAGGGTCAATAAACAGGCATTCACCAGAAGAAAAGTCATTTCTGTTAAGCAAACTCCAAGAACCTTAGGCCCTAATTCCAGATAATATCTCAAGAACTAGAGGAAGTTTAAGAGGTTCTACAGAGGGTAATACATGCCAGGTAGGGTTCAACTTCACCTATTCTGTAAGGGAAGTCAATCAACAAGCATTTATTCAATCAATTCATCAATAAATAAAGATTAATTGAGCACTTATGACATACAAAGAAAGATATAAACATGGCTCCTCCCCTCAAGAAGCCCACATTCCAATGGATGAGATAGTATGCAAACAACTAGAATACACGAGATAGTTACAGAGTAGACAGAAGGTTCAGAGGAAAGGTACTAGCAGTGCAGGAGAATCAAAAAATGTAACTCCTGCAGAATTTGAGCTGAAGGAAGACGGGGACATCAAGAGGTGGAGGGGAGGAGGGAAAGCATTTCAGACAAGGGGAACAACCAATGCCCAAAAGTATGGCATCAGGATAGGAGTGTTATGTTAGAAGAAAAGCTTCACTGGATCATAGAGCACTCAAAAGGGAGACAGAAAGACAGGAAGGAAATTCAAGTAGAGACTGAAATATGGATGAAAACAAGACCTTGTCAAAGACTAGCACAAATAATGAAGATCTACAGGACCCAGATACTACATAATGAACACAATTTCCTCCATGGCTTTCTAACTGGACAGTGCATCCAAGAGACCAGCATCCTACAAAGAATTCAAGCAAAAATCGCTCCCACTCATGGCAACAGACCAGCAAGTGATCATGTAGATACCTCTTAAGTATATAAAAGTCTAATAGCCTCCCTCCCCCAACCCTTTCATTTTTCTTTTTTATTTCACATAAACCAAGTAAAAAGAACCCAGGTCAAAGCTGTCATTAAGAAAGAATCAAAAAGGGGCGGCTAGGTGGGGCAGTGGATAAAGCACCAGCCCTGGAGTCAGGAGTACCTGGGTTCAAATCCGGCCTCAGACACTTAATAATTACCTAGCTGTGTGGCCTTGGGCAAGCCACTCTACCCCATTTGCCTTGCAAAAACCTAAAAAAAAAAAAATCAAAAATACTAAAGACAGCTAACTTTGGAGGCCAGTAATGAAACCACAGCAGAAGTAGAAATAGGATAGAGGGTTAGAGAATATAGCTTTAAATCTTTTCTCAGTCACAATTACTACCTATATATACTTGGGCAAATCACTTAGGTAATTCACAGCTTCAACAGCCTCTTCTTTAAAATGAGAAAACAAGGACTAAATGACCTCAAAATTTCCTCAACCTCTATAGCTGTGATTCTAAGCTACTGAAAACAAGTTTATATCCTATATCATACTTAGAACATACAATTAAAACTAGAAACCCATTCTTTTATGAGGTCTAAAAAGTTGTGACTTGTCCAAAGTCATTCTTTTCACTAGAAAGATTCAGAATACTGAATATCTTGACAAGTACAGGCTTGATTTAAAGGAAGCCATAATGAAGTACCCTAGATACTTCTTAAGGAAATATTAAGGAATTTTTTCAAAACATGATTTTGAAGTATGTAGGACCTTTGAGGGAAAGCAAAATTTCATCTGATTCCCTCAGCTTTCAAGTGGGTTGCATCCCTGCAGATAATGTAAATCCATCTAAGGAAAGGCCTAGGCAAGGAAGGTGATGATAAAGACTTTTAAAATGGTCAAAGCACTTTACAAAAATTATCACATTTGATCTTCACAACAACCCCTTTGAAATTAATCTTTTACAAAAGAACAAATAAATTCTGAGAAATAACAGATATTGGGGGCGGCTAGGTGGCGTAGTGGACAAAGCACCGGCCTTGGGGTCAGGAGTACCTGGGTTCAAATCCAGTCTCAGACACTTACTAATTACCTAGCTGTGTGGCCTTGGGCAAGCCACTTAACCCCATTTGCCTTGCAAAAAAAAAAAAGGAATAACAGATATTGCCTATAGTCAGTCATATAGGTGATAAGTATCAAAGGAAATACTAGAACCCAAGTCTTTCAGATTGAGCTCAGCATTTGGAGTATGGGACTACAATGTCTGGGAAACACAGGACTCTACCCAGTTTTGAGGAGTAGGAATGGAAAACATGGCTACAGAAAATAGAGTTGAGGTGGGAGAAGGTTGAGAGCAAAAACCTCTTAGGTAAAGCACAAAAGTGAGAGGGGTTAAGAACTACAAGTCCTACTAGGTGAGCCCAGGAAGCTATTGCTAAAGGGGCCAGGAACTCAGATCACTTCAGGCTGAGAAAGTAGAACAAAGTCACCAGGCAGTGTTTACTAAGCAAACAGAAATCTGACAGCCCCACTCAGAGCCAGGGGTTGGGGGGGGGGGGGGGTAGGGAAGGAAGGACTGGGTGGGGAGAGAAGACTGAGAAGCAACAAACTAACTCCCAATTCAGAACCCTAACCTTCTGCCTTGCAATTCTGCGGTCAGAAAAGATTCGGATCGGGGGCAGAAGGTGACCTGGTAACTGACTATACCACATCCTCCCTTTGACAAAAATAGATGAGGGGTATATGAAGTGATCAGAATTTACTTTGCCTACAGAATGCTAGTCACACCTTCCTGTAACTTTCATTCTGTCATTCATTCACTCAAGTATTTTATAAGCATAGAAGATTCCACTCCCAGAATCTCCCAAAGCACTTCATCCAGGTAGACAGAAATCTGCCTTTAGAGGTGATGCAGTAGATAGACTGCCAAGGAAGAGTCCTGAATACTCATCTTAGAGTTGAAATCTGACCTCAGACACTAGCTATGTGATCTTGGGCAAGTTAATGTCTTTGGGGGCAGCTGGGTGGTGCAGTGAACAGAGCCACTGCCCTGGATTCAGGAGAATCTGAGTTCAAATATAACCTCAGACAATAATTACCTAGCTGTGTGAACTTGAGCAAGTCACTTAAGTCCAGTACCTTACAAAAAACAAAACAAAGTATCTTTGCCAAGAAATCCTCAACTGGGATCACTAAGAGCAGGACAGGACTGAAAAACATATTACACATAGTTAGAATGTTAATGACCTGAGGAAGATGAGGTGGGAGAGTGTGAGAAAAGCTAGTAGCAAGCAGACAAGGAAAAGAGGGCTCCCCAATAGTTAAACCATTTATTCTGTTTTCCCTTCAACAAATATTTATTTGATGCCTATCAGGGCTACTGACAATCAACTAACTTCCAAATCTGATTCTATTTTCACTTTGTCATATAGCCTTCCCCCCTCCTCAACAATTTGACAAAAATGAACATTTTTATGTGCAAGAGGATAGAAAGAGGACTGTACGTGAAATCATCCATTTAAGTATATATTAAATTTTAACACTGGAATAACATCATTGCCTTTCTTGTCTATGTATCCTTTGGAGCTTTTGTCTGCTCTCCATCGCTCTTCTCTCTTTTTTTGCTTCTCAGTTATTACTCCTTTCCTCTTACAATCTCCTCCCATATAAAAAACTTCCAACGTAATCAATAAGTAGTCAAGCCAAAAAAAAAAAATCAACTAGGTGGAGCTCTGGCACTGGAATCAGTAGGACCTGAATTCTTATCTCAGACACTTCTGTGTGATTTAGGTCAAGTCATTTAACCCTCAGTTTCCTTATCTATAAAATGAGCTGGAGAAGAAAAAGGCACATCACTCCAACATCTTTGCCAGGAAAACCCCAAATGGCGTCATGAAGACTCAACACTACTGAGCATCTCAACAACATGTCTAAAAACATATGCTCCATTCGGCAATTAAAGTCCATCCACTTCCCTGCCAAAAGATGGAAAACATTAGTCTCCTGGAATTGTGACTGGTCAAAAACCTTAAGTCTTTCAAGGTCATTTTCCAAAACATTCTTGTCATTAATATTCCATTACCTTTAATACCACATTTTTTCAGCCTTTCTTCCATCCTCTTTACTTCCTTTTCTTTGCTTCAAGACAAAGAATGACTAGAAATTTGTTAGTACATATGGATCTTCCCTTGGGCCACAGTTTATTGTTTCCTGTTCTAGTTCCCTAAAGTATAGAATAGAATTTTAGGGGTCTGATTGATATGGTACTAAATGCAATGGTAGATTTTATATATTCTTATTTTTATTATAATAATGCAACTATGGAGAGTTATTCTCTCTCCAAACATTAAATCATTCATTTCAGTAAAGAGTATTTTGTATTCATATCCATATAATTCTTACATGTACCTCACAAGGTGGATGCCCAAATATTTTTATATATTCTATAGTTACGTTGAATGGAAGTTTTTCCTACCTCTTTCCGTTGAATTTTGAAGGACATTCAAAGACTGGAAGATTTTTGTGAATTTGTTTTATATCCCAAACTTTGCAAAAGTTATTAATTGTTACAATTATTTTTCTTGAATCTTTAGAGTAAATCATCATGTCATCTATGAAAAAAATTTCTTTCCTCTAATCCTGTGTTTATTCTCACAATTTCTTTGCCTTGTCTTTTTCTTATAGCTATCCTACTAAACTATGTTAATAAAGGTAACAAGGCACATCCTTGCTTTATCCCTAATACAAATGGAAAGACCTTGTGTTTTTCCACTAGAGATAATGCTATCTTCCTCAGTTTTAGATACTTTTCATCATACTAAAAGTTCTAAAATTTTTCAATGTTTTTAAAATAAGGAGATATTATATCTTGCCAAGTCCCTCTACATTTATGGATATAATTGCATGACTTTTGTTATTTTGATAGCAATACAGCTTGATAAATTTCCTAATTCTGAATGAAGCTTGCATTCCTACTATACATGCAAACCAAAGTTTAAAATGTTTTCAAAATATGTTACAGCTCTTTAGCCAATATTTTATTCAATATTTTTTGCACTGAATTTCATTTGAGATGGTCTATACTTTCTTTCCCTGTCCTTCTTATCAGGACACAGAATTTAATAGTATTCTTTCTTTTTACCTTTTCTTTGGCAAATAATTAGTCCTTGAAATGTTTAGGAGAATTTACTTTTGTAAATTCATTTAAGTTCTTCTTCAAGAGTTTCTTTAAAGATTATTCAATTTCAACTTTAAAATTGAAGTTTTTTTTAACAAAACAAGAAAGAGCAAATTTAAGCATTTTATAAATGCTTATCCATTTTATATATCAATTTTGTTAGCATATAATCAAGCAAAAAATTTATGATGATTTTGTTTCATCTTCATCTGTTTGGGAATTCTTGTTCATGTTTATATTGGCAATTTCGTGTCTTTTTATAAATTCATTAGCTAATGATTTGTCTTGAGCTTTTTAACAGCTCCTAATTTTTCAATTATTGCTTTGATTTTCAGAATTTCTATTTTTATATTTAAATGCTTTTATTTCTTGCTTGTTTAGATTTTTCAATTATATACCTAATTCACTGAGCTATTCAATAATGAAAATTGATGAAAGTATTAGTGATGAAATTGTTAAAAAATATCAATTTCTCCTTTAAAATTAGGATGAAATTATTTAATATTTTAGGATTAAATTATTTAGTCTCTAAGTTTCAGCCTTTTCTTCAAAGGTCCTTTACTAAGAAAGAACTCAATTGAGGATATACTTAGATTTGTTAAAAGTATATATGTTTAGGGGGCGACTAGGTGGCGTAAGTGGTTAAAGCACCGGCCTTGGAGTCAGGAGTACCTGGGTTCAAATACAGTCTCAGACACTTAATAATTACCTAGCTGTGTGGCCTTGGGCAAGTCATTCTACCCCATTTGCCTTGCAAAAAAAAAAAACCTAAAAAAACCCATATATGTTTATCTTTACAACTAATGTTTCTGACAAAGGACTCATTTTGAAAATATACAAAGAAATGAGTCATATTTTTTTTAAAAAAGCCATTCCCCAGTTGACAAATGGTCAAAGGATATGCAGAGGCAATTTACAGATGAGGAGATCAAAGCAATCCATAGTCATATGAAAAATTGCTCCAAATCATTACTTATTAGAGAAATGCAAATTAAAGCATCTCTGAGGTACCACCTCACACCTCAGACTGGCCAATATGACCAGAAAGGATAACAATCATTGTTGGAAAGGTTGTGGGAAATCTGGGACACTATTACATTGTTCATGGAACTGTGAACTCATTCAAACTTTCTGGAGAGAAATTTGGAACTTTGCCCAAAGGGCAACAAAAATGTGTACCCTTTAATCCAGCAATACCACTACTGGGTCTATACCCTGAAGAGATGATGAAAAAGGGTAAAAACATCACTTGTACAAAAATATAGCAGCCCTGTTTGTGGTGGCAAAGAATTGGAAATCAAGTAAATGTCCTTCAATTGGGGAATGGCTTAGCAAACTGTGGTATATGTATGTCATGGAACACTACTGTTCTGTTAGAAACCAGGAGGGATGGGAATTCAGGGAAGCCTGGAGAAATTTGCATGAACTGATGCTGAGTGAGATGAGCAGAACCAGAAAAACACTGTACACCCTAACAGCAACAAGGGGGTGATGATCAACTTTGATAGACTTGCTCATTCCATCAGTGCAACAATCAGGGACAATTTGGGGCTCTCTGCAATGGAGAATACCATCTGTATCCAGATAAAGAGCTGTGGAGTTTGAACAAAGTTCAAGGACTATTCCCTTTAATTTAGAAAAAAAAACTGATATCTTATTGTCTGAGCTTGTTATCTCTTATACTTTATGTTTCTTCCTTAAGGATATGACTTCTCTCTCTCTCCTCACACTCAATTTGGATCAATGTACAACATGGAAACAATGTAGAGACTGGCAAATTGCTTTCTGTGGGGGGGGGTGGAGGGAGGGAAGTAAGATTGGGGGGCAAATTGTAAAACTCAAAATAAATAAAATCTTTAATTTAAAAAAAAGGATATGTGTTTATGAGATTTTTTTAATGTCCCAGCACATGGTCAGTTTTTGTAATGTGAGAGATAATGTATATTCCTTTAGATTCCCATTAAGCAATCATCATGACTTCCTTAAAATTCAATTCAATTCCTTGTCTATTTTGCTAGATTTATAAAGGACTGAAAAGAATACATTGAAATCTCCAAAAGTTAGTGCTTTGAGGTCTGTTTCTCTCCATAATTTTAAACAGCTTTTATACAATAAAAACATTATGAAGTCAAACAACTCTCAAAGACTTAACTTGGATCAATGCAATAGCCAAAAAATTTCTGAAGATCAACAACAAAACAACCTGCCTTCATCTTGACAGAATTAAATAAGACACAAGATAGAGGAATGGTTTTTTAGACACAATGAAGGAATTTGTTATGACTTTATATTTGTTACAATGGTTTTCAGAAAAAGAATATAGGGGTAAGAAAGTTGAGAAAGGAGAGGGAAAGAAGAGAAAACAAATGTTTATTAGTTGAAAATAAAATCAGAAGAAAAAAAAAGATGAAGGTGTAAAAGAAGTGGAATTGATCAGCACTTGTACTCTAATAATTGAAGCCTTTTGCTCCAAACCCCTGTTCTTTCTCTCTTCATTCAGCTTAGACTTAGCAAAGGTTCCTACATTTTCCTCCCTTATGATTTCATTCTTCCTTCTATCAACATACATACTTTTAGTTCCTAAATCCTTCTCTTCCCAAAAATTCTTTTGAATGTCATGTTTTAAGATTAATAGTTAATGTTTTATTATTTATTAATGATTAAGTAATTAAATTACTGTTATAATTTATTATTTATTTTAATTATTAATGAAATTGCTGCTCTTTGATTTTTTAACAGGAACATAGCTGTGAAAGGGAAGGACAAAATTACAAATGATAATGATGTATATGTAATTGATAAAAATGATTTAATTTTACCTAGTTCCAAAGAAGGAGAGAGAAGAGGAAGATTGTTATATATATATTGCATAATTTCAATATCTGATAAACCTGAAATAAGAGAGAAGCTGTGCTGAACAACTGTTGGCAGAGGTCATGTCCTAGAAGTTTGTACGTTAGTTGTTTGGAACTCAGAATATAATCTCCTAAAAAGTGTTTAACATGGCAAGATTCTTAGAATAGTGTATCCCCACCCTCCAAAAAAAAATTATTTAAATTATAAATAGTTGAATGAAATGACTGTGGCAAAGATAGAATTTAGACCCTAGCAATGTGAAGTAGAAAAAAGAAAAGGAAAAAAATATGTTCTTTTACTGGACAAAAGAAAAATTTTTTTTTTAGGTTTTTGCAAGGCAAATGGGGTTAAGTGGCTTGCCCAAGGCCACACGGCTAGGTAATTATTAAGTGTCTGAGACCAGATTTAAACCCAGGTACTCCTGACTCCAAGGCCGGTGTTTTATCCACTACACCACCTAGCTGCCCCCAAAAGAAAATTTTAAAACAAAGCCTCTTGGAAATCTCCCATTTTCTAACTTTTTATCCTTCTTACCCTTTCCCCAGTTTCACAGAGACCAGGTTTCCTTTATGCTTCCAAATCTCGCCAATTCAACCTGCATGTCATTTCCATCCATCTCCTTTCTACTCAAATGGCATTCATTAGTCTAGTTCAAGTTGTCATCACCTCTACCAGGACTATTGCAAAAACTTTCTAATTTGCTTCCTTGCCCACAGTCTTTGCCAATCTCTAACCCAACTTCAACAAAGATGCAAAATTGTTATTCTCAAACCATGTCATGGCCCATTCCAAAACTCCAGTGGTGACCCCTTCCTCTCTAGCATCAAATACAAATTCTTTTGTTTGGCATTTAAAGCCCTTAATTTGGCTATAATTTTGCCAGACCAGGTTTACATTATTCCTTCTCCCATTCTATTCTCTAACTAAATGACCTATTCATGTTCCCCATATATCACATTCTACATCTCACCTCCATGTCTTTAGATAGGCTGTCTGTCCCTTACCTAAAATGCTCTCACTCTTCCTGGAATTCCTCTCTTCAGACCCACTTGGAATGACAATTCTGAGACTTTTCCTCATCCAGCCCAGCCCCTCCCAGGTGTTAGGGCTCTCCTCTCGGAATTACTTTGCAAATATTATGTTCTTCTCTGCATACATGTCCTCTAGTCCTCTCCCTCCCCATGTCCCTTAAGAGCAGGGGGTTGTTTAATAATTAACTAAATAATTGATATTTTATAATCAATTAATAATTATAGCATCTGTCTATAACTGGCTAGATCATAGGTGTTGATTGAATATATGCTGCTACATTTCAACTTAGTGATGGTAATCACACCCCAAAGTACTCCATTTTTCAACATTACCTACCTTCATAATACCAATCAAAACACCCATTCCTTTATTGCATCTTACTTACTGGAGTAAACTGGCTTACTAACTCATGCTGAAATGTAAAAGGCCTCAATTTTCTAGAGTAATTCACTTTTATTAAAGAAAAATAAGGGGCGGCTAGGTGGTGCAGTGGATAAAGCACCGGCCCTGGAGTCAGGAGTACCTGGGTTCAAATCCGGTCTCAGACACTTAATAATTACCTAGCCGTGTGGCCTTGGGCAAGCCACTTAACCCCATTGCCTTGCAAAAAAATGTAGAAATAAAAATTTTATCACTGATGCATTTGGCCTCAGAAGGTAGGTCACCCACCTCTACCTAGGGAAATGCCATCTGACCCTTTGCTTCTTAGCAATTCTACCCTTACCCACTTCTATACCCACACATTCTCTAATACAACATGGGTTTCTCCTTCCCCCCCACTCCAAAATACACTAATCTGAGGGTATAAAAGGCATTTGTTAATCTGGGATTGTCTGTTCAGTCTTCCTGTATTCCCACGGGTAGTAGATTCTTTACTCCTTCCACTTGGATGCTTCTTAGTATCTTTTCCAAATAAAACCACAAGTTTAAAAGTTAATATCCTCATAAAGTAGCACCCCACCTTCCCACATCCCACTGCACTTCTGGGAGACATAAGAAGGAGGAAGCTACATCTGATGGGCCACAGCAGTGTCAGTCTTACTGAGATCCCAGTGATATGTGGCCTAAACCGGAAAACCAGAAAAACAGCAGAAGACTGTTAAAATGAAATGTGGGAGTCTTGTATTACTGAGGCTGGCACAGAGGATTTGCCCTGGGCTCAGAAACCCAAAGGATTGAATTTAAGAAATAAGTTAACAAATCCTAATCCGAACCTGTTTGTTCAAAGCCACATTCATGAAATACATGCTTGTTTTTCAAGCAGACCATCAAGCAGGACAGGCATAAATTTTAGACTATTAAGTGATTACCCCTCCCTCAAAAAAATGAATGCACCAGTAAGCAAATCATTCCAGAGAACCATTAGATCCATAGAACTAATATTACATAAAAAAGTCATCCAAACAATCATGTACCAGGGTTCTATGATATTACAAATGCATTATGGCTTAATAGGAACAACAGGTAGAAGTGGAGACCATAAATGGCCCTTATTTTAAAAGG
Source organism: Macrotis lagotis (assembly GCF_037893015.1). Classification (NCBI taxonomy): domain Eukaryota; kingdom Metazoa; phylum Chordata; class Mammalia; order Peramelemorphia; family Peramelidae; genus Macrotis; species Macrotis lagotis. The sequence goes on from NC_133666.1 coordinate 169,348,669, forward strand.
CTACCTCTAAATCATTTCCCTGAAAATTAAATTCATTCTTTCCTTACTAATCAATGTAAAACAGGGCCTAGACATCTGTTCAAGAACTGGAAACTAAATAAATATCCATCAAAGTAGAATGGCTAAACAAAAAATGATACAAGAATGCAATGAAATACTTCTGGAAGAAATAATGACTGTAATAAATAAGAAAAAGTTTGGAAGAAATTGCATGAACTGATGCAAAGTGAAATAAACAGAACCAGGAAAACAATATTCATGATGACTAAGACAATATAGTAAAAAGAACTACAAAATAACTGAAAATTAATGCTGCAAAATTACAAAAAAGCCTAGACCCAAAGAAAAGATATGGGGCGGCTAGGTGGCATAGTGGATAAAGCACCGGCCCTGGAGTCAGGAGTACCTGAGTTCAAATCTGGTCTCAGACACTTAATAATTACCTAGCTGTGTGGCCTTGGGCAAGCCACTTAACCCCGTTTGCCTAAACCCTAAAAAAAAAAAAAGATATGAGAAAACACAACCCCTACTCTTTTGCAAAGGATGAGGGAAATCCATGAATATTCAAGATGATTTTTTTTTCAGCGAATGTAATGACTGGTTTTGATGATTGCTTTTTTCCTCCTCTTTTTCTTAGAAAAGGACTTTCTTGAAAGAGAGTTGGAAGAGAATGCAATGAGAAATTTGGGTGATATAAAAACAAAAAATATTAATGAAAATGTGTTTTGTTGGGTTTTTTTTTTAAAGCAACCAATCTTTAATTCAGGTCAGAAAAACCTAACTACCTCATACACACCCTATCTGTCCCTCCTCCATCCAGGTGTTCAGCAATGAAACTCTAAGGATCTGGGCTCATTGACTCCCCAGGCTCTCTTCCAAGACAGCCAAAACAAAGTCACACTGTCCCAGGCCAAAACTAGAACCCATCTGACAGGAAGAATTTCTTGTCCTTCTGGTCCTGGACAGTCTCCAGCAGTGAAACTTTTCCTCCCATAGAACCTCACTCCCTTTCTTCAAAAGCATCGGTAGCTATGGCATTCCTTCACTCATTCATTCAACAAGCATTTATTAACCTTCTAAGACATGTGAGAAACTGTTAGTCATTCAAGATTCAGAGCTGAAAAATAATTAAATGAAACAACCCCTACCCTTAAGGAGCTTACAGAAAATCCATTGAAAATAATTTCTCTCCTGCCAAATTCCTCTCACTTTCTCTTGTAATATCTTTCCATGGCAAGCCTTACAACTTTGCTATATTCTCTTGTTTCAACAGTCCTTTCCCTGTACCATCTCACTCACAGATCCCGGCTACTGGAGGAATACAAGGAATTGCCTTAGCTCTGGGCCAGCAGATAAAAGGACCAAAGGAGAGGAGAAAGTTGGCTCAACACAAGGTTGCCAATATGCACATGGATGCCACCATTCCCCTCCTCATCTTGTTTCTGACTCACCAGACTTCACCAGCTCTACCTACCTCAGCTTCCTTTTCTCCCTGAAAAATCCTATTGTCAGGTTACTCTTCCTATTGAGGGAAGTCCCTTCCAAGGCCATCATTTGGGGATTGACCCAGCCTGGCTATTCTTCATTCTCCTCCCAATTGTACTTTATACACTTCATCTACTTCATATAAATATTTCATTTGCTTTATATAGCCTTCACTCCCATTCTCTGCTCGCCACACCTGTATTGTGTACCCCCATTTAAATGTATTCACAAATCTAGTCAATGCTTGCTTACCTGCTTGTCTGTTTGCTTGCCATCAGAAATCTGTAAACTTCTATTCAAAGAGAAGGAAGCAATAACTAAGAATCTACTGCTCTGGGCTCTGGGCTAACTGTTCTACTAAAATGATCTTACTTGATCCTCCCAATAACTCTGTATATTCTATGTCACATTGGGTGACTTCTCATTGGGGAAGTCAATGAGACATTTTTCCCCTTAATAGGGGAAAAAAAGGAGAAAAAAAGTGTCATGACTATCCTCATTTTATAATTGTGGACACTGAGGCAAATAGAGATTAAATTATTTCCCCAGGGTCACACCGGTAGTATATGAACGTGGATTTGAACTCAGGACTTTCTCACTCAAGGCCCAGAGCTCTATCCATAGCATCATCTAACTACCTCCCTACAAAAGAGCTCAGAGGGAAGGCATCCAAAGCATGTATGAATAGGAAAAAAACAAACAAACAAACACTGGAATTAGAGTGAGAGAAATACAGGTTCATTCTGGCTCCAATGCTTGGATTGAGTATTTGCAAAGCATTTACATACATCTGAACCCTCCAACAACCCAATGAATCAGACACTAGAGATGTCCTCACCCTATTTTATAAAGGGGATACCAAGGTTCATTGAGGTTAAATGTCTTGCCAGCAATCACAAGTCAGTGTCAGAGGAAAGAGATGAATCGAAAAATCCTCCTCATTCACTGCTCTTTCCATTAGAACAGGAGTTAATTGTACTAAACCTCAGTTTCCTTCCTTATAAAATAAAGAGGGTTAACTAGAAGGTCTCTTCCAGCTTTAAATGCTATAACTGTAAGAACCAAAGTGACTATAGGCCAGGGGTTCTTAAACTTGTTTGTATTACAGACCTTTTGTCAGTCTAGTGAAGCCTATAGACCCCTTCTCAAAAGAATGTTTTTCCCCCCCATAATTGAAGGAAATGTTGAATTTCAGTTGTTACTATTTAGTCTTTTCAAAGGCATCCAACTCTTCATAACTTTTTCTGGAGTTTACTTGGCAAAGATACTGGAGTAATATACCATTTCCTTCTCCAATTTGTTTATAATTAAGACAAACAGGGTTAATCGACTTGCTCAGGGTTGCACAACTAGCATCTGGGGTCACCTTTGAACTCAGGTCTTCCTGACCCCAGGTCCAATGGGTCTGTCTATCCACTGTGCCACCAAGCTGCCCTACACACCTAGAGGTGGTATAATAGTATTTGCTCAGACACTCTGAACCTCAGAGATTGCTTTCATAAAAGGGAGACACTAATACATGCCTTACATATCCCATAGGGTTGTTCCCAAATGAAATAATAGATGCAAGGTTCTTTGTTACCTTAAAGCTTATGTGTAAATGTAAGTGATATTCAATACAAGCTTGTTACCCAACAGTTAAAGGCAGGTCAGAAACAAACAATGGAACAGACCATGTGGTTTTTTGAAAATGATAACCATACTAGAGATTCTGGAGGAGAGACAGAGCAGGTAAATGGTCTTCAGATCTCTCACTACTTAACTCACTTCTCTGAGACCAGGTCACAGCAAATAGTTATCCAGGTAGGGATGAAAACTGATTGACGAGGCCTGGTAAAATGGCTCGTGGAAAACACTGATTAGAATTCAATTATCAAAAATCTGAAACCTCCTACCCTCAAGTCTTCTGGGTCACATTCCTTCCAGAAGGATTTTTGATGTCGCTGTTCAATCACTGTCCAGCTCTTCATGACCCCATTTTGGGTTTTCTTGGCAGAAACACTAGAGTGGTTTACCATTTCCTTCTTTAAATCATTTGACAGGAGGAAAATGAGACAAACAGTTAAAAATGACTTGCCTAGGGTCATAAAGCTAGTGTCTGAAGCTGCAATTTAAACTCAGGGCTTACTGACTCCAGACCCAGCACTTTACACTGTGAAACCTAAAAGCTGCGCCACCCCCTCCCCACTCCAACAATGTCACAAGTAAAAATATAAAATAAAATTCTGCTGCTCTGCACAACTCCTCCAGAAAAATGATTATTAATCAATCAATCACTCAATCAATCAACATTTAGAAGTGCCTATGAGCCAGGTACTTTGCTAGACCAGGGATACAAAAAGAGATAAAAAGTTCTTGTCTTCAAAGAATTTAAAATCTAAGACGGAGGGGCAGCTAGGTGGCACAGTGGATAAAGCACCAGCCCTGGAGTCAGGAGTACCTGGGTTCAAATCTGGTCTCAGACACTTGATAATTACCTAGCTGTGTGTCCTTGGGCAAGCCACTTAACCCCATTTGCCTTGCAAAAAAAAAAATCTAAGGCGGAGACAATAAAGATATATAAACTACATACAGGATAAATATGAAATAATTAAAAGAGGGAAAGCACTTAGAATTAAGAGGGGTTGGGGAAGACTTCCTGTGGAATATGAGATTTTAGTTGGGACTTAAAAAGGAAGTCAGAGAAGGCAATGGATAAAGAGGAGGAGGGAAAGCATTCCAAGCACAGGGGTTAGACAGAAAATGTCCAGTGTGAAGGGATGGAATGTCAAGTTTGTGGGACACCCAGGAGAATAGTGGCACTGAATTAAAATGTGCATATTATTCCCCAAATGACAAATGGTCAAAGAATATGCAGAGGCAATTTACAGATTAGGAAATCAAAGTGATTCATAGTCATATGAAAACTTGCTCCAAATCATTACTTATTAGAGAAATGTAAATTAAAACATCTCTGAGGTACCACCTGACACCTCTCAGACTGGCCAATATAACCAGAAAGAACAATGATTAATGCTGGAAGGGATGTGGGAAATCTGGGACACTAATACATTGTTGGTGGAGCTGCGAACTCATCCAACCTTTCTGGAGAGAAATGTGGAATTATGCCCAAAGGGCAATAAAAATGTTCATATCCTTTGATCCAACAATACCACTACTGGGTCTATACCCTGAAGAGATCATGAAAAAGGGTAAAAACAGCACTTGTACAAAAGTATTCATAGTAGCTTTGTTTGTGGTGGCAAAGAAACAGAAATTGAGTAAATGTCCTTCAATTGAGGAATGGCTGAACAAATTGTGGTATGTGTAGGTGATGGAACACTATTGTTCTATTAGAAACCAGTAGGGATGGGAATTCAGGGAAGCCTGGAAGGATTTGCATGAACTGATGCTGAGCGAGATGAGCAGAACCAGAAAAAACATTGTACACCCTAACAGCAACATGGGGGTGATGATCAATCTTAATGGATTTGCTCATTTCATCAGTGCAACAATCAGGGATAATTTTAGAGTATCTGCATTGGAGAATACCATCTGTATCCAGAGAAAGAATTGTGGGATTTGAACCAAGATCAAAGATGATTACCTTTAATTAAAATAAAAAAACTGTTATCTTATTATATCATTCTGCTATCTCTTTTATTTTTTCCTTAAGGATATGATTTTTCTCTCAACACATTCAATTTAGATTAAATTATAGCATGTAAATGATGTAAAGACTAATAGACTGCCTTCTGTGGGGGGTGGGGGGGAGGGAAATGAGATTAGGGGAAAAATTGTAAAATTCAAAAAAAGATAAATTTTTAAAAAAGAAAAGAAAAATGAAAAAATAAAATGTACATATTAGAAGAATGAAATAGGATTTTATAGTTTATCCTGGAGGTAATAGGGAACCACTGGAGTTTATTATGTAGGAAAGGATCCAATATGCTCAGACCAGTGATGGAAATGGCCTTTCCCAAAAGAGAAGAGGGTGCATTTGGGAGATGCTGCAAAGGTGAAACTAATAGGTCTGACAAGAGCTTGGATATGGGGGGGGGGGGGAAGGTTTAAAGATGGTGAGGAATCCAGGCTGGTTCTTAGGTTGAAGGAGTGGGAGGTCTTCTACAGTAATAGAGAAGGACTAGCAGGAGGTGTAGGGAGGGAAGATAATGAATTCAGTTTTGAACACATTATGAATTTAAAATGTCTATTGGATATTCAGTTTGAGATACCGGAAAGGCAGTCAGAGACACAAGACTAGAGGACCATTGAGAGGCTGGGGGCAAGACAGGTAGTTTTGAAAATCATCAGTATAGAGATGGAAATTAAATCCATAGGACCAGATAAGATCCCCAAGTGAAATAATATAAAGGAAGAAAAGAAGAGGATCCAGAGCAGACCTCCATAGAACATCTATGGTTAGAGGACATGATCTGGAGAAGGACCCAGAAAAGGGAACCAAGAAAAAAGCAGTCGGATAAGTAGAAAAAGTACTGAGAGAATACTGTCTCAAAAACATAGAGAGAACATCAAGGAGGGGAGAAGGATCAAAGCCAGATGTTGCAGAGAGGTTGAGAAGAATGAGGATGAAGAGAAAGTTATTGGATTGGGCAAGTGAAAAATCTTTAATAACACAAGAGAGAGTATTTCAATGGAAAGATATAGTTGAACTGTAAAGAGCTAAGAGAGGAATGACAGAAGAGTAAGTGGAGGCCCATATTGTAGGCTGCCTTTTCAAGGAGTTTAGCCACAAGGGGCAGAAGAAAAATGATCAGAGATGGAAGAATTAATGGAGGTTTTTTCAGAAAAGAAGAGATATGGGCATGTTTATAGACAGTAGGAAATGAGCCATTAGAGAGGAAGAGACTGAAAAATAAGTAAAAGAGAAAGAGATAATAGGGGTGGGGCAATTTGTTGGAGAGAAGATGGGATGGAATAGGATCACTTGAACCAGTAGAATGAGTGAGGCCATTCATCAGGTGAGATGGGGTAAAGGAGGAGAGAGTAGCAGATGGCATCAGAGTAACAGAAGATGAGGAAGAAAGGAGTTTATGGCAAATGAGCTCAATTTTTTATGTCAAATATGAGGCAAGTTCTCAGCTGAGTGGGTGGAGGGAAGAGGGGAGTCTGTAAAGGGATAAAAGGCTTGGAGGAACTTAAGTAGAAGGGGATAGTGAGAAACAAAGGAGGCATAGTAGGATATAACAGCAAAGAGGTTATATATTTGTGAGGGCAGCTAGGTGGTACAGTGGACAGAGGGCTAGTCCTGACTTCAGGAGTTCAAATTCAGCCTCAAATACTCACTAGCTGTGTGACCCTAAGCAAGTCATTCAACCCTGCTTGCTTCAGTTTCCTTATCTGTAAAATGAGCTGGAAAAGGAAATTGCAAACCACTACAGTATCTCTGCCAAAAAAAAAACCCAAATAACTTCAGAATAGCCTGGAGACTTGCATGAACTAATGTTGAGTGAAATGAACAGAACCAGAAGAACAATATACACATGAACAACAACATGGGGTGATGATCAACCATGATGGACTTGTTTGTTTCAACACTACAATAATCAAAGACAATTCTAAAAGACTTACGATGAAAAATATCATCCAAATCCAGAGAAGAAATTGTGGAGTTTGAATGCAGATCAAAGCTTACTATCCTCAGTTTTTAAAAGTTGTCATGTACTATGGTTTTTTTCTAATGTCTTTTTCCCATTTTGATTTGATTCTTCTTTCACAATATGATGAATATGGATCTATGTTTAGTACGATTATAAATGTATAGCCTATATTAGATCACCTTCTGTCAGGAGGAGAGGGAAGGAAAGGAAGGGAGTGGGAGAAATGTGAAACTCAAAACCTAACAGAGATGATTATTGAAAACTATCCTTGAATGTAGCTGTAAAAAGAAATAAATAAAATATTTTTGAAAAAAGGAAGAAAAGTCCAGAGTCACAAAGTAGCACACAACTGAAAACCAACTGAACAACAACAACAAAATTCTTTCAACAACCCTGCAAAGTAAATATTATTATCCACATTTTAGAAATACATACACCGGAGCTGAGAGAATTTCACAGATGATCAGACTTGTAATAGTCACAATCTGCACCACTGGAGGGAACTCCAAAATAGATTAGAATATATAATCTAAGTAAGAAAGAAGACCCAGAAGTCCTCAGTGAAAGGTTATGATAGTTAATACTTCATATAGCCTAACTCTTCTCATTTATCCCAATGGGACTCTATAATGGGCAGGTCAGAGAGCCAGACTGACAAAGATTGAATTTTAGAAACTGCCCAACCAAGAGACCAAAACATTTATAGACCACAAGATCGTTTTTTGAGTGTTTGATGGGTATCTGCTCTCACTGTGAGTGCAAAATGAAATGGGAAAAATGTGTCCTTATCCAAGAGTGTATCTAGATTCTAAAGTCTAAACTTAAAGGGCAAAGGCAAGTTATAAAAGGACTGAGGGATCCTAAGAGGTAGATACTATCCCCAAGAAAATTCTCTCAGGAAGCAAATTCCAGTTAGTTCCAAACAATGGACCCACCCCACCAATGGATCTACTTAGGTCAATGTCCTTTCAGGAAATTCCTTTAGAGTGATTTCCTCTTGTTAACAAGGGCCAGTTTTTAAAGATGATGATGATGATGATGATGATGATGATGATGTTAGCATTATGTAGTGTCCAAGCTGGAAGTAAAAAAAGTTCTCTGGCAGAAAGTTCTATGGGCAGAGTATGTATTGCAGTAGATATTTCTTTTGCGGTTATTTAATTTGCTTCTCTGCAAAGGAGTTTGTTCCTGTTGGTAACTTCTCCATATGTGGCCTTTTGTTTGACATTTCCCGTATTCTAAGCCACAGAAAAAGGAGAAACAATGCTTCTATAGCAGCTGCCTGGACATCTTTGTGAATTTTTTTTTTTTAGGTTTTTGCAAGGCAATGGGGTTAAGTGGCTTGCCCAAGGCCACACAGCTAGGTAATTATTAAGTGTCTGAAGCCAGATTTGAACTCAAGTACTCCTGACTCCAGGGCCAGTGTTCTATCCACTGCACCACCTAGCCACCCCATCTTTGTGAACTTCTAAATAATCTACTGCATCTCCTTTTTCATTTCTTGGTATTATCCCCACTTTACAGAAAAAGCAAGCCAAAGTTAAATGACTTGCTGAGGTTATATCTAAACTCAGTTCTTCCTGATTCCAGGTCTGGTACTCCCGAATCAGTGATTAAGTAAACTTCCTCATCTGCCTACCCCACCCAGATCAATCTACAGTAATAAGTTTTTCCTTTTCTCTAAGTATGCAAAGTAAAACCATCCTGTAAACCATAAAGTTTTATATTACCTCAGCTATGATGATAAAATTTCAAAAACAACTGATCTATTCAAAACAGTAAAGTCTACTTCAATGGGGTCCATTTGAGAGAACTATTCCAATAAGGCATCAATGGCTCAAAAATTCCATTATAAACCTCTCATGAGAACCTCCTGCCTTATTTCTTTGTTCCTATTTCATTTTAGGGGACCCAAGTTCAGATTTCCTGGTTTGATCCACCATTTATTCAACAAATTCAGGATAGAATGCCATTTGGCATTTCCTAAAATCAAATTCATCCTGAGAGGATAATTTATTATACCCTTAGGACAATCCAAAGGGTATGCTACAGGCTATTGAAGGCATTAAAAAGTGGTAGGGATGTTTCCAAACAATGCCCACAACTCAGAATGCATGATTTCCCAAAAGGAATACTTTCAAGCTCAGGTATATGGCTCCCAACTTGTGAACTGAGGACTATGGAAATGTCACACTTTTGAATCTATGAGCAAGTATCTTCTGAAGAAGATCCAAGAGAATCACCACAAAGGTAAGACACAGGGTACTGGACAACTGAGAAATTGTCCAAGGGACAGCTAGGATAGAGTACCTGCCCTGGAGTCAGGAGGACCTGAGTTCAAATCCACCTCAGACATTTAATAATTACCTAGCTGTGTGATGTTGGGCAAGTCATTTAACCCCATTGCCTTGCAGAAAGAAAGAAAGAAAGAAAGAAAGAAAGAAAGAAAGAAAGAAAGAAAGAAAGAAAGAAAGAAGGAAGGAAGGAAGGAAAGAAGAAAGAAAGGAAGAAAGAAATATTAGAAGAAACTGTCCAAACCAGCAGTACTGGTATACCTGCAAAAAGATTCTAACCACTAATTACAAATTATTACAACCTACCATTCATACTGACAATCACCTATAGAGAAGTAAGGGGAGGAGTAAGATAGCTATGGTACTGTAGAAATAGGATTTGACTATTTCCCTATAAAAGATAAGCTTCTTGAGAACAGGGTCAATTGATTTTTTTCTTTGTATCTTGTCTACCTATCATGTAACAGGGACTTAGTAGATGCTAATTAAAAGACTAATGATGAGGAAATTTTGATTTTATTCTTAGCTGTGCCACTTCTGTGGTTTTGGACAAATCATATCCCTTCTCTGGGGCTCAGTTTCCTCAACTATATAGTAAGAGGGTTAAGCAAAATGATCCCTAAAGTCCCTTTCAGTTCTATCAAAAAAGAAACCAAAAGAGGGGCACTGAAAGGAGAACAGGTAAATTACAAAGAAAAGCAAAAAAAAAATAGGTCCTGACCTCAAGGAACCCTCAATGGGAAAGAAAGAGTGAACAAGATATTTCCAAGATAAACTGAAGATAATCTTAATGGGAAGACAATATAAATAAAAGAAAACCTTAAAGGCTTCTTAAGAGAAGGTGAGATTTTAGCTAAATCTTGAAGAAAGCCAGAAGGTTCCAATGAAACAGACCAGGCGGTGGCCATAGAAGATGAAGCACTGTGTGTGAAAAATAAGGAGATCAGGGTCATTTGGATCGACTCTGTGAAGAGAATACAGTACAAGAACACTGGAAGGGTAGGTTGGGACCAAGTTATGAAAGGCTTTAAGTGGCAAACAGAGGATTTTATATTTGATTCTGAAGTGAACAGGGAGCCACTGGAGTTTACTAAATGGGAGGTGGGCGGAAGGATAACACCAAAGGAATATAACTTTGTTAACTAAGTGAAGGATAGACTAGAGTAGGGAAAGACCTAAAGCAAAGACATAGAATCTATAGAAGGGAGTGAAGTGTAAGACTCAAAAGGTACGAAGGTACCAGGTTGTAAAGAACTTTAATAGTCAAAAAGAGGAAATAGCTATCTCTTAAAGCTAGTCACATGTCACCCCAGAGGGAAGGGTCAACCCCAGTCAAAAGACTTGGGTGACTCATAAGACAAAGTCCAAATTCTTCAGCCTGATTGTTAGACTCTTCATAAGATCCCACTGGATCTTATCTAAATATTTCCCACACCTCCCAACACTAATGAGCCGGCCTCTTTACTACTCTCTACACGTGCCAAGTTCAGGTGTTCAATTTATATTTATTGGACTAAATCCAATTCTAGACTTTCACTTCACTCATACCCATTTCCCTCCCTGGAAATGTTTATTCTCTTCTTGACATCTCTACAATTTACCCCTCCCCTTAAAGTCCCAGCTCAAATCTCCTAAGCTAGTGTTCCCTCATTGCTCCAAACCACAAAACCTCCCTATTGAGTAGCTCAGCTCTTTACTATCTTTTAAGTGCTCCATGGGCAGTGATCTCATTTGTCCACTTTGACCAGAAGCTCTTGGTGGGAAGGAACTAGGCTGCTTTTTCTCATCTCCATACCAATGCCTAGTCAGGGTGGGTGCACAGGAAGCATTCACAAAATAATTGCTACTGGATCAAGTAAAACTCTCATGAAAAACCAAAAAATCTACCTATGGTTCAGGAAAGAGAGGGGGGAAAAAAGAGGGTGGTATATCATCTCTGCCATCTGAGAAAGAGTCCTCTCTAAGCACAAAGAAAGCTAAGAGTGCTAATTAGTTCAGCTTGATATCAGGGCCCCTAAGAACCACACTTAGAAGTCATCAAGACAAAAACAGTAACCTATCTTTCCAGTCTTAGTAGACTTACATTAACTTCCCAAACTCCAACATGTAGCCAAACTGGTCATTTTCCTCTATTCTTTGTGCACTGAACTGACATACACTAACACTCACACTCTCTCTCTTCTCTCTTCTCTTCTCTTCTCTTCTCTTCTCTTCTCTTCTCTCTCTCTCTCTCTCTCTCCTGTACTGAATGGGGATGGGGGTCCCTCATGCCTGAAAATGAACTTCTTCTGCTCTGCTTCACTGAATCCTTCTCTTCCTTCAAGAAGCAATTCAAGTACTACCTTCTTTATGAGCCTTTCCTGATCTTTCCCCCATTTGCTAGTTTCCTCCCTAATTAACTTTATTTATTTTGCATTTATTATATATATATATATAATATATATATATGTATACATATACATAAACACACACATACATGCAAATGTGTCTCCCTTATGGAATGGCATTCTTTGTATCTTCAGAATCCAACTTAGGACCTGACATATTAGAAACTTTTAAAAAGCTTGTTGATTCAGGTTAATATACATATACATTTTTGTCAAACTCTAAAAGATTAAGAAATCCAATCAAAACAAAAACTGGGGGGATGAGGGGAGGGGTGACAGAAGAGAGAAAGAACAATTGGAAAGTCACTCAGAGACAGAAGTAAAATCAAGTTCTAGGGGAAAAGTTAACCTCAGAAAACACTGACACCAGAATAGAGCCAATGTGAAGGGCAGATGGGGCCAATTATCCTGAAGCTTGGATTTCTTCTGGAGAAGAAAGCAGGATTTAAAACCAAACCAAACTAAGAAAACTTCCACCATCCCTACATGTCAGTTTTCCACACCAGACCAGAGGAATGTTGTTGCTGGTGAATGGAAGAAAGGGCATGCACAGATCCAAAATTCAGTCCAAATGCCAGTTCATCATGAAGGTCCAGGCTCCCAGAATAACACAAAGACTCCAAAATACTACCTTAAATATGTAGGACTCTTCCCCATTAGAATTTAAATTCTCCAAGGGCAGAAACAACTTCATTTAGTTGCTGTATCTCCAGGGCCTACATAATAGACTTTGAATGAATGCCAATTGAATAAAAACAAGATTCAAATTCTCCCTCTTACACTTAGTAGCAAGTCACTTACTTGGCCTCTCTAAACCTTCCTTTCCTCATCAGTAAAACCGAGATAATAATACCAATAACCTCTACTTCATAGGATTGTTGTAAGGATTAAATAAGGCATAAATGGAAATGCATTATAAATGTTAATTATTATTATTGTTGTTGTTGTTGTTATTGTTATTATTCTAACTCAGAACCAGGGGCAAAGTCCAAAGAAAGTGTAGTTAGGGTCCTATAAGTCAATCTGTTGTTAATAGGAAAATCATTATCACAGTCTTTAAATGATCACAGAACTTTACTGTTTCCAAAGGACTTTCCCATACAGTATCTCACTTAAACCTCACAACTAGCCTGTAAAGTAGGTAGACAGGATTTTATCATCCCTATTTTACAGATTAAGAAACAGATTTTCAGAGGGTCATGACTCATCTGGTATTACAGCAGGTAACTGGCTTCCAAATCAAATTTCTGAACTACAAGATCAATGCACCATATGGAAAAGCTAAACTCAGGGAGTGAGAACTTCAACACAAGTAAAAAAGGGAGAATCAAGACCCTACACCCAGTGTGTTATAAGCATTTTGGGGAATTTTTTTTTCCAACTGTAGATTGTTTTCATAATCTAGGTCACTTTTGTTCATAGAGCTGCCTCCTGACTTGTCTTTATTAAGGCCCTTCCTAGCCATCTTGACATCATGCACCTCTGCCACTAAAGTTGTCCCCTTCCTTCTCTCCTTTTCTCTCTCTCTCTCTCTCTCTCTCTCTCTCTCCCCCCCTCCCCCTTCCTTCAAATTGATGAACTCTGGAGCTTCATCTTATCTTATCTTATCCAAAAGAAGGCTTCCTGGTCACTTCCCTGATATTTCCAAACTATGCTGCCTCACCTCTACCATCCCTCTCCAGCTTTGAAGTCTATCTCTTTTATTTGTACCTCGGCCTCCATCACTTATCAGAGTATCTGTCACAAAGTAAGCACTTGATAAATGGGTTAACACATGTAAAGTATCTTGAAGACCCTAAAACACTACATAAATGTTAGCTATTATTATTATTATAGTTATCTTCATCATTATTATTATAAATACAGCAAGGCAATCAATCAAGAATTATGTGCTAGTCTCCATCCTGGGTATGCAACAATGTACCAGAGACAAAAAAAAAAAAACAAAAAACAAAAGAAGATTGCGGTCTACTAAAGAAAAAACTGAAGTTCAGAGAGAGAAAATTATTTGTTCTGACTCCAAATTCAATATACTAAGCCATAGGGGATACAAAGATACAATGCATACTCTAAAGAATTTATAATTTGGTCTTCCTGACCCAAAGTTCTCCCCAGTCTACTCTATCTTCAGCTATCAAAGCTACCTTCCTTAAGGGCAGACCTACTATTCAGTAATCTTCAGTGGCTCCCTCTTATCTCTAGGATCAAATATAAAGTGTTGTGCTTAGCCTTTGAAGCTCTTCATAATCTGGCCTTTTTCATCTCTCCAGTCTTTGTTGTGTACTTTGTATACTTTACTTCATCCACAGAATCTGGGATCCAGTGACACTGTCCTCCTTGCTATTTCTCTCCACAAGACATTCCATTCCCTGAATCCATGAACTGTCCCACATCTTCCTTCTTGTTGTCCAGAAGTCTTGTCGAACTCTCTGTTACTCCCCTTGGTGTTTTTTTTTTTTTGGCAAAGCTACTGAACTTTGCCATTTCCTTCTCAAGTTCACTGAGGCAAACAGGGTTAAGTTATCTTGCCCAGGGTCTCAGTGTCTGAAGTTGGATTTGAACTCAGATCTTCCTGACTCCAGGCCCAGCATTCTATCAACTGAAGACCTGTCTCTTCAATTTTTAACTAAAGTGACATCTTCTACAAGAAGCCTTTTTTCCAGTCCTCATCAAAGCTGCCTTTCCTCTTAGATTAACACCAATTTATCCTGTTCATACATAGTTGCTTATGTGTTGACTCCTTCATTCCATGGTAAACTCCTTAAGGGTACTGACCCTTTCTCCTTTTGTTTCCTGAAGACTTAACACTGTGTCTGATACATTTAATAATTTGTTTGTTGATTTGATTTAATGTAGACAGTAAGATAGATGGCAAATAATTATGATATAAGAGAGAGAACACAGTTCAAGAAAAGGTTAAAGAGAAGAAAAAAGAATACAAAGGAAAAGCCTGAGATGTACAGAGGAAGAAGTCACTTTTAGCAATGTGTGTACTCAAGTGAGTGATAAGGAAGACTTCATGGGGAAAAAATGGCAGCTAAGCAGGGGCTCAAAGGAAGAGAAAAGCTACAATATTTCAATAGACCAATGCATTTTTGCTTTGTTTTATTTTGGGGTAGTTTGGGGGTTTTCTGAGTGAGGAAGAGGATAGTGAAACCAATCCAAGCACTGGGAACACCAAGAACAAAGACTTAGAGATAAGAGAGAACAAAATGAGACCAAGGAATGGAGAATAAGATGGCCTGAATGGAACATGGAGAATATGCTAGTGAGTACGATGAGGCTGGAAAGGAAGGCTAGAGCCAAACTTTGGAAGACTTTGAATGCCAAGATCAGAAATTCATACTTTATTTGGTAGGCAATGGAAGGAAGAAGTCAAGGGAGAAGAAAGGAGGAGGGGGAAGGGGAAGGGGAGTGGGAGGGACTCTCATTCTGGCAACAAGTCTGCATTGCTGACATTTGTTTGATGTGTTGGCTCAAAAAGGAAAAATTAAAATCAAACAGCACTCAGAAAGAAAGCAGCTGATGCCAGTCCTTAAATTCTTGACTCCCTCTCTAATTTACCCTTGTTTTTCACTTCACACACACCCCCAGTCCAAAACAATACCAGGTTCTCAGGTCTTCTACCCACACCCCAGTAGCAACAACTGGAGGGAGTGGGAGCAAGAGAAAGTGATATTTTCAAAAAACTCCTCCCCATTGGGCCCTGACAAAGAGAACTTTATGACTGATTTCTGGAGCAAGAGTCAACTGGTGACAAAGGAAGACTCCTGCCTGATAAAGAACTCCCAAGGACAATTTTCTATGGTGAGAGCTTTTCAGGAAAGGTTACCCATTCACCTCCCTTTCCCCCCCAAAAAACAAGACTGAAAGGTAGGAAAAAGAGAGAGACAGGAAATCAAAGTTAATTCAAACTCAAGTTAACTCCTAAGACCCCACCCTCAACAACAGAATGTTCACTGACTTCCTGTAGTACCTACTCCAACTCAGCACTGAAGTCCAGAATTCCAATACTCCAAAGGCCTGTCTGACCTCCAGGCGTGTTTATACTGCTGTAAAATAAACAGGCCCAAAGTAAACAATCAGTTTTCATTATCTCTGTATACACTAACAGCAGCATCAACTCAAGAATGCTGCCATTTTATCAGACTGCTCAACCCTGCCCTGTGGATGAGAAGACTTGGATAGGAACTCTAAAAATTCATATTAAAGAAGAGAACTTTGAAGCCAGGAGAAGGTAAATGATTTGAGTCTCCCAAAAAGTTTGTGGAAAAACAGACCCAGGGCACTGCCTTTCCTATGAAACCATACCAGTTGAGCCTTAGAAATCACCTCACAGAATAAAGTAGGGAGAAATCAAGGCAAAGGATCAGAAAGGAGAAGGGAGGAGAAGCTATTTGTTACAACATCAAACAATGGCAAGATCTGGAAAAGGAAACTCAACTTCTTTTAACTATTTGTCAACAGCAGTTTAGTCATCCCCAGAAAGATAGTCATGAAATTCAAGTGCTCTTCAACCTTTTATGGGACTCCCATTTCACAATGGAACTGAAGTTACCATACTCTGGTAAACCTTAACATTGTAGGCAGCCAGCCTGTCCAAATAAATAAAAATCTGGCTGAACTACAAGCTCAAGGGCAGAGCCTATGCCTTGCACATAATACACCCTGAATAACTATCTTTGGAATTGCATTGATTTGTCTTCTCCCCACACATGCCAAAATTTTTCTTTTTTTTTTTTTGCTTTTTCTTTCTTTTCATCCACATCCACATGTTTATTTTTAAGTTACAAAATTTCCTTCCATTGTTCACTTGGGTCTCTACTCCTTTCGCTCAGCATCAGATTCCATAAGTTATTTCATGCTTCTCTAGAGTTCAACCATTTGTGGTTTCTTATAGAACAATAATATTCTATAGGATTTATGTACCAAACTTGTTTAGCCATTCTCCAATTTGATGGGAAATCCCTCAATTTCCAACAAAAAGAACTGCTATAAATATTTTGAACTCTTCCCATTTTTTAATAATTTCTTCTTGATACAGACCTAGAATTGGAAGTGATGGTTCAAAGTGTATGAAAAGTTTTATTGCTCTTTGGATATAGTTCCAGATTGTTCTTCATAAAGGTTGGATAGGTTCACAACTCCACCAGCAATGCAACAATGTCCCACTCCTCCCACAATCTCTCCAACATTGATCATTTTCCCTTTTTCCCATCTTGGCCAATCTGATAGGTGTGTGGTGATACCTCATTGTGGTTTTAATTTGCATTTCTCTAATCAATAATGATTTGAAGCATTTGTTCATATGGTTTTATATATAGCTTTAATTTCTTCATTTGAAAACTGTCTGTTTATATCCTTTGACCATTTATCAATTGGGGAATGCTTGTGACCTTTTAAATTTGATGCAATTCTCTATATATTTTAGAAATCAGACCTTTATCAGAATTCCTAGTTATGAAGATTGTTTGCTAGCCTTCTCCTTTCCTTCTAATTTTGGCAGCATTGGTCTATTAATTTATTTATGGTATGGTTCTTTATGTCTAAATCCTGTACCCGTTTTGACCTTATTTTGATACATGCCGAAATTTTTAGAAGTTGCACAGTTGAGCTGGAGGGAGTGGGGATGAGGGTGGGGGTGTTGAGGAGGAGTGGGAATGAAAGTAAAGAGACCATTGCCATGACCAATTGCTCAAAGTTACCTGCCAGCCTATTCCCAAGGATAGGGTTACTCAAAACAAAATAGAGTGCAGGGCTTTTTTTTGCCACTCACTTTTTATACTGGAATACTATTGGTGTTTAACACTTACTGTTCTAAACAGTAGAATTGTTCTTTAGAACTGGAAGGTCATTCAGTTGGGTTCCCTCTGGGAGAGGTAGCCAGTAAGCCAGAGATGAAAGCAGATAGATTCAAGAAGAAGAAGGTTGTGTGAGTTTAGGTGTTCTCCATCCCCTGGACCTGTGTGTTGGATTCCTTACAATCTACTTATATTTTTAGGAAAGTCTTGTGGTTCAGGTCATTATGTCCAAAGTTCAAGAACCCAAAGACCACTAAAGTTTCTGTTAGTGAAAATTGTGTCACAAAGTCAATGACACAGGCATCTATAATAATCCACTTCCTGTGTGTTGGCCTTGGATCAGAGGTTGCAGAATCTTGAAGGTCACAGAATTCTACTTTTTCCAGTCACCTCCCCTGCAGTTTATAAGAATTTAAAGTTCAGTTCATGTTGCAAATTGTTGCAAAGTGGCTCTTAGGAAATACACATTAGGGGGCAGCTAGGTGGTATAGTGGACAGAGCACTGCTGGAGTCAGAAGGACCTGAGTTCAAATCTTCCTCTGGATGGGGATAACATTGTCCATAGACAATAATTACCTAGCTGTGTGACCATGGGCAAATCACTTAACCCTACTGCCTTGTAAAAACAAAAAGAAAAAAAAAAGAAAGTACACATTAATGACATTGTGAGATGGATCAACTATCATGAACACAGCTCCTCAATAATTCAGAGTTCAAAGACAACCCTGAGAGACCAGGAAACCCCCCCCCCCATCAATTTTATGTTTTTTCTTTCTTTTTCATGGTTTTTCTCCCCTTACTTCTAATTCCTCTATTTACAACATGACTAATATGGAAATATGTGAAACAAGATTGTACATGTACAAATTTTATCAGACTGTTTGCTGCCATTGGGAGAGGTTGGGAAGGGAGGGTGGTAGAAAAATGTGGAACTCATAAACTTGCAAATTGATGAATGTTGAAAACTACCTTTGCATATACTTGGGAGGGAGGGAGGAAAAAAAAAGAAAAAGTATATCTTGAGTTATGGTATTTTATTTTTATATATATTAATCAGATCCCAAAATACATCTTACCCTTCCTTTAAATCTCCTTTTCCCTGTTGCTGGTGGCTATGTTTAAAGTATGACAAGATTCAACATTTTGAAAAGTTAAACGTAAATGAAAAAAACTTATATGAAATGATTAGGGGAAGGAGAAGAAAATACAGGAAGAAAAGCAATATATAAACACAAAATATCAAGTTATTACAAAGTAAATGAGAAGGGATATATAATTGGTACAGTGGACAGAGCATCAGCTCTAGAGTCAAGAAGATCTGAATCCAAATCCAACCTCAGATATTTGATGTTTACTAGCTATGTGACCTTGGACAAGTCACTTAAACCTGTTGTTTTGTAAAAAGTTAAAAAAAAAGAAAAATTAAGGGGAAAAAAGTAAATGAGAGTGTATAAAAATCAGAATAATCTAATGCATCACTAAACCACTGGGATTGAGTATCTTCATCTGTAAAATGGAATATCCTAGTGATTTTCCTGGTTGCTGGAGGGATAAAAGGGGAAACAGCTTGTCCTTGGTCTTCAAAGAGGAATAATTTCAACATGGTGTGATATGTGTAAAAGTTATTTGAAATTCATCAACCATTACACACACACACACACACACACACACACACATACACAAACACAAATAAAGAGTACAGAATATAGAAATAGCATGACCTAGGAGTCAGGCAATTTGAATTCTAGTTTCAACTATTTCTCTGGACAAGTCACTTTACTATTTTGGACCTTTGTTGTTCTGTTTCTTCAGTAAGATCCCCACTTTTCATGAGCCTAATTTGGGGTTTTCTTGGCAAAGATACTGGTGTGGTTTGCTATTTCCATCTCCAGCTTATTTTACAGATAAAAAAACTGAGACAAACAGTTAAATAATTTGCTTAGAGTCAGAGTCACACAGCTTGTCTGAGACTGGATGGACTTGAACTCAGGAAGAGGAGTGTTCCAAATTCCAAGCCCAATACTCTCTCTACAGCAGATGGGTCTTAGGTTCATCATTTATAAAAGGAATAGGCTAAATTAGGTCTGTATTCTAAATCTCAACCTCTTGAAGTCTAAATTTCTTCAATAAAAACACATATAGTAATAGTACTCTTCTGGAAGTCCTAACTTACAGGCTATAATGCAATGCAAGTCATTTGACATCTTGACAACATTCCTGGATCTCACAGTCATTGATTTTTTGAATCCTATAACTGCCATAGACTAGAGGCTAAAACAGAGCTGGAATAAACCTTAAGGAATTACCTATAAACACACTTTGATTTCTTCTGCTATATATATATCTCTTCATCCCACTTTGAGCCTATCCTCTGCAAAATCCATATGCTGATCCTAACTAGAGGAGCTGGAAAAAAAAAAAAGTTCCCAGATCTCCTGATACTTTTAACTTCATGAAGGTTTCAGAACTTAAGTTCTTTGCAGACCTTAGGAGAAGTTAGATAGGGAAGTTCACAGAGTACTGGGCATGGGGTCAGGAAGCTATATGACCCTGAGGCAAGACATATCACCTCCACTTGCCTCAACTTCCTCATCTGAAAACAAGAATAATAATATTATCTACCTAATAGCAAGAAGCAAATAAAATAATATTTATAAAATACTTAACACATAATAAATATTAGATGTTATTATTAATATTACTACTTTAAAGCATTACAGAAGGAGCAGATTAAAGAGCAGTCTAGTGTAACTTGATTTCCATAGAAATCTGGATTCTAATTCTCCCTCTATACTAGTTGTCTAACCAAAAGCAAATAGAACCGCTCTGAACTCCAGTTTTCTTCTCTGTAAAATGGAGATAAATAATGCCTATGGTATACCTCATGAAGGTATTCTGAGCATCAAATGAGAAATGTACCTAAGGTAAATTTTAAAGCACCAAATGTCAGCTATCATTACAATATGAGTTAATCATACCATCATCATCATCATCTCAGTCCTGGCACCAAGAAAATGAGAATTGCAGGGGAATGTGATAGGCCAACAGAAACTTTCAGAATCAGCTGAAGGTGCCTAATAGTTTTACTTGTCCAGATAGGCACTCACCTACTAGATCAATACACTAGATGGAATTGAAAGAGTTAAACTTTCCAGGCAAACCAGGCTGTGGTTTCAAGTGAACTAGAATGACCTGTCTTAGAGAACCAACAGACTGATTTAGAAGATCCTGGCTCTGATCTCCAAAGGGAAAATGCCAACATATTGACCCACTTTTCTCTCTCTCTCTCTCTCTCTCTCTCTCTCTCTCTCTCTCTCTCTCTCTCTCTGTCTCTCTGTCTCTCTGTCTCTCTGTCTCTCTCTCTCCTCCCTCCCTGATGAAGGGGGAGATAAGCTGAGCTGAAAGCAATGGGACATAGGGGCCATTCCAGACCAACCATAATGCTGGAAGCCAAGAATTCTGGGGTCCTATACTAAGCCAGCTACTGATGTGCCACATAGTTATACAAGATGTAGTATTTTAAAACAGAAAGGCGCCATAAAGACCATCTAGACAGTCTTTTGTACAAATGATGAAAAAATTGAAACCCAGAAGTCAAGTGGCTTGGCCAAGGTCACAAGTTACTGGAAAAGCCTGGGCTGAATTCCAGTTCTCCAGTGCTCTTTCCACTCTACAATATTCATGGCTCCCAGAGTACAGAGAAATCACCCATCTTTGCTTCTAAAAGAGATGCTTCTCCTTTCCCATGACTAGCAAGCAGATGTAGGATTTGAAAACTACCCAATGTCTTCATTGCAATAGAGCAGCATCAGGGTTCCTAGTAATTACAAGATATTCTAAACTGAAACATGATTTCCCACACATACTTAATATAGCACTTAACTCCCATAAGGAAGCTCCAGTATCTTCAACAGACTCATGTTGCCTCTGAATGTCGTTTTAGTCTACACTTCATTTTCACATGTCATTCTCTTAGTGTTTAAACTGATGCTGTGACCTCAAGGTCTTATGATACTCTGGACTCTTCAATTTCAGTATCCCTCCCTCTAATCCATTCTCCACATTAACTGTCAAAATAATATTTCTAAATCACAAGTATGACTATCACACTCAAAATGAGAAACTTTCTGGGGATTCCTTATTGCCTCTAAAATAAAACATGAGGTATATAATGTTGCCATTTTTGAAAATCTTTAATAAGACTTTTTCCTGACTTGCTTCTCGTTACTCTTCTTTGTGCATTCTATATTCCAACCAAACTGACTTTGCTTGTTATTTCCAGAACTTGGTGAGTGAAATCCGACTTCTGTGCCTTAGTACAGGCTGTCTACCATGAATGGAATGAACTCCTCCTTGCTCTACTTCTTAGAATCCCTGATTTCCTTCAAGATACAATTCAGAAAAAGAAAAAGAAAAAGAAAAATACCACTCAGATACCAACTCCTCTAGAAAACATTTACAGTCACACACCCCTCCCCACAAAAAAGTATTTCTTCAAATAATTATTTACAATTTATTTTTACATTTATTTGTTAATAAGTTGTAGCCCATTAGAAGGTCATAGGCTCTTCTGGGTCAGGTCTTCCTTTTGTTTTTGAATTCTCTTTACCCATCAAAGTGCCTTGCATTTAATCTGTATTTAATAAATGCTTCTTGGTTAAATCAGAGAAATGAAGAATTGGTCTACCTAATCTCTAAAAGCAGCTTTCAGTGCTAATAGTATTTGGTTCATCAGTTCCATTTTACAGATGGAGAAACAGGCAGAGAAAGTATAAACATTCCTGAGGTCACATGGCATACCTGTACTGGCTAAAACCCTATCTCATTCTTCAAGATCAGTTCAAATGCCACCTTTTTCATTAAACTGATTCCTACTGGTGGAAACAGTTTTCCTTCCTCAAGCCTCAAAGAACATTTGCTCCTTCCATTCATTTATTACAGTTAGTTGCCCATAACAGAACCACGAGCTTCATGAGGACAAAGACCACATGTGATTTAATCTATTCCCTACTGGCTACCAGTATCTAACAATAATCTACACAGGTGATGCTAAAATTCTTCATGAATTGAAGAAATCCCAGATTTCCTAATCACAACAATTTATGTAGTACTTTTAAATTTTTGCTTTTGGTTTCTTTGAGGGGTTTAGGGGTTTTAGGGTTTTGGGGGGGTTGGGGTTTTTTGCAAGGCAGTGGGGGATTTAGTGACTTAGGTAATTATTAGGTGTCTGAGGTCACATTTGAACTCGGGTCCTCCTGACTCCAGGGCCAGTGTTCTATCCTCTGTACCACCTAGCTGCCCCAAACTTTTAAGTTTTATGAAGAATTTCTCATAATGATAAGCCTGAAAGCTAAGATGTGAAAATGTTATTTACTTCCATTTGACGTATAGGGAAACCAAGAAACAAAGTAAGTTAAGTTGCTAGTGAGTTTTAAACATGCAATTCTTCTGACAACAAGACATTCTTTCTGCTTTAAAACATAGTCCTTTTTACCCAGATAACTTCCAAAGCATGGAGATCAGCAAGAAATATCATGGGGGGGGGGGGACAGGGGAAGGTCCAGGAATAAACCAAAACTCAGGGAAATTTTGTTAAAATGCAACTAAGATATTTCACAAATACAAAAGCATGACCACTGTTCAAATTCCTTCCTGCCCTCCAAGGATTCTCCAGGCAAGCCCAACCATGCAAGCCAACTTTCAAAATCTCTCATCATTTGCCAGCCCCATCATTTCTGCAAGAGGGTGGACAGCCAAGAGTGAGCCCTTACCAGAACTTTCAAACACAGCAAAAGAACAGTAGTAACCAGGAAATAGACTAACCCAGAGGAAATTTGAAAAAAAGTTAAGTGAAGAAAAGTCAGGGATGGAGAGAAAGGTCTGAGTAGGAGGGAGGGAAGCAGAGCTGGCCAAGCAGGAAGATTCTGGGTAAGAACCAGCATTCCAGGAATGTTTCCAACAAAGGCAACCTATGCAGAGAATACCAAGGATATAAAAGCATCAAGACCATACCCAGACAGTAGGCCCACAAACTACATAATCTATTGAAAACAGCACTTACCAAGGCACTCAAGAATCTTAAGTCCACAGTAATTAGAAGTTCAGTTCTCCCTATTTCATACATTGGGCTGAAATCCAGAAACAGTAATCTTAAAGATTCATTCATAGGCACCAAAATGCCTACTCTAAAGAAACCACTTTGCTAGACACTTCAAGTCATGCAATGCAAAGATGAGTAATTCAAAGTTCTTGTACTCAAGAAACTTACACTCTATAAGGCAGATACATAGAAGCAAATAATCTAAAATAATTCAAAAATAAAGCATTCCCCACTGTAAGTCAAAAAGATATGTAGTTTCCAAAAAAAAAATTTCAAACTATCAAAAGCACACCAAAAATGTGCTCCAAATCCTTAAAGTCACTGAATTTGTTTGTTTGATTGTTTGAAGGCAAAACTAAATAGCTCTGCTTTTAGAAGGACTCATATGAAGAGATGCAGAGCAAAGGGAACAGAGCTAGGAGAATCATTTATACAATGACTACCACAATATAATGGAAAACAACTGCAAAATTATGAACTGAATACAATAACCAATCATAATTCCAGAAGACTGATGATAAAATATGCATCCCATCCTTTGTCGAGATGACAGATCCAAAAGAGACATCTATTTTGACACCCCTCTTTTTCTTAACTATGCTCATTTGCTCTAAATAAAAGGACTTTTTTAGGAAGAAAGGGAGGACATATTTAAAAATGCAAAAAAAATGGAAATTCAGAAAGACATACAGAAAGTAAGGGCACATTGGAATCACCAGGTTAAATTTAATATATATTTAAAGGATAAGCCAATTGTATTCAAAGAGATGCAAATCACTTTCTCTATTCTTAGTATGTTGTTTTGTCAATTTCAAAATAATGATTTTTAAGAAATCATCTTAAACTTTGAAGATGGTGAAAGATAAGAACAATGAATGTTAGAAAAGCTATAAGAAGGAAGGAAAAGGAATATGCTGGGCTTGGAGCTTTGAAGTGGTCCAATTGTTCTGTGTTTCATTATGGATAATTCAAAATTAAAGTAACTAAGCATTCCATTTTCTGACCTAACAATTCAACTCCTGGGCAAATTCCTCACAAATGTCAAAGACAAAAGTAAAGACCCAACACATATCTACAATTCATGACAATGCTCTTTGTACTAGTAAAAAAAAAGCTGGAGGAAAAGATTATAGTGGAATGCAAAGAGTTTGCAGGAAAAAAAACATAGCAATGAATTCAAGGAGATATTATTGTGGAGTAAGGAATGATAAACAAAAATTCAGAGAAATATGGGAAGATTTGTAGGCAGTGATAAGAACATAAAAAGCAGAATCAAGAGGACAGCTAGTCAAACTAACTGAAAAAAATAGGATAGTAGTTCCAGAAAACAGATAATGAAATATACTTTATTACTCATTGACAGGGAAGTGAAAAGGCAGGTTAAGTGAACCTGATGAGCTTTTCTGGGGGGGAAGAGATTAGGTTGTAAAAGGGCTTGAATGACTTAAGAAGTCTGGATTTGGGAGTTAGAGCCCTAATCTTTCTGCAATTTTTCATTGTTCAGTTGCATGCAACTCTATGATCCTGTGGGACCATAGCAGGCCAATTTGTGCATGAGATTTTCTTGGCCAGGATACTTGAGTGGTTTGCCATTTTCTTCTTCAGTGGATTAAGGAAAACAGAGATTATGTGACTTGTCCAGAGTCACACAACTGACATGTATTTGAAAACAGATTTGGGGGGTGGCTAGGTGGCACAGTGGATAGAGCACCCACCCTGGAGTCAGGAGTACCTGAGTTCAAATCCTGCCTCAGACACTTAATAATTACCTAGCTGTGTGGCCTTGGGCAAGCCACTTAACCTCATTGCCTTGCAAAAAACCCCCCAAAAACCTGAAAATAGATTTGGACTCAAGTGTTCCTGAATCCAGGTCCAGTGCTCAATCCACTGAGCCATCGAGCTGCAACTCTTTTATGGATTTAAGAGACAGGGGTTCAGAGTTGAAAACTGGTTCAACCGAAAGAAGACTGACTGAGCCAATAAATGTCAAAAGGCAAAGAGAAAGTAGCAAAGTGCTGTTTCTATGAAGCAGAATTTGTTGGTTAAATTTTGATAACTTTCCCCCTCTTTTTTTTATTCTTTCTTATAGGGCAGGGCTGTCCAACCTTACTTTTAAAAGTTTTTATTGAAACAATAGACAATATATTTTGATTTGCCATTTTAGTGAGAGCTCTGTAGCAAACCCATAGGCAGGCCACATAAAATCACACTGCAGGCCACAGCCCACGGGCTGAATTTTGAACAGGGATGGGGAGGGATGGGGAGATGTATAGTAAAAAAACAATTCATACATACATATGTGTGTGTGTGTGTGTGTGTATGTATATCACTTAAACCAATATGGTTTAGGTTATTAAGCACAAAAGAGAAGACTAAAACAATCAATGATAAAACATACTTTCAAGTTTTTATTTTCAGATCAATTTTATTCTAAATGTAACCATACCATAAGCAACTTATTCTTAGCAAGAATAATGGTCCTGCTACAAACATTTTACAATTGGGAATAGTACTGATTGTGACAACTCATCTCATAAAATGTTTCAAAATATGTTTCATTTTCTACTTTACTTACAATATTGATGGAACTCCTTTGAATATATGGCATTTCCACTTAAAAGAAAGAGTTCGGTTTTTTAGTCTACTATTTTGTTTGTACATGCCTTGTTAATTTTGCCATAAGTATGAAATTCTCACTTTGCCATTTAGTCCCTGTTGGTTTTTTCTATGCCACCTACTCTGGGTCTCTCAATATAAATATCCCCTTTTACTGATGAGGATACTGAGACTCAAAGTCAATCTAATGTGTCCAAAGACACATAGTTAGTTTTCTCATCTGTAGTTTTAGTTAAGTTTCTCATCTGGAAAATCAAGAAACTTGGCCTAGATGATCTCCCACAGTCTCTTCCAGTCCTAAATCAGTCAATCAACCAACATTTATTATGTGCCTACTATGAGTCAGGAACTTTGTTAAAATTGGAGGATACAAAAAGAGGTTTAAAAAAAGGTCCCTAATAATCAAAGTTGGAAGGGATACAGGAAATCTGGGACACTAATACATTATTGGTGGAGCTGTGAACTCATCCAACCTTTCTGGAGAGCAATTTAGGATTATGCCCAAAGGGCAACAAAAATGTGCATACTCTTTAATCCAGCAATACCACTACTGGGTCTATACCCTGAAGAGATTATGAAACAGAGTTAAAAACATCACTTGTACAAAAATATTTATAGCAGCCTTGTTTGTGATGGCAAAAAATTGGAAATTAAGTGAATGTCCTTCAATTGGGGAATGGCTTAACAAACTGTAGTATATGTATGTCATGGAACAATATTGTTCTATTAGAAACCAGGAGGGATGGGAAGCCTGGAAAGATTTGCATGAACTGATGCTGAGTGAGATGAGTAGAACCAGAAAAACACTGTACACCCTAACAGCAACATGGGGGTGATGATCAACCTTGATGGACTTGCTCATCCCTGTAGGACAGCAACCAGGGACAATTTTGATCCATCTGCAATGGAGAATACCATCTGTATCCACAGAAAGAATTATGGACTTTGAGCAAAGACCAAAGACTATTACCTTCAAAATTAGAAAAAAAACTGTTATCTTATTATGTAATTTTACTATCTCATACTTTATTTTTTCTTCCTTAAGGATATGATTTCTCTGTCATCACATTCAACTGAGATCAATGTATACCATGGAAACAATGTAAAGACTAACAGAATGCCTTCTGTGGAGGGTGGGGAGAGGGAAGCAAGAATGGGGGAAAAATTGTAAAACTCAAAATAAATAAAATCTTTCTTTAAAAAAAAGGTCCCTGGGGTAACTAGATGGCACAGTGGATAGATATACTGGCCCTGAAGTCAGGAAGACCTGAGTCCAGCCTCAGACATTAATAATTACCTAGCTGTGTGACCTTGGGCACTTAACCCACTTGCCTTACAAAAACAAAAACAAAACAAAAAAAGGTCTCGGCCTTCAAGGAGTTTCCAGTCTAATGGGGGAGATGACATGCAAACAAATATTTACAAAGCAAGCTATATACAGTATAAATAGAAAATGATTAAGAGTAAAGACACTAGAATAAATACTGGGCAAGGTGGAATTTTAGTTGAGTCTTAAAGGAAACTTGGAAGGTCAAAGAGGAGGCAAAACAATCCAGGCATCCCTGGGGAGGGGGGACAGCCAAAGCAAAGGCCAGTGTCAAGAGATAGAGTGAAGACACTCCATCTCTTGTTCATGGAACAGCCAAAAAGCCAATTATCACTTGGTTCCAAGAGTAGGAATAAGGTGTAAGAAGACTGGAAAAGGGGGGGAGATGGCTAGTTTATGAAGGACTTTGAATGTCAAATAGGGTCTTTTGTATATGCTTCTAGAGGTAATAGGAAGTCACTGGAGTTTATTGAATAGGGGACTAACATAGTTGGACCCATGTCTTAAGAAAATCTGACTGAATGGAAGACAATTTGAAATGGTGAATGATGAAGTAGGCAGATCCACCAGCAAGCCATTGCAGTCAGGGTAGTGGCAGTGTCAGAGAAAAGGGGACCTATCTAATAGATGTTGCAAGGGTGAAATCTGCCAGGCCAGGACAAAAGATTGGATAAGGGGGGTGGGGGAAGTAAGGAATTCAGGATGACTCCTAGAATGTAATGGACTGAGGATTGTATTGCCCACTACAGTAATAGGGAAGGGGTTGAGAAAAGGGCTTGGGGGGGGAAGATAAAAGAGTTGAGTATGGGAGATACTGAGTTTAAGATATCTACTAGACATCCAGTTTGAGATGTAAGATTTAAACCTAGGTCAATTAGTCAATAAACATTTATTAAGCATTAAGTGCCACAAGAAATTATTAAAACCTATGGAACTATGGCCAAAGAGTGATAAAACTTATCATGCCCTTTGACCAAACAATACCAATACCAGACTGTGTCCAGAAGAAATAAAAAAAAAATGGGAAAAGTCTCATATGTTCAAGGATATATATATATATATATATATATATATATATATACACACACACATATATATGTATATATATACATATATATATACACACATATGTATACACACATACAATCTGAATATATGCTATGTTCACTTTTTTAAAAACTTCTCTAATATTTTTCCTTTCTATCTCATGATTTTCTTTCTTTCCCCTTAGTTCTAATTCCTGTTACACAAAATGACTAATATGTAAATATGTTCAACACAAATGTATACTTACAACTTTTATCAGACTGTATGATGCTAAAGGGAGGGGGGAGGGAAGGAAGGATGGTAGAAAAATGTATAACTTATGAATTTGAAAATGGATGAATGTTGAAAAACTACCATAGCATGAAACTGGAAAAATAAAATAAAATATGAATTAAAAAAGAAAAATATAATTGGGAAATGTTTAAAATAATTAAATAAATAAAAATACAACATTGATAGTGCTAAAAGACATTATATGACAAATAATGGGCTAGGTGCTTCCTGATTTCAAGATCACCACTCTAGCTACTGCCACATCCATGTATTCTCCCTGTTAGGGACTTCAGCCCCATCTATTTCATGAATATTCATAATTCTTTCTTGGCAGAAAAATCTGACTGTAATAGGAAGCAATGGGATATGGTAGAAAGTGCAAGCCCCCAACTAGGAGTTAGATGACCAGCAATGCAGTCCCACCTAGTAAAAGTTAGCATTTATATGGTACCTGTTGCTTGTCAGGCTTAGCTGATCTTCCCAAAAAACATGACATTTAGGTGCTATTACTATCTCCATCTTGTTGTTGGGTAAAGTGAGATAAAGAAGTTAGCTAAGTGACTTAATGAAGTTCACACAGCTATTAAGTGTCTGAGGTTAAATATGAACTTGGATCTTCCTGAGTTCAGGTCCAGTGCTCTATCCACTGAAACAATAAGCTGCCCAACTTCTCTAAAATTCTACATTTTCACCTCTACTACTAACTTAGCAAGTAATTTTCCCCCAGCTACCCACTCCCTGTGGGCTCCAATGTCCTCCTCTAAAAAATGTTATGCTTAACAGGAGAATACTGTACACATTAAAGCAACATTGTGTGATGATCAACTAAGACAGACTTAGCTCTTCCCAGCAATACAGTGATCAAAGACAATTTCAAAACACTTGTTATGGAAAATGCCATCTACATCCAGAGAAAGAACTATGGAGTCTGAATACCGATAAAAGCATGCCATTTTCACTTTTTAAAATTTGTTTTGTGCTTTTTTCTTTTTTATGGATTTTTTCCTCTTTTGTTCTGATTTCTTTCACAAAATAACTAATATGGAAACATGTTTAACATGATTCTATATGTATAACCTGTGAAGAGAGTAGGGAGGGAGAGGAAAAATTGATGATGTTTTTGAACATTAAATAGATTAATAAATAAAAATGGGATGGAAATGTTATGGTTAAAACTGTTGACCTCTACTGTCCCTTCCAGTTCTAAGATTCCATGAACATGTTAAGATTATATCATTACAAAATATATTTGTACAACACTCAAAAGACTTTTCTTAGGAGTTTTAACTTTTTACTTTTGTCATAATCCCTTGGGTGTAGGAATGGATTGGGTGTTATTATTAGCTCTTAATCAAAGGGAAAAGAAGCCAAGAAGAGTCAAGTAAATTTTCTAAGCTCACAAAGAAAGAAAATTCCATTCCTTGACAGCAGGAACAGTTTCATTTTGGCATTAGTGCATTTCATAGCTTACATTGTAAGCTCTTTATATATATATATTTGATGAAATAAAAAGGAAGGAAAGAAAGGCAAGTCAATAATAATAAGTTGCACAACTACATCCACTGGTCAAAATACTAAGCTATTTCAACTGCTACTTATATACACAGCACAGTTGTGAAGAGTAACTTCTATCAAATTCATCAGTTCCCCTCTCATCCTTTCTACATATCCCTGCCAAAAAGGTCTTCCTGCTACACCATGCCAGGCTAAATGATGTGCTTGAAAGGGCACTGGATTTGAAGTTAGGAATCACCACAACCAACATGTATCTCAAGGAATACAAAAAATAAAATAAAACAAATCATTCTCTCCCTTCAAGGAGCTTATATTTTGTCTGACTCTGTCTGCCTCTTTCTTTTCTCTCTCATTTGGCTTCTGAGACTCGACTGCCTAGGTGATCTGGGGCATGTCCATTCACATCTCTGGATTTCTTTATTTGAGGAAGAGGAAAAGAGCTTCACTGGTTAGTTCAAAAGAACTTGCGGTCACTATATATTTTGTCTCCTGAGCCAGCATGGGAGACTGGAAATCTTCTAGGGAAATATTAATAATTAAGGTAAAAAACAACTGCTGGAGGAAACAAAGTTTAAATCAGGGAGGAAGTGGGGAGGAAGCCCAGAACAAACAACTTTTTTGTGTCCTAAGAGGATGGCTTAATAATACTGTTTAAGGCTTAATAATACTATTTCAATGTCCACTGAATTTTTATATGGCACACTCAAAGTTAGAGAACAGAGTGGAGGAAAGAAGGAGAGAGAGCAAGAATTCTAGAAGCCGCAGAAGGGGAACTGATTAGATCATTTAGCGAAAAGAACTTGAATGAAGATCAAATGCAGAGGAAGTTGAGACTGCTGGTAAAAATCACTGTGCCTCCCTGTTTCAAGAGAAGTCTTCTGAAAAAAAAAATCCCAAGAAGTAGAAATCCAGCCCAATCTCTCCCAACACAAAAGGGCTATCATTTCAGAAAAGAACAACTCCAGATGTTCCCTGAAGATTTCAGTATTTCTCCAAGATCCACAATTCAACTTCTTAAAGAAAAAAGGTAAAGTGTTTTATGTGCTAGATTACTTCTTCTGTACCATTAATAACAGTCTAGTAATTCAAATAAAATTGAAAATAGAAAAGCATTTATTAAGTGTTTACTGTGTGCCAAGTACTTTACTGATTGAGAATACAGATAGGAAAAAAAAGAGGTATAGTCACTCCTTTCAAAGAGCTCACATTGCAATTGGAGGAAATAGTACCTATAGGAAAGTATGACTTCAGTACAGTTGTAAAGGTCCTTAGTGGCATTTAAGGTATTAAGCCCTGGCAATTCACTATTTTGCAAGAAAGATTCCAGTTGATGAGAATCCCAATTATCAGAAAGTCTTCCAATGAAATATACATT
Source organism: Macrotis lagotis (assembly GCF_037893015.1). Lineage (NCBI taxonomy): Eukaryota > Metazoa > Chordata > Mammalia > Peramelemorphia > Peramelidae > Macrotis > Macrotis lagotis. The sequence goes on from NC_133666.1 coordinate 169,380,489, forward strand.
AAGTCAACAAGTTATCCATTAAGCAACTACTATGGGTTATTGAGAACTAAGCAATGGGAATACAAAGAAAGAGGAAAATCTAATCCATACTCTTAGGAACAGCAACTCTTCTAGGGGGGGAATCAATATGCAAACAACCATAACAGAATACATACAAATAAATCTGAGATGATATTAGATGAACGGCATTAAAATTAAGGACTAGAAAAGGCTTCTTGTAGAAGATAGAATTTTAACTGAAACTTGGGGGATGGGGAGAAGCTAAGGAGGGCAGGAGAGAATTCTAGGCAGAGGGCACAGCTCAGTGCAAAAGTCATATGTCTTTACCCAATGTAATACAGTTGGGCAGCTAGGTGGTGCAGTGGATAGAGCACAGGCCCTGGAGTCAGGAGGACCTGAATTCAAAGTTGACCTCAGACACTTGATGTTTACTAGCTGTGTGATCTTGGGCAAGTCACTTAACTCCACTGCTTTGCAAAACAAAAATAAAAAATAAAACCAATGCAATAGTTACACTTTACTTTTTTCCCTGTATATATTCTTATTATTAAATTGATAAGCTTTTGCTATTGTAAAAATTGCCAATTGTCTCTCTTAACAGACTCACTCATAAAACTTAGCCAAGAAAAGTTTTTGCTTACTTTATCTTCTCCACAAACTTCATAGATCTTCACAGATTGAAGTTAAATTTGCCCACAGTCTCCCTAACTCAATTGAAGAAAGCATTCCTAGAAAGTCAATTACAACTTTAACAGTTTGTGTCTCTGTTTTTAAAAAGACAGTAACAATTCTCTATGAGACGAGATTTTTGAAACAGGTATTCCATTTCTCCCCAACATTTAAAACTTTTCAGTTCTCTAAAAATTATTTTGTAGCATGTGAATACTTCATTAATATTAAATACAACATATAAATATATAGATATGTTTATGGAAAGCATCACTTGACAAACTTTTAAATAAGAAAAAATACAGCATTAGTAAAAAATATTAAGTAATAATATGCATAATGTGTTAAAAGTGCAAAAATGTTATATATAATTTGGTGATGAATCACAAATAGCTGAAGGTATATATTCTTCTATTTACAGATTGTATAATTCTAATTCTATTTTGATCTATTGATTTCTCTGTATATATATATATGTATTCAAGTTGTTGCTGTAATAAGTTACTACTGGTATTTTTAACTTCTAAAGAATTTTACATTGTTCTAAGTAGGCCCTCTGTCACTGTTTGAGTTAGGGTGCCCCTCAACCCTAGGTAGAATTATTGGGCTTCCATGTAGTTTCTGATTTTCTTCAAGAAACTACATTTCTCAGCATTTCTCTGTGCTGAATGGAGAAATAAGCCTAAGCTTCAACATTTGAGTTGCTGCAATATCTTCTTTAGTACCTTTTAACAGTTCTTTTGTTTCAAGCAGATAAAATTGTTTCATTTGTTTTATACACAAAGCCTCTGTTCTACTTGACTTTTCAATTCCTTCTTCAACTGAGGCATCCTAGAAGAGAATTTTTTATCTAACTTAGAAATGTATAAAATGAGGGGCAGCTAGGTGGTACCATGCCTGGAGTCAGGAGGACCTGAGTTCAAATCCAACCTCAGACACTTAATGATTGCCTAGCAGTGTGACCTTGGGCAAGTCACTTAACCCCACTGTCTTAAATAAATAAAAAAAGTTTTTTTAAAAAGAAATGTATCAAATGTTGTGATCATTTTGTTATTCTGCTACTAAGAGACATCCATCCTTGACTATCTTCATTTTCCATTTCTAATTCTGCCATACACCAACTCCACACTTCTCTTTCAAGTATACTTATCATTTATATAGCCAGTCAGGCTCAGTTTAACAGAAGATAATTCTATTTCTTCTTTTGTATTATGCCAGTGGTGATCTTCCTTCAAGTTGTTTTGACCTTTGTTCTCTTCTTCAAACTTCACAAACAACAATTTGTCCATTTTCCCACAGATTCTTTGTAAACATTTGTCTTCAAATCTATATCATGATTCTTTTATTGTCCTTTGATCCGTAAAGGAAAGAATGCTCTGGCATTATTCAGCAATGTTTCCCCTTGCTGGGAATCCTTCTTTGCAACTCATCATCTCCTCCACATGGATGCTACTCTTAATCTAAAGAATTAATTCTAGCTTCCAACAGATGAATGTCCATTCTTACAGGTGAGTTCTTCTTTCCTTACTCAAAAGTTCTTTGTTCCCCTTTTCCATTATAAGTCCAACATTCTTGAACAACTCATCCTCTTTCTTCCTATTGTTAAGGTGTCTTATATTTTTCAATGACCAAATAGATTGGGAAATACTTAGGAGACTCCTCAGGCCTAAATTCACTATGAAATAGTTTGTGACTTCTCCAATCCTTTCTCCTTTTTCTGGAATTGTTCCTAAAATCAACAACCACTCTAAGTTCCAATTCAAAAAAATGCATTAAATATATCAATCTGTCAACTAATTTCTATTTAGAAAACCAATGGAAAAGAAAGAGGAAAAAAAAAAACTTTAAAAATCAAATAAAAGGACCTATACATAACAGGGTTTACTAAAATAAGCTGAACATAAAACAAGATTATAAAGGATCACTAACCAACTTAACTTGTAAATTATCCCTAAGCTTGCTACTTGACTCATTCTCATATTTTATCTTATTATCCTGAATTGTAGGGTGATCTAAGTGTTTAGATACTTTTTTATTAATAAAATTATAACTTCTTTCTCATTTAGCTCAAGTTCCCACACTAGATACTTAAATATTATTTAATGAACTGGAGAAATCTTCCTTAAAACATTTTTTTATATACTAAACCCCTTAATGTCTTAAAATTAAGAATTAAAATTACTGAATAAGCAATTTATTAAGTCATCAATAATTACATAGACATAAATAATTACACATAGTTTTCTTTAGATTTACTTTGAACTTTCACTGTAACTGTGCATGACTTCTTACTTCTGTAAATAGAGTCACACCATTCAATTCACATAATATACTAAAGTTCTTAGGAATTTTCTTCATCTTCTTCGAAAGGTAAAGGTTAAAGGGGCGGCTAGGTGTTGAAATGGATAGAGCACCAGCCCTGGAATCAGGAGTACCTGAGTTCAAATCTGACCTCAGACACTTAATAATTACCTAGCTGTGTGGCCTTGGGCAAGCCACTTAACCACATTGCCTTCAAAAATCTAAATAAATAAATAAATAAATAAATAAAGATAAAGGTTAAAAGTCTCTCCAGCTTTCTTTCTCTTTCCAATTTCTCTTCAACTATGATAAGAAAACAATTTTTTTAGTTTCTCTGCAACAGTCACTCTAGATAGTCTCTCTCTATCAAATTCTCAATGTGGTTCTTGATAAAATAAGTTATAACACTTCTCCCAAGAAGTTTTTCCTCACCTTCTTTCTCTGTCTTCTCCACAAACTCCTCATAGATTCTTACAAATCAAGTTAAAACACACATACACTCTCCCTCATTCCAAAGGAAGAAGCACTCATAGAATAACAGAACTATAACTCATAAAGAGACAATGACAGGGGACAACTAGGATGCAAGTGGATACAGCAACAGTCAGGACCTGAGTTCAAATCCAGATTCAGACACTTAAGAATTTCCAACTCCATTGCCTAGCCAAAAAAAAAAAAGAAAGAAAAAATAAGATACAATAATAATTTCCCTAAGTCCCTTATGGGGGCTCTTGAAATAGATGTTATACTAACTTTGATAGTCTTGGGCTATAACAGCAAAGCTCTCAAAAACTTCCTCATCACTGATGAAAATAGGATAACCCATAAAGTTAACTGATAAAGAGGATACATTGCTTCCTTTTTAAAATTCCCCTTCTCAAAAAACTCTAGCGGTTCCTTATTACTTCTAGCAGGATCGAGCCCTTCACAACCAAGCCCCAATTTATCTTTCCGTGATAATTATATACTGATCCACTTCCTGGACTTTACAATCCAGCCAAACTAGCTTTCTTGCAATTCCTTACAACAGGGCATTCTCTTTAGGACCTTCAGTTCCATCTCTAAGTGTGTCTTTCTATCAGTTGTTCCTCATAGCTGGAATGCACTCCCTCCTTACCTTTGCTTCTGAGGAGCACCTTATTAGGTTCAAAACTCAGCTCATTTCACCTTCTACATAAATCCTTTTCTTATCTCCCACTTACAGTCCCCTTTCCCTCCTCCAACTCCCCCACTAAATTACCTTGTGTTTATCTCTTATAGACTTTTATCCCACATATGCTTTTTATATGTACATTCTCTCATTTAATAATGTAAGCTACTTGAGGGCAGGCACAATTTCAATTTTTTCTCATATTCCTTGCACCTAGGATAGTGTTGATTTTGTTGATTGATTATAAGAACTATGACTCTACTAACTCACCTTTCTTTGGCAAGAATCAGTCAAATGCTATTAGAAGAAACTAGAAGCTGCAGTAAATAGACCTGGAGACAGGAAGACCTGAATTCAAATCAATACTCAGATACTTACTTACTGTGACCCTGAGCAAGTCACTTAATCTTTAACCTTCCTCAGTCTCCTTCCTCCCATGAGATAATCTTTTTAAAGTGCTCTGCAAATCTTAAAATGATATTCAAGTGTTTGCTATTAGACATTTGCTAATGTTATTAGATACCCCAACAGTCATCTCTTCCTTCTGAATCATTTCTAATCTCTCTCTTTCAACGAACAACTTTATTTCTCTCCAATCACGTCTTCCCAGATGCAAAAATAACTTCCCATGGCTCTTCTAGGTTTAGTCATCTACCATTCCATCTCTCCCTCACACCTCAGTTGCTAAATTTATTGGAAAAAGCTCTAGCTTCCACTAACAATAACTTCCACTTCCTCAACTTTACATTCTCTCAACTCCTCATCAAGATGCTTCAATTCATTGAAACTACTTTCTCAATGGTTAACTACTAACCACCAAACCCAGTGATCTTGTTTCAGTTTTCATCATCTTTACTTTTCTAAGGCTTTTGACATTGTTGCTCAATCCCACATATCCTTTGAATGAGGAACTCTCCTGGATCTCCTATTTTGTTAACATTTCTACTAGTTCGTGGTGCTTTTTTCTTCCTCCTATCCTCTTCAGATGGTTTTGAAATGTCATCTAAACAGATGATTCCCAAATCTCTAACTCCCATCCTGACTTATCCTTAGTTCTTAATTTATTATCTCTAACTGACCACAAGACATCTTCAGTGGTATATCACATCATCTAAACCTCAATGTGACACAGAATTACTGATGAGTTCATAGCTTCAAAGTTTCTTTCTGAAACAGCAAAATTCATTCATCCTCCATTGTTTAAATCTTTGGAGTTATATTTAACTTTTTTCTCCTTCATCTCTAATATCCAATCAGCTGCCCCGATCCTAATGACTCCACCTCTTCAAGATCACTTGGTACTCATCCTTTCTCCTCCTCTCCGTCCTCACCAGATCAGCACAGGTCCTTAGTATCCCTAATAGGTCTACTGCAAAAGAATCAATAGAGCAATCTGGAATTACATCCAAAAGACAATAAAACTCTGCATACCCTTTGATCCAGCTATACCAATACTAGGTTTGTATTCCAAAGAGATCACAAAAAAAGGGTAAAAAACCCATATGTACAAAAATATTTCTAGCAGTTCTTTTTTGTATTGGCAAAAAAAATGGAAATTGAGGGGATGCCCTTCAATTGGGGAATAGCTGAACAAATTGTTGTATGTGAATGTGATGGGGGCACTACTGTACTATAAGAAATCATGAGGGATGGGACTTCAGAAAATCCTGGAAAGATTTGCATGAACTGATACAAAACGAAGTGAGCAGAAGTGAGCAGAACCAGATGAAGACTGTACACAAGAACAAAAACATTATATGATGAACTATGATGGTTCTTGCTCATTTAAGTAGTGCAATAATCAAAGATAACTCTGGAGAACTAGTGCTAGAAAATACCATCCATATCTAGAGAAGAAACTATAGCTTAAATGCAAACCAAAGCAAATGCTGTCTTATGTTTTTCCCCTTTTTCTTCTTTTACAACATGATTAATATGGATTATAGATTTGACATAATTATACATGTATAACCTAGATTAGAGGATAGGGAGGTCAAATAGAGAAAAAAGAAAGAGAGGGAGGGAGAGAGAGATGTGAAACTCAAAACCTTATCTAAAAAATGCCTGTTGAAAACTGGCTTTGAATGTAGCTGGGAAAATAAATAATTTTTAAATAAAAATACTCAATAGCTCATCTGCCCTACAAGTTCTAATCTATCCTTCATACCACTGTCTTTACCTAACTCTGGTCATAGACACTCAAAAATGTTCAGTGGTTACTACTGCTTTTCTTTTGAGTTTGTTTTAGATAGTTTTTTGTTCTTCTATGAAGTCTTTAGCTTTTATTTGATCCGTTTTAATTTTCATAATGTTTGCTGCTTGACAACTCCTACTGCTTGTCAAGTAAAGTTCAGATTCTACTGTCTACCCTCTACTTACTTTTTAGTTTTCTCATATTACTCCTTTCTTAAGCTTTAGGCCCCAGTCAAACTGGACTACCCTCTCCCTTTGCACAGTGTTCTGCCTTGGCTCAGGGATTAAACTGTCCTTTCCTCCTTTGCCTGTTGATGACTGATTAAAATCAACCCAAATACCACCTTCTTAACAAAGACTTTCCTGATCACTTCTCCCCCTTTTACCTCCATCCTCATCTTACCTTTCAAAGAATCTTGTACTGTAAATTTCTCATGGTATCTTGTGAATTATAGCTATCTGTGCTGGCCCTAATTCCCCTCCCCTGGACTCTCCATGAAAGCAAACACATTATCTTAAACTGTATCTTCCCAACATCAAACAGCCTACAGGAGGTACTTAATAAATATTTACTGTATAAGTAAACAAATATAAACAAGTCAGTCTTAGGTACATTGTAGCAAAAATTAGGTTTCCCTCCATGCTTCCTGGGCTCCTCCATTGGCAACAGGAATTATTATAACTAGGTCACTATGACTGGAATGCATAGAAATGAAGAGCAACAAAGTTCACTACCAGATCCCCAGGCTAAATGGATACATTTAATGGGAAATAGGGTGGGAGGAAGAGAAGAGGGACATAGGAGAGAAGGTCACGGACAGTATTCACTACAATTTATAGGCAGCAATTTGCAGGATTACAAGTGAGAGACTCGAGTCTACAATTAATACAGAAATATAAAGATTTGCATCTCCTCACACAGCTATTCAACTACAACGTTTCTGTCAGGCTGAGTAGGAAGAGCACTGAATGGACCAAGAAATCAGGAAAACTGGATTTCACGTGACTGTGTGAATCTATACAGTGTCTTCTCTTTTCTACCTCAGTTTCCCCATCTCTAAGATGGAGGTGATCCAGAACATTCCTATGGTCCCTTTCCAGCTATTGATTTCTTTAAACAGCACATCTATGAACTGGGTCAAAAAGTATTTTTCCCCCTGCTAAAACACATCCCTGGCCCTCCCACTAACAAAGATACCCAGGTTTTAAATCAAAGGCATACCCTTCCTCACTAAGATCTTGGGAAGACTCTTACCCAATTCCTGCTCAAAATGGGGGTGGGAGAAGAAACCCCCAGTAAAGCAGTAAGAGAGGATATACTAGAAGGAAACAAAGCAAATTGGGTCAGACAGGATCAGAATCTCTAGCCTGGGCCTGATTCCTCTCTTTTCTCCACCCTTTTCCACTATGTGATCAGGGTTTAGACCAAAAGTCCAAACTCCCCACCCCCGAAATACTGACTCTAACAAACCCAAAATGGGCAAGTGATTTGTTTTCTCAAAAGTAATAAAAATCAAGCATTTTTTTTGTCTCACATACACGAAACAAATCCCCAAAAATCCATGAATCATATCACTAAACTATGGGAACAAGAAAGGATGTTATTTTTCAGCATACTTCAGGATTCTCCCTTTGTCCAGATTCTGTCTATCAATTACACTTCCCGCTCCTCCTCTTTCCCCCACAAACGCATATTTTTTCTGTTACATTTTTTTCCATATTAGCCTTGAGATTTCATTACCTCCCCCAGCAATGTCTGACATCTTTTCCATAATAGGATTGTAACCGGGCCATTAGAACTTGGGATGGGTGGGGGTGTTCCAGTATCACCATTTGCTCAGTATTTTCCCCTCCCCCAACCCCCCCATCTGTGTTTACTAACAGCTGTGAATGCCATGGCCTGGCGGGTTTATTTACACACAGACGACAGTAATACCCAGATAGAACAAGGTATTTAGTTTTTTTAACTGATTTTTAAAAAATTAAATAAGACATTTTAGAATATAAACTTCTGAGATGGCAGAGATACAGTTAAATACATTTAAGACAGATTTCCCAGGACTTGCTTGGTTTGGGTTTTTTTTTTTAATATTTGTAAAGACTGATTCTTGTTTGCATATTTTCTTCTAATTCACTCTTTTCCCCTCTTAGGGGAAATTCCAAAGCCGTTGTACAAAAACACAACCCACTCAGCCACTAGCCTCTGTTTTCCCTAAGCTCTGCCACGGTGGGCTTTGCTTTCCCTCCCCTTCGCAAATTAAATTAAAGCAAATCAAATCCATGACCCCTTTATAAGCCTCTCCACATATCAAGTCCAAGGGCTTATCCATCGCACAATCCACACCACGGGGGTTGGGGGGCGGGGGCAGGATGGGGAACGGGGGGGGGGGGCACGATAAGCGTGTGGATAAAATAATGGAGAAGGCCCAAAGCTAGGCAGGATGGGAAAAAAATAAAAATAAATAAATAAATAAAAGCCAAACTGTGACAGTCAGGGAACCGAGTCCATGAAAACCTCGCTTGCAAATTAGAGAGTGAAAAGAAACCCATCGGAAGGGAATGAACATGTGCAAGGGCAGCCGCTGAGATCACAGACTTGGGGGTGTGGGGGGAGCTTGACCTCCTCACCTCTAGTACAAAATGAAGGAAAAACCTAAAGACTCACCTGGTTTAAATCTTCATCATTGAGCAAATGAGATTCCCGGGGCTTGAAGCAATTCTGACACTTGCTTTTGTTGAAGATGTTGGCCTGAAATTTCCGGCAGGGGTTCTCCTTCGCGGACATTTTTCGGGTGTCCAGCCAGTCTCTAGAGCTGTCCTTTTTTTTTACTTCAAGGAAGGAGAGCCGGAGACTGCCCCGGTGCCCTGACCCTCGCCCTGGCGGGTTCTCTTTCCCAGGAAGATCATCCAAGGAGTCCCGCGGGCAAGGGATGAGGACTGGCGAGGGAAGCAGAGGGAGCCGGAGGTGGGGAGGGGCCCGAGGGAGCCCGGCACGGTCTCCTCTCAGTAGGGTTGTGCAATAATATCCTCGGATCGGCTGCGGGCTTTGGCGATCCGAGGCTGGGCGTCTCAAACCAGTCCCCGCTCACTCTGGGGGCATCCCAGTTTCAGAAGAGACGGGGAGGAGGGGGAAATGGGAGCAAAAAACGTAAAATGTGGAGTCGACCCAGGCACTGATCAGTCACCAAAGGAAACGTGCAAACCCATATCCCTCCTCCTGGGAAAAGCAGCCAGACCAAGCTGCAGCAGCACCAGTCGCGAGAGGGACTCCGGGGACGCGGTCGTGACGCCTCTCCCTCCACGACCCGGCGGGGTCAAGCCCTGGCGGCGGGGGCAGCCCCCCGGGTAAGGCACCAATGCAAGGCGGCTGCGGGCACAGGGCCCGTCCGTAATTCAGGGCCGGGGATTTTCCATGCAGAAGAAATCCAGATGGGAAGCTGCCTGGAGGAGCGGGGTCCGAGGGCCCGCAGCAGACGCTGAACAGGTCGGAGAAATACAACTCCCCCCCTCCCCCCTCCCAACCCCCCCTTCCCAGCTGCAGGTGAAAAAAAAAAAGCCGGCCCCGGGGGGTCCCCCCTCAATTAAGGGACAATTCCCAGGCGCGGCTCCCCAGGGCGCTGGGGCGGGCACAGCCTCCACGGCCGCCTCCGCGGTTTAGCTCGCCCATGGACGCATCCTCCACAGCCACGACTCCGCACTCCGACTCGTCTGCGAGCCCGGGTTATCCAGGGAGAATCACTGCATGGTTCCCCGGGGAAAGAGTCCTCCCCGCCGCCGCTCCCCTTTGCACTCCGGGGCAGTTGCAAATGGTAGCCTTAGCGTCTCGCGCGTTCCTGGGATCCAGCGAGAGAGGGTGGGGGCAGGGGAGGGGTCACAGTTAGAAGAGGAGGGAGGGAGTTACAAGGAGAGGGGGGGGATTGGTAGGGGCCGAGGGGTAAGTGGAGCCTCTCCCCTTCTCCGATGGACAGCCCGACCTGTCCAATGACGGTGGCCCTTGCTTGCTAACAAAGGAACCCTTTGACCAATGAGAACCAAGACGAGGGGGATGGGGAGGAGAGAAGCTGAGTGAAAAGGCTCAAGAGGTAGGTAACTTTAAAAAAAAAAAAAAAGAAGAGAGGGTGGGGGTGCTAGGATGGGACATTCAGGCTTGGTGGACTGGTGAGTGAGTCCAGCCTTCTTTCTTGACAGCTGCTGCGATTGGGTCTGGTGCCAAGGAGAGGAGCAGAAGCAGGCAAAGGGAAGAAGGGAAACTGTTCTTGAAAAGAAGGATTGCAACTTCCCCACCCCGTTGCATACTCAATCAGGGTGGGTAGGTAAAAGGCATGGCATGGAATGAACATTAATCATTCGGCAAACATTGGTCGAAATCCTGCTGTGTGTACAAGGCGCAGAGCTGGGGAAAGTCGGGTTGCAAAGGGGAACAGAAACCGTCACTGCTGTCCCCCGAGAAGTCACTCACTAGTATATAATAATATAGAACCTGCTCAGCACTTCCCTCCAGACTTCAGAAAAAAAAAATTTATAGATTGAGTCTTCCTCTTCCATACCTTAGTTCTTAGTACTCCAAGGGTCTCTCACTCTTAAAACCAAAGCTGTGGGGGCGGCTAGGTGGCGCAGTGGATAAAGCACCGGCCTTGGAGTCAGGAGTGCCTAGGTTCAAATCCGGTCTCAGACACTTAATAATTACTTAGCTGTGTGGCCTTGGGCAAGCCACTTAACCTCATTTGCCTTGCAAAGACCTAAGAAAATTAAAATTAAAAAAAAACAACTAAACTGTACATTAGTTTGAACAGTCAGCCAGTTGATAAAAATAAAACAAAGGCATTTTTTTGCCATATCATAGCATGAACAGTAGTTTTAAAACAACAGCCTTCCCCCATAAAGTCATAGTAAACTCCTGCAAATACACAAGAATGAATACTTTATAGATTAGATAAATAGGTAGACACATGGGGGGAACACTTGTGGACACGTCAACCAGATTCTGATGAAGCAAGCTTCAAATACCCTTGTTTTTAGTGTCAAGTCCTCAAGCTGCTCCTATTTGGTCTGCTCCTCTGGGCACTTCAGTTCCTGACTTCTGGGACTAATTTTCCCTCATATCTCAGAAATAATTCTGCTCAGTCAAATTTGGCTCTTACTTTTTAAAAGCTATCGGGAGAGGTTAATCTCCAGTCAAGCAATGACCAGCTGCTCTATCAATACACCAACTTGTTGGAGAAATTTCTTGCACCTCTTGTAGGAGTAAGAAATTCCTTTTAGGGATTGGGTTATTATAGGATAACAATTGGAGCTATAGAATCACAGATCTAGAAATGGAAAGTACCTTAAAGAATATGTAGGCCAACTTTTGTGACCCTGGGCAAGTCAATAAACCTTCCATTTTGGTGTCACACTCAAATAAAAATGGATCCCTGCAGGTGTACACTGCCTTAAAAAGCCACAAATCAATATTATCTATGTTATATTGTATTTTTATTTATTTTCTAAAAATTTCCCAATTATATTTTAATCTTGTTCTGGCTGAACTCAGGAATTTTATAGGCCACTCAGACTAGAGATGTGTTCCCAGGGAAGTCTCTAAGACTCTTTTAAGTTGCAGAGAATATGCTGGTCTGAATTACTGAAGGTAGTTTCTTCAAGGAGTTTTCTATATCCATAAAATCATGGGTCCAGTTCCCATCACTAGGCATAAGATTCTTTTACAAGTTATAAATAAGTCACTTTTACTTTTACACCTTTTTCAATCTTCTAATAGGTTACTCCCAGTTAACTATTCATTGTCTGAAATGAACAATGTGTAAAGTGGTAGGGAGAGGTTGCCCAATAATTAGTCCCTGCAAATCATTTGCAAATCAACATATCCATTATACAGGTTTGATTCAAGTACCTAATATATGTCATTCATAGCCTAAAAGAAAAACTTGCATATATATATATATATATATATATATATATATATATGCAAAGATAATACAAGTCTTATGCCTTGTATGAGTATTATGCCATGGTAGTCATAAATCACATAAATATGTATAGATTACAAGCAGAAACAAATTATATACATTCCATAATTGTATATACCAAACAATTCTTATTAGAATATACATTACAGAAACTACTATTGTATATCATTGGAAAACAAAATATTTATATAATAAAAAGGAATATACATCACAAGCAAATGTCACTAGCTTATGCAAAACATTGCAGCCAACCTGTATATCAACACTATGTTCAGATTAATGAAATAGTTTGCATGTGGTTGTGAAACACAAATATCCATAACTGTGTTTTATCTCTCTCCATAAATAATCATCCCATCTACTTTTTCCAAGCAGTGACATCTTAGTCTTTTCATTGACCAAATAGTCCTGGCATTCCTACCATGACTTCCTAAGTTTGAGGATGACTATCAACACAGACCCGTGGTCCTAATCCCAAGCTTAGGTCAGGTTGGTTACCACAGCATTCCATGGGTACTCCCTAAGAATCTATATAACTACTTCAATTCTTGACTCCTAGAACTAATTTTCCACCAAATCCCAGAAATGATTCTGCTGACTCAGGTTTGGCTCTTTTTATTTTTTTTATTTTGGGGCGAGACACCCAGGGTTAAGTGACTTGCAGGTAGTAAATGTCAAACGTCTGAGGTCAAATTTAAACCCAAGTCCTCCTAACTTTAGGGTTGGTACTCCATCCATTGAACTACTTAGCTGCCCCTTTTGGCTCTTTTTAAAAACTACCAGGGGTATGGTCCCCTGAGGGTGTTGGTTTTCTCTTTTTACCAACAATGTCCTTGTCTTATCTCCATATTAGTTGTGTCTACATTGAAAACCAGACACAGACTAGATGTAAATTCATAACAACACAAGGGACCTAGCTAAGAATCTATTTCATACATAAGAGGAATTCCTTGGATGCTCTATGAATAGAAGAAAAAGAATTCTAGCAACCAGGAGCTGTGAACTAACCCTTTACCACAAGTGGTCTCTAAGCTTATCTATACTATGCCATGGAATCTCTACATACTATGGAAGATCTATTGCTTCTACCAGCTACCAGCTACCTGAAGGTAATACTACCTTAGTATTAGTATTAGCATTACCTCAGTACTACCTTAGTTAATATTATTTTTTTTAATTTGGATGACTAAAAAAAGTAGTTGGAAGAGAAACAAAATGGTGAGAGTTATTTAGTATTCAGACATATAACTATTCAGAGGTACCTTAGCTATTCAAGCATACCTTTAGAACCCTCAGGGAGATAACCTTGTTCAAGGACCTGGGACTTATCTGGTGAGAGTGGAGAGGAAATTAGGATAAGAATTTCCCAGAACTTGCATGAGCTACCTGAGGCTGGTAGAATTGGTATTGTATCCTATCAAGGAGTCAAGAAACTCAACCAAATGTTTTCCAAACATACATATATATATCTATATATATATATCTATATATATATATATCTATATCTATATCTATATATATATATATATATATACACACACACACACACACACAGCCTGAGCTATCTATAAGATCAGGATTCATACTAAAGGTTAAATAGGAGTCAGTTCCAGTTCCTGCCCAACCTAGTCTCTCCGCAACTTGGCATGAGGTAGACTTCCAATAATCTGTTATCTTGTGAATTCCTTGCACATCAAGGTTTCTTAGCAGAACCTGGATGGAGATCTAGGCAAAAAAATGTCATAATACTACCACTCCTTTCTAACAAAGATTTCCTTCCTTCTTTCTTCCTTTTCTCCTTCCTTCTTTTCCTCCCTTCCTCCCTATCTTCCTTCCTTCCTTTATTTTTCTTTCTTTCTACTTTCCTTTCTTCTTTCCTCCCTTCCTTCTTCCCTCCCTCCCTATCTCCCTTCCTTCCTTTCTTTTTTCTTTCTTCTTTCCTTCTTTCCTTCCCTACTTTTTTCCTTCCTTCTTTCCTTCCTACCTTCCTTTCTTTTTGTTTTTGTTTTTAGTTTTTGTAACACTATGAGGTTAAATGACTTGCCCCAGGTCAGGTGGCTAAGTGATTAAGTGTTTGAGGTCACATTTGCCCCTCCTTGGTCAGGCTGGCAGCTCCCTAATCTTGGGGACCCACTATTTTGATAACAGACTTAGAGCAGACACTGGCTTAGCCCATTTCATCTCAGAACTCCTAAACTCAGTAGCCTCAGACTCCCAGACCTCAGGGATTACAAGAGTGTACCATCATATCCAGAGATCAGAGCTTTTCTGATCCAAGGTCACAGCTAGCTAGAAAGCATTTTAATACATACTAGTTACATATCTCTATAATAGAAACTATTCCCTTCTCCAAATTCTAGAAAATGTATTTAGAAGTAAAGTCACCCTTTCCTACTACCACTCTCACACTTTTTCTTTTTTTCATTTAATGCTAACTAGTCATCTGAGTGGGGAAAAAAAAAACTAATCTCAAGTCTAAAAGGAAATCCCAGAAAGAAAGGAATTCTAGAAGTGTGCAGTGCAAAACCAGGACAGTGATCCCAATGTATAGCTTTCATTGAGTTATTCATGAAATAGGAAGGTAAAAGACTAGTCCAGTCTTATAACAAGTATTTACTATAAATGGTATGTATTTAATTATTTTTATCCCTGTTTTTCAACAGATCTATTTTTTTAATGGCAGTCTTCCTCTGGTTCTTTTTATATTTCATGCATGGATACCAGTTCATATATGAAGCCAACCATTTTTCTTTATCCCCCCCAATATATGAATGAAACATCTTAAATCTGACTGCATATATTTATTAGATGTGTGATCCTTGTCAAGACACCTAAGTTCTGTGTATTTCAGTTTCCTCAAACTGAAAATGAGAGGAATAGGACCTACCTTAGAATTGTAAGGATCAATTGAAATATTTGAAAATTGCTTAGTACAGTGCCTGGGACACAATAGAATCTTAATAAATGCTTATTTATATCTCAAATATTCTTCTTTTTTTAGTCCAAAGCAAGGTTATTTATGAAATTGCATAGAAAGACCAAATGGCAATAAAACATCTTCCCCTCCCTCATAAGCATGGGGTACATTCTACAACAAATACGCCAACATAGAGATACAATAAGTAGGGGAGGGGCAGCTCGGTGGCATAGTGGAAAGAATGCTAGCCCTGGACTCAGGAGGATCCGAGTTCAAATGTGGCCTCAGACACTTAATAATTTACCTAGCTCTGCGATCTTGGGCAAATCACTTAACCCCCATTGCCTTACAACAAAAAAAAAAAACAGTAAGTAGGGGGATACTTGTGTCTGGCATGCATAAATACAAGAGTAACTCATGTCTCTAACACTGCTGAGCTATTAATATCTCTATTATTCTTTTGTAGGCATATTGATGCATTTTGTTTTTCACATCATGGTCATTTCCCAATCACTCTTCATAGTATTATCCTCATTAAAATAAAATGGCAAGTTAGGCAAAATCATCTGATATTCTACTAAAACCTTCAAAGGCACTAGCATTTCACAACCACTATCATTTTACACCCACCCTTCTAACAAAAGAGAGAGACTCGGGTCCCTGAAAGGAAAGACTCTGGGAAGAAGCTGGTATGTAGAAGAGCTAAACCATTAACCATGTTTCTATCCATAGCTTACAACTATGGAGACTTTGGGAACTCCTCCCACCACCATTCTGGGTGAGATCCAAGACACTCTCCCTTGGTTGAATAAATTTTCTCACTGCCCATGGGAAACTTCCTTCACTCTGTATCATCTGGTATAGTCTTTCATGTATTCTTTATTTGATTTGTTTGTTATCTCTTTGGATAAATGGCTTTATTTAAGATTCTCTCTCTCTCTCTCTCTCTCTCTCTACATATATATATATATATATATATATATATATATATATATATATATATGTTCATTGTGGAACTGTTATTTAGTGGAAAAGGGAATCAAGCCTTGTATACATATATATATTTACATATATATATATATATATACATAAATACATACAGATATGGATAATATACACATAGATTTATATATATATACAAATGCATGTATATACATATACATACACATACATATATAAATATATATAACTTGGAACATTCCTTCCCCTTTAAGAGCTAGCTAGCAAGAGTTCTTCTTGAACTTAAAAAATTATTTACCCTAGACAGTATTTAAGGATATAATTCTAGCCCAGAACCTCCTCTGTCTTAGAAGAGCATAGTAGGTGGTAGAATTAAAGGTTTCCTTGGAGAAGGGTGGTAGGGAGCAGATTCTGGAGAGATCTATTCTTCTCTCCCTGTGAGTCACATCTAGATAGCCCTCTTTGGACATACAAAACCTATATGAGCAAAACGTAGGGCAGCCCCACACGTTCTACAGATTATCCAGTTAGAGCTTATATGGCATATCATATAAGATAATACTGGTCTAAATCTGTCTTCTGCCTAGTTGCCTTTTAATTTTTGTCAGAAACAAGTCTTTCTTAAGATAATTTGTGTTCTTGGGTTTATTGTCCTCAATCTGGTTTAACCCATCTGCCAAGTTGGTTTCCTGGCATGTGCATCTTAGAGTCACAGGTAAGAGTTGGGTGAAGGTGGACATCAGAGGTAGATAAATAGCCTTGAAAAGGCAAGGCTTCACACCAGAGGTGCTAGTCTTTGTTGATATCTTTTATAACATTTCTAATCCAAGTTATTTTTGGTAATATGCTAGGGGAAGTAGTATAAACTGTCTTTTTATTGCCTTATGGACTATTTGAACTTTTAATCATTCTCAGATTATTTTGTTCTATGATACATGGCCATTTAATATCACTAGGGTAATATTACTATCTAAAAAGATGGTCTCCTCACTTAACCCCGTTTCCTTAAATAAATACAGTAAAATAAATAAAAAATAAAAGATGGTCATCAATGACAAGTGACCAGTTTGGGATTCTTGAAAACACCATACATTTTCCCAAATTCAGTCCAAATTCTATTTTAATCTATTTAGTTCTTGTGTGAATTGCTAGCTTATTTCTTTTGAATGAGTATTTATATCATTAAGGGAGCCCTGAAAAATTCTGCAGATGCTGTCTTCCACAAACAAGACCATCTGGAGAACTTCATTATGTGTGAAAATTCCTTTTCTTTTTCTTTTTTTTTTTTTGCAAGGCAATGGGCTAAGTGACTTGCCTAAGATCACACAGCTAGTTAATTATTAAGTGTCTGAAGCCAGATTTGAACTTAGGTCCTCCAGACTCCAGGACAAGTGCTTTATCCACTAATACCACCTAGCTGCCCCTGAAATTCCTTTCCTCCTTGAATTCTGTGCAGAACATTTTCTGTGACACTGGCAAACACATTTGTCAATTATCTGTCTCCCTGTTTTGTTTTGTTTTTTACCGAATTAGATCTTGATACTCAAAGAATCATTGAACAATCTGTGGTTAGATCTATCAAAGAATTTTATATCATCTTGACAAATAGAGGCAGTATGATTTAGATATTCTGAGGGAAATGATTTAGGAACCTTAAAATACTATATAGATGCAAACTATTTTTATCATATGCATGGAAACACCTAGCTAAAGAAAAATTTTCAAAACTGCATTTTACCCTCCTGCATCAAATGCTTTTTTGTAATCAACAATGAATACAGTCTTCTATTTTCTAAACCTCTTAGTTGTATGACAGTAAACATATAGTTTACTGTGGAAATTATTTTCAAAAGCTTTGTTTTCTTTTCATATAAAGTATTCTTATAAAAATTTTCTAGAGATGAGATATTAGGCATTTGAGTTAGTAATTAATAGTAGTTTGATTCATTTCCATAATAATGCCATCTGGGATCTTTTCATTTCTTTTGGAATCTTTCCCTCTGATATATCTTGAAAATCAATCCCTGTTTATCTTTAAACTTGTGTCACTTCCAGCATGGATGTCTTTGGTATATTTTTAATCATCTCTGGCAATCCAGACATATAAGATTTTACAAATAAGTGTAAGGGGACAAGAATTCAGGCATAGGCAGTGACAGGAATTCAGGGCAAAAGTCATTAGCTATGTCCCATCCTCTTTAGGGTTACTAAGTGCCTCCTTGAAGCTTATCTAAACTCAGAGTAATTTGCTGCCAGATACAACCCTAAGAGTGTGAGTTGTTCAGGGAATATTCCTGCTCTGACTGATGGTGTGGCAATCCATGGGAGATTTTAACCCTTGGTAAATATGAAGGAATTTTCCTTTGATATTTGCTTTACTGTTCTGCTCTAATGGAAAACTTTGCTATTTCATTTATAGATTTTCTGGTCTTTTGTTCTCTATCATGGTCATAATAACAATAATAATAATTAAAATTTTTTTGTGCATGTACTCTGGAATCACTCTTGGACTAGCAATTTGGGTCCCAAAATTGCTACCTCTTTATAGAATTTTATAATCAACACTGAGGAGTTGGAATATTTTCTAGTACTTTTGCTTATCAGCCTCCATCACATTTAACTATAATCACTTGCCTATTTAATATCTCCCTAATATTAATTAACCAATAACAGCAATTCTTTAAAACAAGAATATATTTACTGAAAAAGTAAAGTGAATACTGAAGTGCTCCCAAAATAGGAGCATACTTTCTGTTGTAGTAGTTTGTTCTTTATGAAAAGGAGGCTCAAATTTAGTGTTTACTACCAAACATTCTTCCCACCAACTTTACTTCTGGGTGTGTGGCAAGGCTGATGGATTAGTGGTTCCTTTGCTTGAAAGATATGCTATCAGGGCAGTTAGGTGATGTAGTGGATAGAGCACCAGCCCTGGACTTTTCAGGAGGTCCTGAGGAGGACCTGAATTCAAATTCAGTCTAAGACATTTAGTAATTACCTAGTTGTGTGACCTTGGGTAAATAACTGAACCCCATTGCCTTGCCAAAATAAAAAAGATAGAGTATCTTGACTACTATATTTAGTCACTGTTGTCTAATTCCTCACCTGACACAGCTGATGTGACTACCAGAACACTTCATTATCAACTCTAGTTGTTAGATCTGTGATAGTTCTGATCTTTAAAATTAACTTGATATATTCTGTCTCTGCTACTCATTTACTCAAGACCAAGAGGGAGAAACACAACAGAGAAAGAAGAAATAGCGGTACCATGGTTTTATAGACACATAGCAGCCAGGAAGAGGAAGAACTCCCCCAACCATTAGCTCACAGGAATTCTTGACATGCTGACAGAATAGGAAATGAGAGAGAGTTCATCTGTTAAAGCCTTTTGTATATACAATCAATTCTAGCTCAGTAGCCAATTAAGAGTCTTATTACTCCATAAGTTAACAGAAAATATTCACAAGATGATTATACATATCCTGATATTGGGAGGTGGGGGTAAGGGTGGGAAAGGGAACCTTTTCCCCATGTTTTCAGAAGCAGGTTAATCAAGTTTCCACATGGATATGGTTTATGCTCTAAGAACTGAGGTTTGATTGACTAGTGCTCCCCTTATATTAACAATCACCCCATTTTACATACAACATTGAAGTTTTATTTTTCAAAATAGTTTTATTATATTTATTTTCACTATTTCTTTAAAATAATAAAGTTATTTTCAAAATTAATAACCATGGAGAACAACATACTATAAAGAAGTTAATGAATACTTTGAAGCTTTTCAGAGTCATGAAGGAAACATACTAAAAGAATTTGTCTTCTAAATTCTATCTGTGTTGGCCATGTTTCTTCACTTATGAAGAGAACAAAAGTTTGCAAATGGTTTCTAGGCTCTTTTGACTTCCATTTGTGGTGATTGTTTTATGTAAGTTAAACTTTTTTATAACATGGTGACAATCAGTATCAATATTTTTACTTTTATCAATTTCTCATTTTTTGTAGTCAACAACCTGTTTAAATAGGCAAATCTGAGGTTTTCATCATATACATTATCTTTTTTCATTTCTGTTAATTCAGTGTTTATTTCAAATCTTAATATAACCAACAGATTGTACAATGGCATAAAGATAGCTGATTTTTGAAATGACTGCAATAAATTCTTGTAAAGATAAAGCCATTTTCATCTTTGGTGGTGTTGTCAGTTTAGAGTTAAGAGATTCCTGAGAGATCATCTATTGCACTTACATCATTTTACAGATGAGGAATCTGAAAGTCAGAGAAACCAAAATATCTGGTCCAGGATCAAATAGTAATGGAGTTGGAACTGGGCTCTTCATTCCCTGCTTTTCCCATTATATATACCCTTAGCTCTTCTTTGGTGTTTATTATTTCTAACACCTATTAGCCCTCTTCTTGGAAAAAGTGTTTCTGATATTAGAGACATCAAATTTCTGATTAATCCACAAGTCATTCACGTTTTTTTCCCTTTATTAACCCCAAACCATTTTTTTTTTAGGTTTTTTGCAAGGCAAATGGGGTTAAGTGGCTTGCCCAAGGCCACACAGCTAGGTAATTATTAAGTGTCTGAGACCAGATTTGAACCCAGGTACTCCTGACTCCAGGGCCAGTGCTTTATCCACTGTGCAACCTAGTTGCCCCAGAGAAAGTTTTTTAAAGAAAGATTTTATTTATTTTGAATTTTACAGTTCCCTTCCCCCATTCTTGTTCCCTCCCCCATCCCCCACAGAAGGCATTCTGTTAGTATTTTACATTGTTTTCATGGTATACATTGATCTTAGTTGAATGTGATGACAGAGAAATCATATCCTTAAGGAAGAAAAAAATAAAGTATAAGATAGTAAAATTATATAATAAGATAACAGGTTTTTTCCTAATTTGAAGGTAATAGTCTTTGGTCTTTGTTCAAAGTCCATAATTCTTTCTCTGGATACAGATGGTATTCTCCATCTCAGACAGACCAAAATTGTCACTGATTGTCACACTGATGGAATGAGCGAGTCCTTCAAGGTTGAATATCACCCCCCCCCCCTCATGTTGCTGTTAGGGTGTACAGCGGTTTTCTGGTTCTACTCATCTCACTCAGCACCAGTTCATGCAAATCCCTCCAGGCTTCCCTGAAATCCCATCCCTCCTGGTTTCTAATAGAACAATAGTGTTCCATGACATACATATACCACAGTTTGCTAAGCCATTCCCCAATTGAAGGACATTTACTTGATTTCCATTTTTTTTGCCACAACAAACAGGGCTGCTATAAATATTTTTGTACAAGTGATGTTTTTACCCTTTTTCATCATCTCTTCAGGGTGTAGACCCAGTAGTGGTATTGCTGGGTCAAAGGGTATGCTCATTTTTGTTGCCCTTTGGGTCAAAGATAGTTGGGGTTTTTTTTAGGTTTTTGCAAGGCAAATGGGGTTAAGTGGCTTGCCCAAGGCCACACAGCTAGGTTATTATTAAGTGTCTGAGACTGAATTTGAACCCAGTTACTCCTCACTCCTAGGCCAGTGCTTTATCCACTGTGTAACCTAGCAGCCCCTAAAGATAGTTTTTTAAAGAAAGATTTTATTTATTTTTGAATTTTACAATTTCCCCCCATTCTTGTTCCCTCCCCCCATCCCCCACAGAAGGCATTCTGTTAGTATTTTACATTGTTTCCATGGTATACATTGATCTCAGCTGAATGTGATGACAGAGAAATCATATCCTTAAGGAAGAAAAATAAAGATGAGAGAGTACAATTACATAATAAGATAACAGGTTTTTTTCCCTAATTTGAAGGTAATAGTCTTTGGTCTTTGCTCAAAGTCCATAATTCTTTCTCTGGATACAGATGGTATTCTCCATTGCAGATGGATCAAAATTGTCCCTGGTTTCTGTCCTGCAGGGATGAGCAAGTCCATCAAGATTGATCATCACACAATGTTGCTGTTAGAGTGTATAATGTTCTTCTGGTTCTGTTCCCTTTATTCAGCATCAATTCATGCAAATCTTTCTAGGCTTTCCTTAATTCCTATCTTTCATGTTTTTTTTCTGTATTTTATTTTTCCTTTAATTACATGCAAACTCAAATTTCAGCATTCACTTTTTTTCTTTTATTAAAAATTTTATTTGAGTTTTACAATTTCCCCCCCACTCTTACTCCCCCCACCATGGAAAGCAATCTGTCAGTCTTTACTTTGTTTCCATGTTGTACATTGATCCAAATTGAGTGTGATGAGAGAGAAATTATATCCTTAAGGAAGAAACAAAAAGTATAAGAGATAACAAGATCAGACAATAAGATATCTTTTTTTTTCTTTCTAAATTAAAGGGAATAGTCCTTGAACTTTGTTCAAACTCCACAGTTCTTTCTCTGGATACAGATGGTATTCTCCATTGCAGACACCCCTAAATTGTTCCTGATTGTTCCACTGATGGAACGAACAACTCCATCAGGTTGATGTTCTGTTAGGGTGTACAGTGTTTTTCTGGTTCTGCTCATCTCACTCAGCATCAGTTCACAGCATTCACTTTTAAAACATTGAGTTCTAAATTCTCTCCCTTCCTCCAACACATTACCCCTCATTGAGAAAGCAAGCTATTTGAATGAAACTTCAAGTATCTTAGAAAAAAGTTACATTTATACAATCTCAAATGTTTCTCTTTGGTATAGTGTAGATGTAATCTGATTCAATGGCAAGACAATGAATAAAATAAATAACCTCTCAAGATACCCTTCCAAACCTAGCGTGACCAAGAGTCTAAATTCCTGATGCCTCCTCCCAGTCAGGAGAAAAGAATTTGTTTAGAAATGACTGGGTAGTACAACTACAACAACCACTTTCTCTTTATGTGAAAATCTTCATTCAGCACACCTGATAAACTTCAGCCTATACAGTCAGTCATTTTAGAAGTCCTCCTTCCTCCCCACTGCCAAGACACGCATATATACATACACACCTCAGGCCTCTAAGTTGGATAGTCCCAATCTTTTGCTTCCTCAAACTTGGCAGGCCACTGGGACCTAGGCATACATGCTTGCTTCTTAGCACCTGATACCTGTGTCATGTGAGTGGCTTGGCAAATCTACCATAGGTACTCTATCCTGCCTGGTGGCTGTCTCTGTGAGGAGAGTCAAAGTCTGCCTTGGGAAAGAATGAGGTTCATTGTTCTGAAATAGCTAGGTCCCCTTTAGAGAGAAATGGCTATGCTGGGGTCCCCCTGAAGAATGATATCTTTTGGGACTGCCCCTTTATTTAGCTGAGCCACTTTCAAGGTAGATAAGAATTTGCCAAGAGTGCACATAGCTTAGGAGACCCCCTCTTTAATATCATCTCTCCTCCCACTTACTGCCAGATGAAAGAAATTCCTCCATGGGGAATCTGGTTCTTTTTTTAAAATGCAAATGATCCTGAGAAAGGGAGTACCTTAGGTCATTAACACTTTAGTGTGAATTAGATTGCTTGAATGGGCCTCTGACTTTATCTGGTGTACTGGCCTCACTTCATAGATTAGGAGAGGCCTAGAAAAGACAAATGATTTACCCAAGAAAGCTTAATGCTAGAGCTCAAAGTAGACTCCAGCTCTCCTGGATTCTAATTCAGAATTTTTTCCCCTTCTACTATGTTGTCTCTCCTCAAATCTTTCTCTTCTTTCACTGTGAAATGGGTTTGGAGATGTGAATTGTAGTCTAGGATGAGAGCAGACCTATATACTAATCCCATTTTTGTTTTGTTGTGTTTTCATTTTGGGATTTTTGTTTGTTTGATTTGGGGAGGAAGGGAGGGGGCAACTAGGTGGCACAGTGTATAGAACACTGGCCCTGGAGTCAGGAGTACCTGAGTTCAAATCTGACCTCAGACACTTAATAATTACCTAGCTGTGTGGCTTTGAGCAAGCTTCTCTGCATCCTTGGAAGATCACTGCTAGTAAACTGAAAAGTATACTACTGAGGTTATGATGGGTGATTTTTCTGTTAGACTGCTGAGAATACAAGGAGATGTCTAAAAGTTAGATACAATGAATGTACCTTCTCCTCCAGGACCAATCACATACAACTGAAATTAGAGATTCTCATCTGCCATATCTTTTCAGAATTGTCACAAAGGGATACTTCCTGCTGATTAATTAAACCAGTATTTCGAGATGAACTTTTGATATCCATCCAATGGAAACATTATCTTGAGTTCTCTTTACTCCCTTCCTGAGACTCAGATCTTTCTTTCTTACCTCTCCCCAAATCTCCCAGCTGGCCATAGGTAATTTATGTTTTTCCTTTTTTCTTTCCTGAGTTAAGTCAGAGTTCAGCACCACACATACTTACACACACATACATTATAGCATCTGACAGAAAATATAAGAAGTAAGAATCTGACAGAGCCAAAGAGTGGCAGTCCAGGAGTTCAACTTGATGGCTTCTTTAACTGTAAAACCTTGATGAATCCTATAAAAGACTAAAAGGCTAACATAGGATTTGTACAAAATGACTCTTTCTTGCAGTATAGGAAGATCCACAAGTCATGCTTTTTGTTTTAAATTTCCTAAATACACCAGAAGAGCAGCTTAGTTCATTAAAGGAGTTCCTTCCTCCTAGAACTGAGGAGGCAAAATTTTAAGTTGCTGGGTGTAGCTTCCAGGAGTTCATTCCATTGCTACTCCCTGCTCCCTCCTATTCTAACAATTTAAAATATGTAGGGACATCCACAGGCCTCTAAGTGAAGGGTAACTGGGTCCTCTGAAACTATTTAATTCTGATTTGATCTTCACAAAGGTACAAAGATGAGTTACAGGTAGGTGAATGTATATGTCACGACTACCAAACAGAGAAGCTGATGAATTATGCTTCTCTTTACATTTTTACTATCAAATGTAATAATGTGTTTAAGATATTCTGTTTTGGGGGCGGCTAGGTGGCATTGGAGGTGGCTAGGTGGCGTAGTGGATAAAGCACCGGCCCTGGAGTCAGGAGTACCTGGGTTCAAATCCATTCTCAGACACTTAATAATTACCTAGCTGTGTGGCCTTGGGCAAGCCACTTAACCCCGTTTGCCTTGCAAAAAAAAAAAGATATTCTGTCTCAATTGAGACCACTTTGGGACATGAATAAATAAATTCTGTTCAAATTTCCACAGATTTGTCTAAATTCCACATACTTCTATTTCATAGCAAGGGAAATTTTCATTTTTTAAAAAAAGGACAATAGTTTTGGTTTCAGGAAAAAATATGACAGGACCTATATGAACTGATACAAAATGAAGTAAGAAGAATTGAGAAATCCTTGTACACAGTAATAGCAATATTGTAATGATGACCAACTATAAAAGGTTTGGCTACTCTGATCAATACAATGATCCTAGACAATTCCAAAGGAACCATGATTAAAAGATGCTATCCATCTCCAGAGAGAAAGAACTAATAATCTGTGAATGCAAATTGAAGTATGATTTCCTTCCCTCCTTTCTACCTTCCCTCTTTCCTTTCTTCCTTCCTTTCTTTTTTCCTTCCCTTCATTGTACTATGGCTAATATGGAAATATATTTTGCATGATTTCACATGTATAACTGATATCATTTTGCTTGACATCACAGTGGGTGAATGGTAGGAAGGAAATAGAGAATTTGGAACCAAAAAATTTTTAAAATTATTAAAAATAAATAATAAATTTGGGGGGGACAAAAGAGAGGGGGACTTTGATTTAATGGGAAGCAGTGAGTAACTATTTTAGACAATGTGTCCCCAATGATATTACAGCCAGCTGCCTCTACATGCCTTTCATCTCATATTCAACTAGTATCAACAGTAAAATATGAATCCTATCAAATTAGAATCTGCAAAACAGATTTTTTCCCCCTCTTTCTCACGTTTTGCTTCTAATCTTCTAGCTTCTCCTTCAAAATGAACATGGAGGAATGAAAACTTTGGCCCTCAGTGAAAGGGAACTAGATCAACTTCTTTCCTAATAGTCACTGGCATTTATTTATTCAGGGAACTCCTGAAAGGTAAAAAGACTGACAGCTTTCTGGTTTTTTTTTTTTTGCTCAAGAGCTGCAAAATACATAGAAAATATATATCTCCTCTCCACTTTGATGGATGAAGTTCCTCTCAGCAGTTCAGAGAGCTAGGATAACCCTTTTAGATCAGCTAAGGACAATGTTATTCCTATCCAGAGGAAGAAGAACAAAACAAAAAATCAAAAAACCCCTCAGAATCTGATGAATACAACATTCACTTTTTTAAAAATTTCGCTTATGTATTTCTTTCCTTTAATCCTAATACCTTGTATTGAAAATGACTAATCTGCAAACATGTTTAATACAAATGTATATGTACAATATTAACCTGACTGTTCACCCCTGAGGGGAGGGGGGGTGGGAAGGGAGGGTAGAAGGAAATTGTGTAACTTAAAAATATAATATGCAAATGGATGAATGTTGAAAAACTTTCATAACATGTATTTGGAAAAATAAAATATTAATGAAAAAAGAAAATATATCTCCCCTCCCTAACACAAGTTCTCATTTGAACTACCTAAAGTATTTTTCTCAGCAGCTCTTTGGGTAACTTGGTAGATTGTCCCTACTCCATTCAATCCAAAGGAATGTTGTCATATGGCCACCCAGTCCTTTTATCTACTTGGCTTTTTTCTTCTTTTTTTCTATTATGTGAACAGAGGACATGAGCACTCACAAAGATCCAATGAATTTTAGGACTATCATACTACTTCATATAACCGCGATTGCTTCACATCCAAGGCCATCCACAATAGACCTGATTCGTATCTGGCCACTGGACCCAGATGGCTCCAGAGGAAAAAGTGAATCTTGTGACCTTGCACAGTGCTTCCTCTCTCAAATCCAGTTCAAGGGCATGTAATGGCATTACCTCTCTGATGTCATGGTCTTCCTCAAGAAGCAAGGATAAGGGGCAGCTAGATGGTACAGTGGATATAGCATGGACCCTGGAGTCAGGAGGACCTAAGTTCAAATCCAACCTCAGACACTTGATAATTACCTAGCTGTGTGGCCTTGGGCTAGCCACTTAAACCCCATTTGTCTTGCAAAAATCTTAAAAAAAAAAAAGAACCAAGGATAAACAACAACAAAAATAACAATATGGCTATGAAATATTAGACCTTAGAATTAATCTAATCTTACATCCTCTCTTCCATTTTACAGAATGGGAAGTGGAGACCAAGAGAGATATTTTGCCCAAGTTCACATTGTACATTACTGACAAGAATCAGAATTAGAACACTGGTTGCTTCATACAGAGACCTAGGCTATTTTCAGGACATCTTCATTCTATTAAACCTGCTCTCTGATGATCAACCTGATCTTCCCTTACTCAGCCCCTCCCACTTCAGAATCTTGAACTCTGTCTGAGACTCCTGGTCTGAGAGCTGGACCTTCACATCTCTTCCTGACTCCCTATTGGGCTGTTAGGAAAGTGCCTTCTCCAGTCTTTCTTCTCCCTCCATGCATTGTTTAATAGTTTTATAGTTAGACTATAAGCTCCTTGAGGGCAGGGATTAATTAGCTACTTTCTTATATTTGTACAAAATTTAGCACAGTAACTAACACACTGTAAATTATTATAAATGTTGTATGTATCTTGCTTTCCATTGCACCATGTGATTTTCCTCTTTACGGAATTTTTTGTTTTTGTTTTTGGGTGGAGTAGATTCTCTTGTAAATTGTTCAGGTTTTCCCTTGGATGGAGTGATTGAATAACTCTGGTGCTGTGGGTCAAAAAAGATAGATAAGAGGGGGTCACTATGTGTCAGATGTGGAACTTGAACCCAGATACTCCTCACTTTGATATCAGTTCTCTAGCTATACCAATATACATACATATGTTGTTGTTGCTGTTTAGTCATTTCAGTCTTGTCCTTAGCAAAGATACTAGAGTAGTTTGCTATCTATATATCCAACTCATTTTACAGATAAAGAAACTGAGGCAAATGGAGTAAGTGATTTGTCCTGGGTCAAGTCATCTAATCTCTGACATATATAGGCTCACAACCTTGGGATTATCCTCAGCACCTCCCTCTTACCCCCCACCCACATCTGATCTGCTGCCAATTTTACCTCTGCAAGATGTCCTAAAATATTCCCCTTTTCTCCTCTAAAACTCTGGTACAGGCCCTCATCACTTCATGCCTGTACTACTGGTCATAGGTTGCTGGTGGTCTGCCTGCCTCAAAATCTCTCCCCCCACTTCCAATCCATTCTCCAGTAAGTCGATAAAGTGATTTTCCTGATTTCCGGTTCTGATTTTGTTATTCTCCTACTCGGTGGCTTCCTATCATTTCCAGGATCAAATTTAAAATCCTCTGTTTGTGTTGAAAGCCTTTTATAACCTTAGTCCTCTCCTACCTTTACAATTTTTTTCCCAACTTACTACCTGTCATGGATTTTTTCAATTTAGTGACACTGGCTTCCTGGCTGTTCCATCAACAAGACATTTCTATATCTTGGCATTTTCTCTGACTATCCACCCATAGCTCCTTCCTAAGCTCTGCCTATTAACTTCTCTGGTTTCTAAATCCTAACTATAATTCTACCTCCTATAAAAAACCTTCCCCAACTCCTTTTAATTCCCATGTCTTCTCTCTGTTAATTATTTCTTACCTATGCTTTTAATAGCTTGTTTTATCTTTATGTTTGCATGTTGTCTCCCCCTTTGGATAGCAAGCTTTATGAGAGCAGGGATTATCCTTTGCCTTTTTTTTGTATCTCTTAACCTTAATATAGTGCCTGGCAAAGAGTAAATGCATAATAAATGTTTTTGGATTGATTTATGACCCTGGGCAAGTCATATAATCTCCCAGTATCCCATATAACTCTCTAAGATGAAAGGTTGAAGAAGAGTGGCTGACTTGCATTGGTGGAGCAGTTTCTCATCAGAAAGCCCCCTTTACCAATGGAATCTTAAATTAGGACTAAAAAAAAGATATTTATATATATAGCTATATGCATAGATTTACATGAATAGATTTGTATACACATATGTGTGATCACATGTATGTATACACATAATTCAATAAATTTTTATTATGCACCTGCCATGTACCAAACACTCTGAGGAAACAAAAAAAAAAGGAAAAAAGATAATCCTTATCCTCAAGAAGCTTATGATTTGATGGGAAAAGCAATATACAAAAAAAACTGAAAAGGAGGTAGAGGGCAGGAGTCTACCAGTGGGTACTTGGTAAAGGGCCATGATGGTCTGTGGAGTCAAAACCTAGCAGGGTAACTAATAGATAAATGAAGAGTCACAGGGGATAATTGCTGATTGAAAATGGAAATTTACACACACACACACTGTGTAAACACACACACATACATGTACACATATGGATATGGCCCGATAAAGAGTATAGTTTCCCAAATGAAAGGAGAAACAGAGTTCAAAAGTTAAGTAGCTTCCCACACCTATGTGGTTTACCTTCTAGAATTCTCCTGTCTTTTCTAACTAGAAAAAAATTAGGAACTACATATTTATGTATATATGTATTATGCATTTATGTATGCTTATGTGTATGTATAAACATATATACTATCCACATCCCCATACATGAAAAATAATAACACAAATCAGAATATGCCATTATCAAATAAATCATACGGGCAATAATATCAAAAATGTTCAGAGGAGGAGGAAATCGTTAGTTGGAATGATTATGGAAATGTCCACCCATACCAGGCCCCTAGGGCTATAAAACCATACCTATCTAACGGTGCCACTGCCATTGATAGAAGAGATGAAATATGGGAAGAAAAGAACTTATATGTATAGGGGTATTTATAGCAGCTCTTTTCTGGTTTCAGGGAGCTGAAGGTTGAGGGCATCCCCATCAGTTGGGGAATAACTGAACAAATTGTGGTATGTGATTAAGATGAAATGCTGTTTTGTTATGAGAAATGATGAACAGGATGTTCTCAGCTAAAAAAAAATTTACATGAGCAGATGCAATGGAAAATGTATTGTTCACAAAGTAGCAGCATTTCTGCAGGATGATCAAGTTATGAATGATTACCTTCTTTCAGTAATGCTGTGACAAGAGAACTTTGAAAGACTTATGATAAAGAACACTATCCATCCCAAAGACAGAACTGATGGTGTCTGAATACAGATTGAAGCATACTTTTTTCTCTCTTTATTTTTCTTGAAGTTTCTCTTTTTTTAGAGTGGGGGCAGTTATGTTTACATTTACAGCATGACTATTATGGTAATGTTTTTCATGACTACACATTTTTAACCTATATCAAATAACTTGCTTTTTCAATGAGGGGGATTGGGATAGGAGTAAAGGAGAAAATTTGGAACTCAAAGTTTTAGAAGTTAATGTTGAAATTTGTTTTGCATGTAATGAGAAGGGGGAAAAGTCTATTTATGAGAAAGGCTTCAGAATATGGAGGAAGAAATACTGATTTGGAGTTGTTAACACCTCCACCCACTCTCCCAGTTATTTTTTGTTCAGCAGCTTACCTCCCAATCACCATAGTTCTGATACTCTCCTCCATCCATCCCCATCACCTATCTATTTAATTCCCTTACATCCTGAGAATTTTTTATAGCCTGAAAGCACACATATACATGTACATATGTGTATACACATACACAAATGCATCCATATGTTGTGTTTATACATACAGAAACATGCCTAAGAGGCAAGATGGCAGAGAAAGCGGAAACTAGAATCAGGAAGACCGGGGTTCATATGTCACACCTGTGAAACTTGCTAGCCTTGTGATCATAGGTAAGTCATTGAACTCCTTTAAATATCTGGGAAGGCCCTAAGCCTATAATGAGTTTAGATCTCAGCTAGTAGAGATGCCAGTGAAATCATATGCCTCTGACATGTTGAAATATATACTTACATATATCATGTATTCTTGGGAGGGCACTAAACACCTTGAGAATGGTGACCATCCTGGGGCAATCAAGAGAGTGAAGGGTTGAAGAGTCACCCAAAGGAACTGAGAATATTTAACACAAGGAAGAGGAGACCTGGGGAGATGAGAGCTGTTGAAGACAGCAGTTGTAGTGGTACTACACGAAGAGGTGCCATGTGGAAGAGTTTTGGCTCGACTAGAACTGGGAGCAGTTCTGAAATTTCTATAGAAAAAAAAATCTTTGGTTCATAATAAGAAAAAACTACTTACTGATTGGAACTTTCTAAAATTGGAATGGGTCCTATCACACTACAGGGCTTTTAAAAACATAAGATGATGACAAGAATATTTCAAGGCAGATTCTTGTGTTGTACTAGAAGGCATCTGATGTTCCTTCCAAATATGAGAGTTAATGATTTTATGATAATTAGACTGGTTTCCTGATTCTAACACTTTTCCTTTAAAAAAATTAAATCACCTTTTTAAAAAATTTAATCAGTCATGTTAACTTGTTCATACATGAAGTACAAAATAGAACAGCAAATCAGATTGCATATAAAACTTTGAAATTATATATTGTTGAGTTTCTAAATTGTATAAAAAATTTAACAAAATTTAAATTTGTTTGTCTTTCTGAACATCTTTTTGTTTACTCCTATGAACTTAAAATTTTTTTATATTTATCTTTTGCTACCCATGAACTCACCCTCTCCAATAGAAGCCTTTCCTTGTTCTAGTACATGATCCATTACACATTACCTTTAGTTAAAAAAAAACTTTCCATAGTTTATTCGCAATAAATAGCTTAGATTTACTAGAGAATTCTCTTCCAATTGCATGTTGAATTTTAAGTTTAATTCATTTGTCCTACTGTTGCTCAAATTTATAGTTTGTAGTGTATTATTTGTTGCTTTAAAAAACTAACTTAGTTTTTATGCATTTCTTTTTGTATTCTCCCCTTCGCACTCCCCTAACCCCCCCATATGACCACAATGAAAAATTCCCCCAAACCTGTTTATGAACCTAAAGATCACTTGTAACCCCAAGAAAAAGTTATATAAATTCAACCAGTGACCATTTACAACATTTTTTATTTACAAGTATGGTTCTTAAATACTTAGAGTCCATTCATATCTATTCATAGTTGCTGAATGCCTTTGGACAGCTTACTTTCTAATGTTTTTGGGCAGTCAGTCAATATTTATTAAGGATCTACTAAGGGCAAGTGGGTGGTATAGCTAATAAAATCCCAGATCTGGAGTCAGGAAGACTCATCTGTCCTTAGACACTCACTAATTGTGTGACCCTAGGAAAGTCACTTGACCCAGTTTGCCTCAGTTTCCTCACCTGTAAAATGAACTGAAGAAGGAAATGGCAAACCACTGCAAGCAAACCCCAAGTGGGGCCACAAGAGTTAGACACAACTGAAAAATGAATGAGCAACAAAGGGTCTACCATTAGCTATATATTGTTCTAAATGCTAAGTATATAAAGAAAGGTAAAAGATAATCTGTGCTCTCAGGAACTCATATTCTAATGGTGGAGATAACATATAAACAATTATGTATAAGCAAGCTATATATAGGATGAGTTAGAAATAGTGAACAAAGGAAAGGAATGGGAAGGTGACTGGAAAACTTCCTGTAGAAGGTGAGATTTTATCCAAGAGGCTGAAAGGAAGAGGGAGAGGTTTCCAGGAATGGGGGAAACCTGTGAAAATTCCTGATGTTGGGAGATGTAATGTTCTGTTTGAGACAGTAGAGTCATATCTTTTTTTTTTTTTTAGGTTTTTGCACGGCAATGGGATTAAGTGGCTTGCCCAAGGCCACACAGCTAGGTAATTAGAAAGTGTCTTAAGGTTGGATTTGAACTCAGGTACTCCTGACTCCAGGGCCGATGCTCTATCTATTGTGCCACCTAGCTGCCCCTTGCGCCACCTAGCTGCCCCAGTAGTCATATCTTGTGGGTACTCTGCCTAAAAACCTTGTAAGATTTCTCCTGGTTTGGAAACTCAAATTATTCTGGCTCCCCTTGATTGGTCAATCATGGGTCTCAGACCAAGACCTCTATCTAAGGTGTTATTTGTACTATGATTGATTCAAAGTAAATGTAATTAGCAATTTGTTTCTATTTCGGTCAGAAACCCTGAGGTCCTACCTTCCTAGATTAATTTTTTTTTCTTCTTTTAGACTACACAAAAAAGTTTTTTTTTCTTCTTTTCTTACTTACCTGCCTTAATCACTGAAAAACTCTGAAATCTCACTCTCTCAGTTTCATTTTTGAGTTATTTTTTTTGAAGTGATCATTCTTGGCTTATTTCCTTCATATCTCTCTTACAATCAATCCATAACCTAGGAAAGACCCTAGCTTAAAAAGGCCAAGGTCTCCCACTGCATTCAGGTCCATCTCCAGTAGTCTAATCCATATCTGACCTCTGGGACCCAGGTGGCTCTGGAGGAGACTGATGACTTTGCCCAGACCTCCCTTAAATCCAATTTACTTACATACATCTCTTATACATCAAGACACATTATGGTCTTATTTGAGGATGAAGGACAAACATCATTATGTACAAAGAAGTTATATATAGGAGAAACTGGAGATAATCAATAGAGGGAAGGAGATCACATTAAAGGAAACTGAGAAAGGCTTCTTAATGGAATTTTATTTGGATGGAATTTTAGTTATCAGGGAAGCTAGTAGATGAAGAAGATGAGGGGACAAGTTCCAGGCATGGAAAACAACTCATACAAATGCCCGAATTCAGGAGATGTGGTATCTAATTCAAAAAATATCAAGGAATCAACCTACCCCTGAGAATTCTTTGGTTTTTCAAAAGTACAGGTTGATTATAACAGATTACTTGCAATCATAAGGAGGGACAAGGGAAGAGAGGGAGGCAGAAAATTGTGGAACTCAAAATCCTACCCAAAAAAATCAATGTTGAAAACTATCTTTTAAATGTAATTGGGAAAAAATAAAATAAAGTATATTTTAAAAAATACAGTTGATTTCATAGGGATTTGAATATTGAATATATTAAGTCAAACCAAGTTATGGTGTAGAAGAATCATCTGGTCCATACTTGTGATACATTCTTGTATGGGACTACCATTACCAATGCAGACTAGCAAGTTTAGTACACTGTCTGGTACATTGGAAGCTTTAGTGTTCTGCCCAGTCAGTAGTAGTATTTGCACCCAACCCAATGTTAGCTCTTACTTGATAGAAAAAGCCTAGGCATCTACAGACTTAAACAATCTACTATTAGGTTATTGTATGATATAGAGCAAATGAACTCATCTCTCTGAGATTGTTTCTGCATCAATAAAATGAAGAGGTTTGTGCTCAACAATTGCTAAATTACTTTTCAGCTCTTAATATTTGATTGTACAAGTCGATGATATAATTAATTATGGTAGCCTATTTCAATTCTCAAAGACAGCTAGGTGATACAATGGATAGAGCCCTAGAAGATCTGAGTTCAAATTCAGCCTCAGACATTTTCTAGTTGTGTGACCCTGGGTAAGTCACTTGACCTCTGTTTTGTTTAAATGCACTGAAAAAGGAAATTGCAAGGTACTCCAGTATCATTGACAAGAAAATGTCATGCACAGTTTTGCCTTGGTATGGTCAGTGGGATCTTAAAGAATTGGACACACCAACTGAACAACAACAAATCCCAAACCTATTCATCCTACACAGAGCAAAGCACACAGAAAATACAGTTTTACAGATCAATGAATTTCATCATGTTCCAAATTAGAAGCAGGAACAAGTAACAAAGATCCAACTAAAATGATGGATATCCTCTAATTTCCTGTCCAGTGATTTTATACCTCCAATGTGTCAGATTAGATCAGAAGCCTATTAAAGGAGTTTGCCGTGGCTACTTTATCAGACATGTCACTCTAACCCACATCCACAGATGCAAAAATCAATCTAAGAAGGATGTGTTACAGCCCAGTGAGTAGAGCACTTATTAGAACCTGGAAACTGAAGACAGAGAGTAGTCATAAGGTACTTACAAGATTTTCATCTAGAAAGTCTAAACTCCTCATTCTAGAAGTGACCAAGACAAACAAACAAACAAAAAAGACCCAGAGAGTCCTAGTATCCTAGATTTAGATCTGGGTGGTCTCAGAGACCAGGCACACCACTTCGTCCACTTATCCTTTTACAGATGAAGAAATTCGATGGTCACACAAGTAAATAGACATCAGATCCAACCATTTGGTTGGTTCAAAGGTCTATAAAACTGTGCATACCCTTTGACCCAACAATACCATTACTTAAAAAATTTTTATGCTAAAAATCATTCCATCATATAAAATATTTATGGTAGCTCTTTTTTGTCATAAAAAAGAGTGGAGGTGGGGGTGATCATTAATTTGGTGATGGCTGAACACATTTTGACATATGAGAGGATACTATTGTGCTGTAAAAAATAAAGAGACAATTTCAAAGAAACCAGGTAAGACTTCAGTGAACTGATGAACAATATTATAAAGATGAACAATCCCAAACATATTTCATTAAAAAGGTGGAAAGGTAGGGGCAGCTAGGTGGCATAGTGGATAAAGCACTGGCCTTGGAGTTAGGAGTACCTGGGTTCAAATCTGGTCTCAGACACTTAATAATTACCTAGCTGTGTGGCTTTGGGCAAGCCACTTAACCCCATTTGCCTTGCAAAAATGTAAAAAAAAAATAAAATAAAATAAAAAGGTAGAAAGGACCTATTTGTTAAAAAAAATTATAGCAGTTCTTTCTGTTGAGGCAAAGACTTGGAAATGGAATACCTATTAACTGGAAAAGGGCTGAACAAGTTGTGGTATATGAGTGTGATAGAATATTATTACTGTATTATAAGAAATGATGAGCCAGGTAGATTTCAGAAAAACCTAGAAGGAATTATATGAACTATGTAAAGTGAAGTGAGAAGAACCTGGAGCACATTGCACACAGTGACAACAGTACTGTATGAAGATCAACTGTGAATGATTTAGATATTTATCAAGATTCAAGACAATTAATTCCGAAGGACTCAGGTTGAAAAATGCTATCCTCATCTAGAAAAAAAGAATTGATAGATTCTGAATTCAAGTCAAAGCATTCTATTTTTCACCTTCAATATTTTTTCATGTTTTTCCTCACTTTGGGTCTGTCTTTTTTCTTTCTTTTTTTAAAAATTTATTTATTTAAGGAAATGGGGGTTAAGTGACTTGCCCAAAGTCACATATCTAGGCAATTATTAAGCTAGGCTGGATTTGAACTCAGGTCCTCCTGACTCCAGAGCTGGCGTTCTATCCACTGTGCCACCTTGCTGCCCCTGTGTCTTCTTTCAAATATGACTAATATGATAATATATTTTGCTTGATTAAACATATGTAACCTATAACAAATTACTTACTGTCTCAGGGAAGGGGAAGGTAAGGGAGGGAGAGAGAAACTTTGGAACTCAGAATTGTTTTTTTTTAAATATTTTATTAGTTTTCCAATTATATACAATAGTAGTTTCTACCTATCATTTTTTGTAAGGTTTTAAATTTTACAATTTTACCCCCACCCTCCCTTCCTTCCCCCATGCCCCCACAGAAAGTAGTCTGATAATCTTTACATTTTTCCATGCTTTACATTGATTGAAATTGAATGTGTTGAGAGAGAAATCATATCCTTGAGGAGAAAATAAAATATTAGAGAGGGCAAAATTATGTTGAACACAAGACACTGTTTTAAAAAAAATGAAGATAATAGACTGGTCTTTATTTAAACTCCACAGTTCTTTCTCTGGATACAGATGGTATTCTCCATCACAGATACTCTAAAATTGTCTCTAATTATTGCATTGATGGAATGAGCAAGTTCATTATGGTTGATCATCTCCCCCATGTTGCTGTTAGGGTGTTCAATGTTCTTCTGGTTCTGCTCATCTCACTCATCATCAGTTCATGCAAGTCTTTCCAGGCTTCTTTGAAATCCCATCCCTCTTGGTTTCTAATAGAACAATAGTGAAACTCAGAATTATGAATGTTAATGGAGCAGCTAGGTGGCACAGTGAATAGAGCGCCAGATCTGGAGTCAGGAGGACCTGAGTTCAAATGCAGCCTCAGACACTTAATAATTGCCTAGAGGTGTGATCTTGGACAAGTTACTTAACCGCATTGCCTTAAATACATAAAAAAAAAAATTAAAAATAGAATGTTAAATGTTAAATATAAATTTATATGTACAATATTCACCTGAATGTCACTGAGGGGAGGGTGGAATGGAATTATGTAACTTAAAAATATGGATATGCATATGGGTGAATGTTGAAAAGCTTTTAATGTTAAAATTAAAATTAAAAAATCATTTAATTGGAAAAAATAAAATAAAATATCAATTAAAAAAACAAAAAATAAACATTAAAAATTGTCTCTACATATAACTGAGGAAAAAATAAAATATTTAAACATTTTTTAAAAACAGAAATCAGATCAACCTTGATGAACTTGCTCATTCCATCAGTGCAACAACCAGGGACAATTTTGGGCTATCTGCAATGAAGAATACCATCTGTATCCAGAGAAAGAATTATGGACTTTGAACAAAGACCAAAGACTATTACCTTCAATTTAGGGGAAAAAAAGCCTGTTATCTTATTATGTAATTTTGCTATCTCTTACACTTTATTTTTCTTCCTTAAAGATATTATTTCTCTCTCATCACTTTCAACTGAGATCAATGTATACCATGGAAACAATGTAAAGACTAACTGAATGCCTTCTGTCAGGGGGGAGGGAAGCAAGAATGGGGGAAAAAATTGTAAAACTCAAAATAAATAAAATCTTTCTTAAAAAAAAGTAGACATCAGAGGCAGGGTATACAGCAAGTGTTCTTTCCTCTGTAGTGTTAGGTGACTTGTCCTAGAATCACACAGGTACTAAGTAACAATGTGGTTCTTATTTGGTTCCAGGTGAACCTATCCTACCTCATTTCCTCTAAACTAAGAGAATAGGTCTTTACCTTTTGATTTTCAGTCATGTTTTATGTTGCTTGCCTTTAAACTTCCATAGCAAAAATGGTAGATATGACTCTGGATTTCTAAGTTTTGGGTCTATGATTAGCTAGATGTATAGTCTTAGCTATTTGGTACCCGAAGGAGAACTGCCCTTAGGGTAAATATTATGATCACCCATACTTTGATGTGATCGTACTCCCTACAATATTTCATCTTACTCTCTAGAAGGAACACAGTTACTTCTATCTTAAGTTCCATAGGAGACAGAAGATGGATGTAGTTCTGTCCAGCTCTGCTAATACAGACTTGAGGATTACATGTATACAATTAATACAGTTTGTTTGGAAGGTTTCCAGTCCCTGTCCTTTCCCCTACTTCAAGTGCTCTGGGTGTTCAAGGCAAACAAATTTCACCTGAATTAAAAATTTGTATAATTTGGGAGGGATAGGAATAGTGAAATAAAATGATACAATTTTATTTCCCTAGGAAGAGCAGGCAAAGAATGATGTATGATTGTCTTCCCCTAGATGGGAAGGTCTCTTGTCCTTAGGTTCTTCCTTCTTCTATCCTTTCAAGAGCAATGAGCTTGACAAGAAGATTAATACCTCCCCTACTGGACAGTAGTAAATGTACACTTGGCTGTCTACCCTCATAGCTGAAACTTTTCAATCGCAGCAACTCCTAAGTCTTCTAAGTCTCAGTTTCCTCATCTGTAAAATAGAGTGAAGGTCAGTTAGGTGGTGCACTGGATAGAGAACAAAGTCTAGAGCTGGGAAGATCTGAGTTCTAATTCTGCCTTAGATACTTTCTAGCCATGTGAGCCTGAGCAAGTTACTTAATCTATTTGCCTCAGTTACCTCATCTATACAATGAGCTAGAGAAGGAAATGGCAAGCCACATCAGTATCTTTGCCACCCAGTATTTGGAGGATCATGAAGAATTGTATATGACTGAAACAACTAAACAGCAAAAATAAGAACATTCCTGAACTTCATTGGATTTTTATGAAGGTCAAATGAAACAAAATATCAAATACTTTGCAAACTTCAAAGTAATAGAAAAATGTGAGCCATTATAATTATTGTTACCGAGCTATTGCTTTGAAAGAGAAGTTGCCACATGTTCTTGTGGCAGAAGACTCATATTAATTTCCACCCAATTCCTGGAAATTTTTCTCCTTATCTCTGCTTCCTGGCTTCTCTTGACTTCCTTCTGATCCTAGCTAAATCCCATCTTGAGCAAGAGTCCTTTCTCAATACCCATTAATGCTAGTTAGTGCCTTTCTTCTATGATTATCTCCAGTTATATACATAGACACTCATATACACATATATGCATATATATGTGTGTTGTGTGTACATAGTTTTTTGAGGGTTGCCTCCCCTATTAAACTGTAAGTTCTTTCAGGGCAGGAACTACTTTGTGCCTTTATTTCCCAAGCACTTAGTCACTACTTTCCACATAGAAGGCACTTCATAAATACTTGACTCATTGACCAATTAAATCAAAGACTTCAGAAATATTGAGGGGAATTGTCCTAAAATGCAAAATAATGCTGAGTTTGAATTCAGAGGACCTGAATTCAATCCTAGCTCTGCCACTTCTTTATGTGTGTGATTTAAGAAGATTGCTCTAACTTTGGAGCTCTCTTTCTTCATCTGCAAAATGTAGAGGTTGGACTAAATCAATGGAAGTCCCTTACAGTCCCAAACCAGTTCAGTCTTAGACTGGGCAGGAAGAAATGGATCATGATGAAGTCTACAGAACAAATAAATTAGGATGCAATTACTCACATTGCACAAAGATTCTTCACTCTATGGCCTTTTCCCTATTTCTGAAACATAATTGTCATACCAAGAAAAGGAACGTGTATTTCAGGAACCAAATCCCAGGTTGAGAATCCAGGAAGGAACTTTTGTAAATGGCTTACATTCAGGAAATAAGAGATGAGAAGGAAGGAAGAGGTATTAGGTCCTCTTCTGCTGTTGTTCAGTGCTGGTCTACCCCCATTTGGGGGTTTTCTTGGCAGTGGATTGCTATTTCCTTCTCCAGTGTATCTTAAAGATGCAGGGTTTTAAAGTGTTTGAGGTTGGATTTGAATTAAAAAAGATTAGTCTTTTTCATTCCAAGTGTTCTATACATTGTGCCAGTTAGCTTCCTTGAGTCCTTTAGCAGGAATTTAAAAAGAAAACATAAATAAAACAAAATAAAAATAAAAAATGTCTTCCATCCTCCACCATAACTGAAGTTGCTCAGTTCATTCATTCACATTGGTTTCTTTAGACAATTACTCCTCTTATTCTTCCACATCAAAATAGTTTCTCTTTCTGTCAACTTTTCTCATCTTCACTGGGTTAGCTTTCCCTGTAGAATTTTGAGACATGATGTCTTATAGAAGAATGCTGCCCTTGAGTAACATACACAATGTTTCTCAAGCCTCAGAGTTCCTTTATAATTAATCAATCAATAAATATTTATTAAGGGGCAGCTAGATGGCATAGTGGATAGAGAACTGGCTCTGGAGTCAGGAAACTTGAGTTCATATTTATCATTAGACATTGTGTGATCCTGGGCAAGTCCTTAATGATCCTCCCCCCAAAAAATTGTCATGACCCTCATGACAATCCCCACCAAAAAAAAAGTATTTATTAAGTTCTTACTTTATGCCAAACACTGGGGTTGGATGTAAGGAATAAAGTAGTACAAAGAATGAAATAATTCCAACTTGCACAAAGTTTATATTCTAATAGAGGAGATTAAAAAGTATATATAAAAATAAATACAAATATATACATAGGCATTTTCAGAGAGAAGACAACTAGTATGTGGGTGAGTGGATGTGGAAGGAAATCAAAAAAGACTTCATGCAGAAGTTAGTCCTTAAATTATGTCTTATAAAGGCAAAGAGGAAGTACATGCCAGGTATGTAGGAATAGCCTAGATGAGGAAAATCTTTTTTTTTATTTTAATTTTTATTAAAGATATTATTTGAGTTTTACAATTTTCCCCATCTTGCTTCCCTCCCCCCACCCCCACCCCCACCCCCCCAGACAGCACTCTGTCAGTCTTTACTTTGTTTCCATGTTGTACCTTGATCCAAATTGGGTGTGATGAGAGAGAAATCATATCCTTAAAGAGAACAGAATTCTCAGAGGTAACCAGATCAGACAATAAGATATCTGGGTTTGTTTTTTTTCCCAAATTAAAGGGAATAGTCCTTGTACTTTGTTCAAACTCCACAGCTCCTTATCTGGATACAGATGGTACTCTCCTTTGCAGACAGCCAAAAATTGTTCCCAATTGTTGCGCTGATGGAATGAGCAAGTCCTTCAAGGTTGAACATCACGATGAGGAAAATCTTAATGAAGATGATATCTGAGCAAATGGAGAAAAGGGGTCAGATATAAGATACTAAAAAGTTTGTAACAAAAAGGTTTGGAAACTGATTGTTGGGAAAGAGAAAATGAGGGGTCTAAGAAAACTCTAAGACTATCAGCCAAAAGGGAGACCAAGGAGGATATGTGGAAAGCTAATGGAGAGAAAGGAAAATTTGAAAGTTTCTGTGAGCAGTGAGTTAGGAAAGAATAAAAGGACTGTTTTATTCTTTATATTTATTTATTTTTATCTTATATTTTATTCTTCATATTTATTCTTTATATTTTTATTTCTATATATTTTATATATTTATTTTATTCTTTATATTTGTAAAAGGACCCATTTGAGTTTGGATTACATGAATTTTAAGGGGTGCCATTAGCTTACTTGTGAGACTTCCTCTAGTTGCATTTAATAGCTCATTATAGGAGTAGAGAATGAGTAGGAATAGAGAGGGGGTGGGAGTAATTCAGAACTAAGTTTTGGCAAGAGATTCAATAGCAAAAGACAAGATAAAATTGAAATCTCTAAGTACTGGATTGAGTTTAAAGAGGGAAGAGATTGAAGTCAGGGCCTGAAAAAATTCTGAGAATGGAGGAATTGGAAATCTTGGTGAAGGCAAAGGATGAGTCAAATGATAGGAGAATATGATCAGGTAGAGGATTACCAGAGTTTATAATTAAGGAACCTGGAACACTTGTGGGTAATGTTGAGATATAATGTACACCATATCTAAGCTAGAATGAATGAAAAGATCATGGAATTTAAAGAGGATGAGGAATTAGGAGACTACAGAGTTTGAAGGAGCATCTTTATGGATATTAAAGGCCTCTATTAAAAGGCTAGGCAAGGCATTATTAGGAAGAGAAAGGTGGTGAGCCAGATACTGAATTCATTATGAAGGAGAATGATTAGGTGTCAATATACTACAGCTATCATAATTTGGTTTGAAGAAAAAATTTTATTTGCTTGGAATTCACAGGAGAAAAGGTTATGGATTAAAGGAGGTAAAGAGTTTGAAAGTGACTAGTATTGGGGAATAAGGACACAAGTGGAAGGGGTTGTTAGAAGACTTTGCCTCCCAGATTCCTGATCTCATGATGTCTCAGAGAAATGAATTTGAAGCAAGTGTCCATTCTGGAAGTGAGTGAGGCTCCAAGGAAGGAGGGGCTGGAACTTGGTCACAGCTCTATTTCTGGGCCGGTGCTTCCATATCATTCCCCTCTGGTGAGTCATGTTGGTGCCACCCACTTTCTCCATACCGCACCCATCTCCAGGTCTTTGAGGCTTAAGTTTGAGGGCACCTTTTGGTTTAAGGAACCACAGGACCAAGAAAGAAAGATGAATGATCTTGATGAGAATGACTTGAGTCACCCTGAAGGATTTAGAAGTGAAGGAGAGGCTCTATGGTAGCTCCACCAAGATTGATTGGTCAAGAGGTTGTTTTTCTACCATTAGGCATTTCAAAGAATCCTGGGACTGGAATCCTATCTCTTACCTTGAGAGGATCCTTCATTCTTTGTCTTCAGCAAGACAGTCCTCTAATTCCTTGATGAGTCTACCTCATTTGTTTGTTTATTTGCTTGTTTTTTGTGTTTTCTTAAAATACAAATAAAAATCTCAAATAAGAATCTTAGGAGTAGGAAATCTTACAACATCAACATCTAAAAATGAGAGTTGGAGAAGGCTACAACTGAAGTCTTTTTTTGTCATCAGTGGGATAGTGAAATAAAGTCTCAACCCTATAGGACTTGGTGAGCACAGTGGTAAAAAGACTTATTACAAAAGAAACTCTGCTGAGAGATATGATATGGAAGGAAGCCATAACATCATCCTTATCTTAATGAACTGCATCATCTTAATCAAAAAACATTACTTGAGCAATTGTATGTTCAGCATAAGCCTAGATGCTATGAAGAGTTGAGTTTCCCATTACACCAGCTATAATCTTTTTCAAATAGGAGCTCATTCTCCTCCAGGCTCAAGCAAATGCTACTACCTCTGAGTTTTTAAATTTCCCTATCCCTGACATCTTTTCTAAGCTGACAATATAATCCTTTCCTTGAATTGTTAGAACAACTTCTTTGACCTAATGACCCTGTGGTATTTTATTTTTTTTCTTCTCTTCTGTGTGTATGGATGTGTATGTGTGTATATCTAATTGTGTATGTGCATGTATGTGGCTGTGACACTAATGGATCAGATCTACTCATTGTCTTTTAAATAAATTATCTGTACAGTAAACTTGAAGGTGGAATGAGAAAAAAGTTGGACAGTTTCCATGATACTAAGTGAAGAAAAATATCAGAAAGCAGTCTATTATATGGAACTTTTAAGGTGTGAGGATCATCCCACTCTTCACGCCCTCCCTCCTTTGATAGTTTCACTCTATCACAGTTTTAAAGACCACATCTATTTATATGCATCCCAAATCAGTCAGTGAGTCAATATATATTTATTAAGCACTGTGCTAAATGCTAGGAATACAAAGAGAGGCAAAAGACAAGATCTTACAATTTAATAGGGGAGACAACAGGTAAACAAATATGTACAAAAAGCTAAATATAGGCTAGATAGGAGATAATTAAGATTGGAGGGTACTAGAATTAAGAAGGGTTGGGGAAGTCTTCTTGTAGAAAGTATAATTTCCGGCCTTGGAGTCAGGAGTACCTGGGTTCAAATCTGGTCTCAGACACTTAATTATTATCTAGCTTTGTGGCCTTGGGCAAGCCACTTAACCCCATTTGCCTTGCAAAAACCTAAAAAAAAAAAGTATAATTTTAATTGGAAACCAGAGAAGAAAAAGGTGAAAATGAGAAAAGAAAATATTGCAGGTCTTGGGTACAGTCAGAAGAAATGTTGGGAGCTAAGAGATAGAGTTCTTGTTTAATGGAATAACCAAGAGACCAAGAAGACTGGATTAAAAAGTCCATATTATAGAGTAAGGTATAAGAAGGCTGGAAAGGTGGAAGGAGGTTAGGTTATAGAAGACTTTAAAAGCAAAGAATACAAGCGATTCAGAGGACCAAGATTCAAATCTTACTTTTGATGCTTACTACGCATGTGACCTTGGGCAAGTCATTTAAATCTTTGGACTTTAATTTTCTTATTTGTAAAATGGGAAGGTTGGGAATCCTTGAAGTTCATAGTCTATTACTTCACTATTTCCATCAGTTGTACCACTATTCACCCTTTCTTCCATGTTTGAAATCTTGTTGGTTTTTTTCTTAACCTCTGTCTGTTTCACTTTCCAAGCCAATCAATGACCAAGTATCACTTCTATAATTTCTTTCCATCTATCCAT
This sequence comes from Macrotis lagotis, assembly GCF_037893015.1. NCBI lineage: Eukaryota > Metazoa > Chordata > Mammalia > Peramelemorphia > Peramelidae > Macrotis > Macrotis lagotis. The sequence goes on from NC_133666.1 coordinate 169,425,224, forward strand.
CTTCTCTCTATTGCCCCTGCCCACATCCTTGTCCCTATTTTCATTATAACCTTCCTAAACTATTGTATTATAATATCTTCCTAATAATTTTTTCTTGCCTTCATTGTTTTTAGGTTTTTCTTTTTTTCTTTTTTTTTTTTGCAAAGCAATGGGGTTAAGTGGCTTGCCGAAGGCCACACAGCTACATAATTATTAAGTGTCTGAGGCCGGACTTGAACTCAGGTACTCCTGACTCCAGGGCCGGTGCTCTATCCACTGTGCCACCTAGCCACCCCAACCTTCATTTATTTTTAAAATATTTATTTCAATTACAAGGTGGATAGACCACCTTATGCTCTGCCTTGGAAAGGAAAAAAAAAAAGAAAAACCAATATGTAACAAATATGCAAAGCCAAACAAAACAAGTTCTCACATTGGTCCTGACTTCTGTCCATCTTTTATACTGCTGTCAGAGAATTTTTTTTATGCATCGACCTAATGTGTTGCTCCTTTGCTCAGAAACTCTCAGTGGCTCATTGTTGCCTACACAATAAAGTCCTAAGTTTTGTCTATCAAGGTGTTTTCAGGGCCTTCCACAGTCTGATTCCAGTTTCTTTTTTATTTTATTTTATACTATTCCTTTCTAATCAAATTAAGGGGACACTAGGTGGTGAAATGGATTAGAGTACCCAGGTAAGGAAGACGTATCTTCTTGAAGTCAAAATCTGACCTCAGACACTCACTAGCTGTGTGACCTGGCCAAATACTTAACCCTGCTTACCTCAGTTTCCTCATCTGTAAAATGAGCTGGAGAAGGAAATGGCAATTCATTGTAGTACCATTGCCAAGAAAATCTCATTGGGGGTCATGAAAAGTTGGACACAACTGAAAAATGACTGAACAATCAAACTTTGCTTCCAGAACACACCTTGAACACTTCTGTCTGCAATGTTTTTTACCAGTTGACTTCCTTTAAAACTGAATTAAATGCCCCTCCCATAAAGTTCATTCTTTGATTCCTCTAGTCAGTAAAGATCTCTCCCTTGAGACCTCCCTTAATGCTTTGTTTTGTTCCTTTCTAACTCACTTGTCACACACACGTGTACTCTTTACTATTCCCAGGTTGAGTGTGACTTGTTTTGTGCAATCAATTATGCAACATATGGCTTAAGCCTCCATTTCTGTTGCCAGACCACAAAACTCATAAATCTAATGACAAAACTTTTAATTGAGACATGAAACAACATAAATAACAAAGGAAGGAATCAAGTTGTCAAAACATTCTCTGCACCCATTATAGGTATGCCATAATGGAGTACAATAATTATCTGCCTCAGACAAGGTAAGGGAAGAGAATAAGCAATTTCTGTAACTCTTAATACATGTTGTACACATATTATCTCATATGAGCCCCACCACATGGAAAGTAGTAGTTATCGTTACTGACAGCTGAGGAAACTGAGATTAAGATTTGCCCCAAGTCACATAGCTAGTTAATAAATGTCCAGGGCTAAATTTGAACTCAGGCCTTCCTGACTTCAGACCTACTTTTCTTTCTTTTTTTGTTTTTTTAATTGATATTTTATTTTTCCTTTTTTTTTCTTTTTATTGCAAACCCACTTTTCAATCCATCAGCACTAGCAGGTGACATCTATTTAAAAATCTCACAGGCAGGGGCAGCTAGGTGGCAAAGAGAACTGGCCCTGGAGTCAGGAGGACCTGAGTTCAGATTCAGTTCCAGACACTTAATAATTAACCTAGCTAAGTGACCTTAAACAAGTCACTTAGGTCCACTGCCTTGCAAAACAAAACAAAACAAAACAAAGCATCTCATAGGGAAAACTTACAAGGGGGTGAAGAAGATGTCTTTCACCTCATGAGTAAGTAGTAAGAGTAAAGAAGTTATTTGTTAGTCTTTACCTCCTACCAGCATGCACTCAGTAGCCCACATGAAAGTCACCTTTGAATGCATCTGGTCTTATGCCTGCATTCAGGAAGATCTGAGTTCAAATCCATCTCAAATAGTTACTGATTATGTTATTTGTTTCAGTTTCTTCATTTGCAAAACAGGGATAAGAAGAGGACCTGCCTTCCAAGGTTGTGGTGAGGATCAAATGAGATTAATTTGTGAAATGCTTAGTACTAGTAAGCACATTGTAAGTGTTGTTGAGTTGTTTCATTTATGTCCAGTGTGTCCCTGGGTAAGTCACATAACCCTGTTGGTTTTAGTTTCCTCATTTGTAAAATGAGATGGAGAAGGAAATGGCAAACTACTCTGGTATCTTTGCTAAGAAAATCCCAAATGGGTTCATGTAGGGAAGGACATGACTGAATAATAATACATCACTTCCCCCACTCTATTTCTGTTTCTCCATCTATAAAAATAAACATAATGATAACAGGTTCATGACAGGATTTAGAACTGGAAGGGATCTTAGAGACCATCTAGTGACTCCAGTCTTCTCATTTTGCAGATATCTTTCAGGACCTCAGTTACTTAATTAAGTCACATAGATAAGCAGAAGGAGCATTTGAACCTAGGTCTTCAGACTCCAGAACTATACCTGATAAAAATATTATGTTATTATTTTTACTTGTACTAACCACTAAACAGAAGCCAATACTCTTCCTCCTTTTCTTCCTCCCTCCCTCCCTCTCTCTCTCTCTCTCTCTCTCTCTCTCTCTCTCTCTCTCTCTTTTCTTTCTTTCTTTTTTCATTATTCCTTCCTAAAGGTACATCTGAGTTCTTATGAGATCTCACATTGTACCAAGGGAGGCAGAGGCAACTGGTTCTAAAGTGGACAGAGAATTGGGTCTGGAAGAAGAACTGAAGCATCTAGGTGAAGCAGTAGGAATAGCACTCACTGTATTTAGAATCAGTAAGATTTATCTTCCTGACTTCAAATCCAAATGCAAACATTTATCACTGTATGACCTTGGGCAAGTGTGATCCTATATGCCTTGGTTTCCTCATCCAGTATCTCTTTCAAGAACACCTCAAATAGTGTCATGAAGAATCAGACACAAGGGAACAACAAGGAAGTCCTAAGTTGAAATCCAGCCTTGGATACTTAAGGTGTGACTCTAGACAAATCAAATTTCCTCAAATGTAACATGGAGATAACAATAACACTTGCCTTGCAGGGTTGTTATTAGGATAAAATGAGTTGATATTTGTAAAAAAAAAAAAGTACTTGACACATAGTAGGTCCTCTATACTTTAAATCTTTAGGATTCAAGGCACCAAATTTTCTGTCACTTAAACAAAGCAGGAGGGGTGGGGGGGGGGATCCCAACAAGCTGAAAGAAGAGAACAAAAGCCACTGTTAAAGCAAAATCAGATAAAGGTCACCCCCACCCTACATCCTCCTGCATTCCAGAACACTGAGTACTGATTACCAGCATGTGACATTGGAAAGGTCATGGTCAGGTTCTCTCTCAAGTTAGTGGGTTATATTTGTCCAAAAATGTAAAACCCTAATGGCAAGCACACAGGAGTTCCACAAATTCTGCTGCCTGACGGGATGAATTGAATTTCATTCAAGAAGATGGTTCAGGTCCCGTCTGAGTGACCAGCTGAAGGAAGTGGTGACTGTTTGAAAGGGAAGGTTAACAAGGAAAACCTAAATTGCCAGTTAGCAACACCATCCAGGAGATAACCCCTGTAAATATTGGGGCAAAGGGAAGGGAGGTAGGGATAAGAAGGAAATGCAACTCAGAGGGCTCACAACCCACATGTTCCCTCTCCCCTTGTCCCTTTCACCCCCACCCCTACCCCAGATTCACTTACAATTCGATTCATTTCAATATTCATTAAGCATTCACTTTGTTCTAGATCTAGGTTATAGCAATGTTGTTCAATCATTTTCAGTCATAATTTCCAATTCTTTAATTTTTTCCAGGAAGGGAAGTAGGGTTCCCAAACTGCTCCCCTCAGAGAGAGGGAGTACTGAGCTAGAATTTTTCATCTATCTCGTAAATATTACTGATCTAAGGGATGTGATCATATTCCAGAATCTAGTTTCTGCTCTTGGTTTCATTATTGGGGCGAAACAAAACCTTTGACTCTATGTCAGAGGCTTGACCCCTTTCTCACCAAATTCTATTTTACAATGAACACACCTATTACTTAGCAAAGAAACCCATTTATCCAAATTTGATAGCAAAACAGAAAGAGAAGGTATTCAGAGAAGATTATATACCAAACAGATAACTCAGCTAATCTCACCCAAGGAGAAACTCCCCCAAATCTCTAGAATAGCAAGCTGGGAATAGGGACATGATAGAGGCTCTACAATATTTTTATGTCTCCCTAGAGTCTTTTCCTTCAACAACTTGAAGTGGGATTGACCTCTTTCATCTTCCTTCCAAAAGCCAAAAGCACTTTGACTCCTGAAGAGACTCAAAGTCTAAGATTCTCTCTAATAAACCCTACCCAACCCCTCACTAAAGGTTGGACATTTATATTCACCAAGGAAGAGAGGGTCCTATATCAAGGGATTTTAGGAGTGGCCATTGAACTAGAATTTACCTGACAGACCCCTGCTACTACAACAGACCTTGAGAATGATCATTCACTAAAAAAAGGCTTTTCTGTGTGGCCCTAGGCAAGTCACTTAACCTTGTTTGTCTCAGTATCTTCATCTATAAAATGAGCTAAAGAAGAAATGGAAAACCACCCCATTATCTTTGCCAAGAACACCCCAAATGGAGTCACAAAGAGTCAGTCACAACTGAAAATCACTAAACAACATTGAACTCACTTAAAGCATAGTAGGGCTAGTAAAAAAAATTGAAATAGGCAGATTAGGGGCAGTTTAGGTGTCAAGAGGACCTCAGACACTTAATTACCTGGCTGTGACTTAACCCCACTGCCTTGCAAAAAACAAAATTAAAAAAATAGATTATTGCTGTTGGGGTCTCCTCTCTCTCTCTCTCTCTCTCTCTCTCACATACACACACACACACACACACACACACACACACACACACACACAAACACAAACAGAATGTCCTCTCAGTAGGTAGCTCAGGGTCAAAGTTCACAAGTTCTTATAACTCAAAATAATAACTCATTAGTCCAGCATATAAACATCAAGAAAGCACAATTAGATCAAAACAAAGATAAATGAAATAGTCCAATAAGATTTGTAATAGCAATAAATAAATAAATAAATAAATAAAAAACACAGGACATGCTCTCCCACAAATATACCCATCATCAATGGGAAAAGTGAGCATGCATAGAAATCACATATGAGTGACCCACACTGGGGAAATGTATGTCTATGAGAAACTCATACCTCCCATGCTGCAGGATGGTATCTCCTGATGATGTCATCCATCATTTTGCTCTTGGTAGATCTACACCTCTATGAGTGTGGTGTCTCGTGGGTGGGTTGCTCCTTGATAAGCATATCTATATCTTTACCATACCTGATCCTGACTGGATAGAGCTTTTCAGGCTTGGTAGGGTAGAGTTTAGAGATTAGAACCTGTCAGATAAGGCTGACAGCTCTTTAGTCATAGGCACCACACCTAGCTAACAAAAACTAGGACAGAATGCCCCCAGGATAAGATTAGGTCTTTCATTTTCCACCCTAACTCTGGGAGACACATCAAAGCTTTCTATATGTTTTGGTTAGACGTTCTCCACTACCCCCTCTGCATTTAATTGGAAATAAATTTGAGCTTGGACAAAAGGTGACCTAAGGAAGCAAGACCTGAATTCTCTACCCATATTCCTGTCTTCATTGTGCATATTTGTCAATAATAAAGTCCAATTGCTTTGGTGCTATATTTTAGTCAGAAAAAAAGTCAAATGTCCTCAAAATGGAAACCTGATACTTATGAGCTGTGATGTTATCAATAAAAAGTTTTATTTATCCATTTTAGAAAGGGAAGTTAAGTCCTATGAAATTAAAAATCATTGTTAACAAGTACATTATCAGGCAGTTACTGTGTGAAAGACACTGCTAAAATCTGAGAATATGACAATTAGAAAAACTACAAAACTAAAACTTAAAAAAATGAGATTTTTGCAATCTAAAGATACACACAAATAATTACTAAGCTCTGTAGCCCCTCCCCCCAATCAAGTCTGGAGGATTTGTATTTCTGGACAGATTAGACAAGATGGATATATAATGTTGCATATCTACATAAGGGATGGAGCTGGTAGCAGCTTTTTGGGGAGTGAGATACATATGTGACATGTTTTTTTGGGGTGAGACTATTTGGAAGAGACACCTGGGAAAAGAGAAGTTGCCAACAATTGGAAGCAGGTGTCTCAACATGTCTCTTATTTCTTGCTTATCTCCCTAAAGAGAACTGCCACAGAACAGCTAGGTGTTTGAGTGGATAAAACACTAGGATTGGAGTCCAGAGTGGACACACACACTCTCTCTCTCTCTCTCTCTCTCTCTCTCTCTCTCTCTCTCTCTCTCTCTGTTAGCGTTAGCATGGGCAAGTCACTAAACCTTGTTCACATTAGTTTCTTCATTTGTAAAATGAACTACAGAAGGAAATGGCAAACCACTCCAATGTGTCTCTGCCAAATAAACTCAAATGGAATTACAATCAGTTTGAAATGTCTGAACAATAACTCCAAATGATCCTTCTTGGGTGAGATCAAGTTTTTTCTCTTTGAACTGAGAATTGACCTTGGGTTAAAGTGCTCATTCACTCCTATATACTTTTTTTAAAATTTTTGCAATCAAAGAAGCAGCTTTCCTTCTAAACTATATTCATCTCCCTAGAGTTCCATAATAGAGTTCTAATCTGAGGGGGCAGATGAACTTCTAACTCCATACCCCTTTTGGAGATAGATGTAGAAAGGAGCAAGCCCTAAGTCACAATCCTTCTCCTGACCCCTCAAGGCAGATGTCACAGTTTCTCTTGGAGAGGAGTGGACTATATTCCAGAGTCACCAATAAGCTATATTTTACATTTAGACAACTTTTCTGAACATATATCTTAAACAAGTATGTCCTCTCATATTTATAATAGTAAAGAGGAATAACATAAGTGTGTAAGAAAGATCAGCATGAAGGAGGCATCACCTGATCTGGCCTTGAAGAAAAAGTCATAAGTCCAAGGGAAACTGTGCTCAAGTTTATGAATATAAGGGAAGACAGAGTAGAGATTGGTGAATAGATAGTGGTCCAGTTTGGCTGGAAGTTGTGAAGGGGGATAAAGCTGGAAAGTTAAGTTTGGAGTCATACCATAGAGGGTATAGAACGCAAGCATAAACATGAAGATATTTGAAAGTACTTGAATATTTGTCTGTGTGTGTGTGTGTGTGTGTGTGTGTGTGTGTGTGTATTGGGACAGAACAGGGCAGACAATGGTTCAGTGCCTGGAGTCAGGAAGACAGGAGTTCAAATCTACATTTAGATATTTACTAATTATATGACCCTGTTGGCTTTGGTTTCCTCATATTTAAAAAAAAAATGAGCTGGAAAAGGAAATGGTAAACCACTCCAGTGTCTTTGCCAAGAAAGCCCTAAATGGAGTCATGAAGAGTTATACACAACTAAATGACAACAAGATTATTTTAGCATGGGAATAAAAGTGCCAAATGTGCTCTAAGCTATATTGAAAGAAGTGGTTGCCCTGAAGTCCTCTCTGAGTCCTCCTAGGGAAGGTTGTGTAACCCTTGAATACCACCATTTTTACCTTGGCAATAAATTTGAATCCTAGTGTATGATGTTGCTAGACAAAGTCCTTAAGCCCTAGTGGGGAAATGCTAGGTCTTGGAATTAGAAAATGACTTTGAGGGCAGGGATCATGCTTTTTTTTTTTAAACTTTCTATCTCCAATGATTAGCAGAGTGTCAACTAAATAACAATAATAATAATAATGTTTTGTTTACTGACTGACTGAGCAGCTGAGCACACTTAGAGAAGTCTAATTAGTCTAATTAGAGAAACCTAGAAGTGTAATCTAAGCTTTGGTGGGAAGAGCTGAGGTCTTTGAATACTCTTGGGCCCTTCTCAAATATGGTCTCCCCGAGATCTCTCTGAGCATTTTTGGAAAAGTTGGAGGCTTTGATGCTCCATAGAAAGTTAGAACCACATAGCACCTCTTTGACATTTTTTTTAGGAAAAGGTGGGGCTCTAGAATGCCCTTGGAACTTTTGTAAAAATATTTTAATTTAATTTTTATTTTCAATTACAAATTCTCTTCTTCCTTCCACCCATTGTGAAGGCAAGAAATATGATACTAGCAAGGATATTTTGAACATTGGAATATTTTCATCATTATTCTAGGGAAGGTTATTGTCTTTGAATTCTTTCTGACTCCTATTCAAAATGGATTTTGTACCACAGATCTTTCTGAATCTTATTGGGAAAGTAGGCGTCCCTGGTTATCTGCCTTCCACCAGGGATATCTTTGACCATAGAATGAATGCCAATTCAAATGAAAAAGCATAAAGAACGTTCCAGGCCCTGGTAGAGGCAGCTAGGTGGTGCAGTGAATAGAGTGGTAGCCCTCTAGTCAGGACAACCTGACCTAAAATCCATCTTCAGAAGCTTCCTGGCTGTGTGATCCTGCAAACAGTAGCCCTGTTTGCCTCAGTTTCCTCATCTGTCAGATGAAATGGAGAAGGAATTGGCAAACCATTCCAGTATCTTTTCCCAGAGAATCTCAAATGGGGTCCTGAAGAATTAGATATCCTGAATGACAACCACTTTACAGGATTACTATGAGGATCAAATGAGATAATATTCATAAAATGCTTACTACAGTATCAGGCACATACCTATCAGTAAGTGCTTAATGAATTTTTATTCCTTATCTCTACTCAACTCCAGGAAATCAAAGACAAAAAAGAAAAGTTCCTTCCATCAAGAACTTACATTCCACTGAGGTGGGAGGGAAGGGAAAACATGTCCACAGACAAATTTATATAAAATATTATAAAATGACAATATTAATGTGTGTGTGAGATAAAATATAAACTATATATAAAGTGATTACAGAAAAAGGGAAACACTAAATAGTAAGAGAATTAGGAAAGGTCTCTTACAGTGAAGTACCTCTTAAACTGAACCTCGAAAGGAGCTAGGAACTTTAAGAGAAAAAACATTTAGCTTGTACAAAGACATGGAGGTGGGCAATCAAATAAGTATAGGAGAGCAGGTAGATCAAAAATAGTTATATTCTTAGTTCACTGTTTAGTTACCACTCCTGGGTAAAAGCATGGCCTTGGAATCATTATGAGCCCTTTGGGACCATGAAATTCACCATGAGGTCTAATTGGCAAAGTAGAAGCCCTGAAATAATTTATGAATTGTAATTCAGAAGACTGTGGTTTTTGTATACTCTGTGAACCTCACAGAGGAAGGCTGTAATACTGAAGCTCCATCAAAGTATTACTTGGAAATGTTATGGACCTGAAAAACCTTCTGGGATTAGAAGAGAAAGCTGTAGTTGTTAGATGCTATTCAAACTCTATTGGCAAAGGCTTAGAATTGATGCATTAGAATTGTGTCTCTATTTGAGCTTTGAATGTCAAACAACATTTTGTATTTGATTCCTGGAAGCATTATGGAGTCACAGGAGTTTGTTGAGTTTTGGGGGTGACATAATTGAACCTATGTTTTAGGAAAATCATTTTGGTGCCTGAATGAAGAATGAAGTGGGGACAGACTTGAGGTAGGCAGACCCACCAAGCAGACTTATTGCAATAATTCAGATATAAAGAAGTGCTAGTGTCACCCAGCAGAGGACCCTATGATTGAGTCAGAAAATGACCTCTTAAAGTCTCTTTCCTCTTTCACCCTTCATCCTCATTCAAGGGATTGAGGAAAACCTAAAGGCCCCTATTGCCAAACAATTTGCCAACTTGGAAATAGTGAGATTTACTCTTAAGTCCCAACTTCATTTTTCTACAAGGTTAAAAAAAGTCCAACCTTAAAAATATAAATTGAAATTGAATTCATAAAATGCTTCAGGTCTTCAAGTAATCTGTAGTTTACAAAACCTAGAGGATGATTTCCCAGAGAGCTGAATTTAGCTCAAATATCCACAATCTCATATCTATTCTTTCTCCTACCTTATTCATAGCTAAAACATAAATCCAGGATTCAGTTTTTAACTGAATATATAAATACTTAGTCCTCTCCTCATCCCCTTCCACTATTAGACTCTGGAGAATGAAAGTCTAAAACAAAATAGTCCCTCCCTTCAAAGAGCTTACATGTAGGGGAGGAGAGGAGGTTAATATTCTCAGTATTCTTAAAAGAATATTATTTATTCAATAAACCATTGTTAAAAGATGTAAAAACAAATAAATAAAAAATTAAGTAGCAAAGAAATCATTAATAATCAACAACAGCAATAAAGCTAAAGGGAGAAGTCAAGAGTGGAGAAAATCCCATTTAGTTCTTGGTTCCTCCTTTTTACTTCCTTTTGAAGCCCTTAGAGTCAGAAAGAGTCCAAGGCTATCTAGGGAACCACTGACCGCTCTGATTTTAAGAGTGAATGATTCATTTCTCTCTGTCTCTGTCACTGTCTCTAGCTGTGTCTCTCTGTCTCTGACTCTCTCTCTCCCTCTCTCTCCCTTTTTCCCCTTCCTCTCTCTCCTCTTCCTTCTGCCTCTTTCTTACTCTGTTTTTCCCCTCTCTTTCTCTCCATCTCTTTCGTTTTCTGTCTCTGTCTCTCTCCATAGCAGCTCTCTGGATTAGAAGATATGGAATTATGAGAATTTTTTCCAGTCAAATCAACTCTGAGCCCTACTTCCTCCTTGAATTGACTAGATTTTGCTGACATGTGACTTTAGAATAATGGAGTCACCCTATCCACCCACCCAAACCCCCAGAACAGACCAAACATGTTCAATTGTATAGAATGTTCTAATCTTGGTACATGAATAATAAAAGTGATATGCAGGGTATCCCAGAAGTCTTAGTGTGACTTTCATCCCAAGACTTTGGGGACACCCTGTATAATACAGTCTGCAACACTTACTAAAATATCTACTATATGCCTACTCATCTCTTATCTACCTGGAGTCCAGGAGTTCTGTAAAAAAGGTATAGTTGTTTTCTTAGATGAGAGGGCTGTTTCTGTGAGCAGGAGGCAAAGTATAGGCAATAGTCAACATTTATTGAAGGGCCAGCCACTCTGCTAATCACTAGCAAAAGACAATCCCTACTCTTGAGGAGTTCACAGTCTAATGTAGGAGACAACTGGCAAACAATATGTATAAACAGGATACTTACAGAATAAATTAGATTATCAACAATAAAAATAATCACTGGCAGCTAAGGTGACTGAGTGGATAGAATGCTGGGTCTGCGGTCAGGAAGATTTCAATTACTAGTTGTATTTTCCTAGGCAAATCATTCAACCCCAATTGCCTCAGTTTCCTCATCTGTAAAATAAGCTAGAGAAGGAAATGACAAACTAGTCCAGTATGTTTGCCAAGAAAAGCCCAAGTAGAGTTATAGAAGAGTCAGACACAACTGAAACTACTGAACAAGGTACAGGAGTAGAAGTTAGTCAGAAGTATCTAATACATTGCTGGCCACTCCTGAGTGTCAAGAACCAATTTAATATGTAATTGAGAAATATTTAATAAAATAAATATAACAGATAATGTTGATATAAAGTTTTCTAAGTCAATAATCAGAGATCGTTTTGTATGGCTTAGTGGTCCCCATTTCTGTTTGTTTGACATCATTGGAACAAGATTAGAAAGGTAGGGTTGAGGAAGTTATAAAGGGCTTTAAATAGAAACCTAGTGAAGGAGTTTGTATTTGATTCTGGAGGTGATAGGGAATCCCAGGGATTTAATGAATAAGGGAAGTGACATTGTTAGACATGTGTGTGTATGTGTGTGTGTGTGTGTGTGTGTGTGTGTGTGTGTGCAGGGATGGGAGATGGGAACAACCATCAGCCCATTGCAATAGTCCAAAGGTTAGGTGATAAGGGGATTTCACCAGGATAGTGGAAGTGTCAGAAGTGAGGAGGTGGTGCATAGGACAGTTGTTTCCAAGGTAGAACTAATAGAGCTTGAAAGTGGAGGGCACATTCCCAACTGATGTTTGACTCACACCAGTCAGTAGTACTAGTCATTGGGGTAGATTCATGAATTCTGATTTGACTCTTCCTTTCAGTTGGGGGTATGAACTCAGATCTGAGTTGGAATGCTTCTGCTTCCCATGTAGTTACTGACTTCAAATGTATCACTCATGGAGCAGAGGAATGGGAAGGGTCAGAGTGAGGATATATTATGCTGAAATCTCCTAGGCAGTACTATGGTCTTTGTAATGCCCTCAAAGGAAAGTTTGTTGTCTTGACAGTCTTCCTGAATCCTTCTTAGGAAATCTGGGGCCCATGGACGAGCTATGACATCAAAACAAAACTACAGTTGAATATAAGTAAATCAGAGAAGTTTGGGACCATTCATATGAACAAAGCAAAGAGATATAAGTGGAATCGTGAAAAAGATTTACATGATTGCAATAATGACAAAGAAAACATCACTGAAAGGCATCACCATTTCTGATACAGATGACTTCCAGATTCCAGATGGACAGTCCTATCTCAAATATTTGCTCTATTTCTTGGATTCCTGAACTCTGGCATCAACTCCCTGTTGGACATTTCCCATTGGACTGAACATATTCTAGACATCTCAAAATTAACACATCTCAAATGGGATTGATTGAATCTTTCCCCAAAGCATCCTCCACTTCTTTTTCTTTTTTTTTTTGTAAAGCAATGGGGTTAAGTGATTTACCCAAGGTCACACAGCTAAGTAATTATTAAGTGTCTGAGGTTGGATTTGAATTCAAGTTCTTCTGACTCCAGGGCTGGTGCTCTATCTACCTGGCTGCTCCTCATCCTCCACTTCTAACTTCATTATTTCTGTAGAAGGTGCCACCATCTTTCCAGATTTCCAGGTTTACATCTTTGACTCTTTAGTCTCCCCCCCCCCACTTTGACTAATCAAGTTGCTGAATCTTGTGGATTCTATGATGTCTTTTGTATGTTATCTCTCTACTCTTGGCCTATCATCCTACTCAAGTGCTCATTGCTTCTTGCCTAGACTATTGCAGAGGGTCCTAATCAGTCTTCCCATATTTCAAGTCTTTCCCCTCTTCAATTCATCTTCCATATAGCTACCAAAATAATATAGAGGCAACTAGATGTTAGAGTAGATAAAGTACCCTTTGATTTTGAGATCTAGGCAGCTTTCTGTTTTAGATTTCTTGAAATAAGATAGTTAGGGAAGCTAGGTGGCACAGTGCCATAGAGCACCAGCCCTGAAGTCAGGAGTACCTGAGTTCAAATCTAACCTCAGACACTTTATAATTGCCTAGCTGTGTGCCCTTGGGCAGTCACTCTTAACCCCATTGCCTTAAATAAAATTAAATTAAAGAAATAAGATATTTAGGTTCTTTTTTTTTGTTATGGCATTGAGATAGTGCAAGGGTTATTAAATTTTTTCCTTTTGATCTGTTCCTTGGGTCAGTTTGTTGTTGTTGTTTTTTAGTTATATGATATTTCCCATCTTCTGTTATTTCCATCTCTTGAATTTCTTTTTCTTTCTTTTTTGGAAGCTATGGGGGTTGCCCAGGTCACCCAGCTGGTAAGTGTCTGAGGCCAAGTTTGAATTCAGGTCTTCCTGATTTCAGAACTGTTGCTCTATTCACTGCACCTCCTAGCTACCCTCTCAGTTTTGTTTCCATATTTCTTACTTCATTATTCTTGAAGACATTGGTCTCCATCTGATTCCATTTGAATTTTCAGGAATTTGTGGCTTGAGCAAGGTTTTGTACCTTTATGCCAACCTGCAATACCCTGTCAAATTCTTTATTCCATAGTTCTTATTTCTGTGTTTTTCCTATATAACTTCATTTATAAAAAAAGTTTTAACTCTTAAAAATTCTTGCTTCATTTCTTCCAGAATTTCTAGTTAGGATTTAAAGGAAGATAAGGAGATCAACAGTCAAAGGAGGGGAAGGAGAAAGAACATTTTAATCTTGGGGACACCCAAGTAAAGTGTATAGGAGGTGAGTGATGCTGACAAAAGGAGTCATCAGATAATTAGGTATACCACCCAAAGAATGGAGTATTATGGAAGTTGAGGATGGAAGAAAATTTCCTGAAGTGGGGAATGGTTGGAAATAGCAAAGCTTCAGAGAAGTCAAAGAGAACTAGGTTAGAGAAAAGTCATCAGCAGTTGATGTGTTCTTGTTAAAACTTTTTTCTTATTCCCCAGTTGTTGGATTTATTGTTTAATTAGCTTTTTTATTTAAATTTATTTCAAATTTTACAATTTTTCCTCTGATCTCACTTCCCTCCCCCCACCCCCCACAGAAGGCAGTCTGTTAATCTTTACATTGATTCCATGGTATACATTGACCTAGGTTGAATGTGATAAGAGAGAAATCATATCCTTAAGGGAAAAGAAGTATAAAGATAGCAAAATTACATAATAAGATAATGGTTTTGGTCTTTGTTCAAACTCTACAATTCTTTCTCTGGATACAGATGGTATTCTCCATCACAGATTGTCTAAAATTGTCCCTGATTGTTGCACTGATGGAATGAGCAAGTTTAATTAAGGTTGAGCATCTGACGCATGTTGCTGTTAGAGTGTACAATATTCTTCTGGTTCTGCTCATCTCACTCAGCATCAGGTCAACAAATCCTTCCAGGCTTCCCTGAATTTCCATCCCTCCTGGTTTCTAATTGTTCTTGATAAACTTAAAGAGGAGAATTGTTTTTTTAAAAACTCTGAACTTAACATCAAATATTTCCCTATTCAAAGCAGAACCGAAAAAGCAGATTTGCATATATAAATTAATATAACATAACATGAAAAATATAATTTTCAAAGCTATCCTACCCCTGCCCTCTTCTGTAAAGGAAAAAAAATCTTCAATAACCTCTTTTTAAAAAAATCAGGCATAATTAATTTATTATTTATTCTATTAGTGATCAGGAACATTTTTTTCAAATGTCTCTCCATAGCTTGAATCTTTTTCCTTTGAAAATTATCTGTTAGGAGCAACAAGGTGTTTTAGTGGAGAGAGAACTGGACCTGGAGTCAGGAGTTCCTGAGTCCACATTCAGCCTCAGCCACTTATTAGCTGTGTGACCTGGGCAAGTCACTTAACTCTTGTTGCATCAGAGAGAGACAGACAGAGAAACAGACAGACAGAGACAGAGAGATAGAGAGGAAGGTGTGGGGGGGGAGAGGGATAAGGGTTATTAGGTAGGGAGGAGGGGAAGGAGGGAGGGAAAGAGAAAATTAGATATTCAAATTATTTATCCATTGGGGAATGGTTTCTGTTCACATAGATTTGAATCAGTTCCTTATATATCTTGGATATCAAATCTTTTATTAGAGAAACTTACTGCAAAGATTTTTTTCAATTAACTATTTCCCTTCTAATTTTAAATATATTAGCGAGAGAGATTTAATCAAATGGTGGAGTAGGAAGCCAAATTGAATGGATCAAGAAAGTGAGTGGGACGTGAAGTGGAGACGATGAATATAAATTCTTCCCTGAAGTTTGGCAGAAAAAAGAGGAGAGATGTAGAATGATACCCTCAGGAGATGGCAGGGTCAAGTGAGTGTTGTTTTTCTTAAGGATGTGGGAGACCTGAACATGTCTGTAGACAGTGGAGTAAGAGCCAATAGATAGGGTCTGAGAAATGTTGTAGAGTCTGCTAAACTATGAATGCCATGATTCATTTTATAGTGTCTAGCTTGGGATTTACAGGACCTTTCTTATTATGTATATAAGGATAGGTTTGTTTTTTAGAATTTTATAACAGCAAGTATTATCTTCTCTCTGGTGAATATAAGTGAATCAGTATCGACTGATATAGATCATATGCATGCATGTATATATAAATATATTCATAGCTATATTAAGCTTTCTCCCTTTTGTGTACTGGGATGGTTATCCCTCTCCTATGAAATCTAATCCATATTTCATATGTAAAGAATCCCAATGGAAAAAAAAATTCATAAACCCTCCTCTGGCCTTTTGTTCTCACTTGAGAAAACATCTGAAGCTATCCTCTTAGCACTCTTCTAGAACACCCTAGGAAAATTCATAACCACATCAGTTAGCTAATATCTTGCAAGGAATACTTGTTTCTTTCTTTCTTCTGATTTTGCTAATAAAGCTAGATGAAAAGGTCTCCCATATTTGCCCAATTATCATTTCATATATATATATATATATGTATGTATAGCCAAATGATTTAATAGTACTGACATACTAGATAAACTCCCATGTTAAATAATCTCAAGTAAATTGGGAAGTAGATATAGCAGATAGCACTTGGCTCTGCACAAATCAATCACCATCCTGGAACCCCTGAAAAGGATGGGACATCTAACACACATTAAATCTAGGCTTTTGCCATGCCAACAAGGAAAGCTGAGAACCTACCTACAGAGTGCCAACACAAACTAGGGCACTGCCACCATTACTCCAATCTGATGGAAACAGACTTGGAGGCCCTAAACATTCCATTCTCACCTCCAAATGAATGTAACAAATATCCTTTGATAAATCTCTTTTGAAAAAATAAAACTTGTGTATGGGTTTCTTCCATTTTCTCTTCCCTAGTGAAATTCTGAGTTAACTAACAGTCAGATATTTGGAAAGACATGTATTGCCAAATGGCATGGTGCAGCTGAGTCAGGAAAACTCATCTTCTTGAGTTCAAATCCAGTCTCAGATACTTATTAGCTGTGTAACCCTCCACAAATCCCATAACCCTGTCTGCCTAAATTACTCATTTGTCAAATGATCCAGAGAAGGAAATGGCAAATCACTGTTTGTCAAGAAAACCCCAAATATGGTTGAATGGAGGAGGACTCAACTGAAATGGCTTTAACAATGGCAAAAATTCAGTGAGCCCTCACTTTGGTTGCTACAGGGAGTAATTGTCTTAATTTAGAGAGAAGGGAATATATTTTGGGTTAATTCCTGGAAAAGACAGAGGGAGCAGCTAGGTGGCACAGTGGAGAGAGCTTTGACCCAGCAGTCAGGAGAACTTGACTTCAAATCTGTCCTCAAACTTTTACTAGCTGTAAGATCCTAAGCAAATCACTTAACTCCAATTGCCTCCTAAAATTTTAAATTTAAATTAGAAACAGAAAAGATAATGCATGATTTTTTAAATATAGGACATGGGATTTATTCTTGACAAGGAAGTTATCCTCTTTCTAAAACTGGAATAAAAGAGAATGGGTGTAGATCTATGGAGATTATGAAGTACATAGTAAAGGTAGAAGGACAAACAACTCATAGTTGATAGCCTCTACTTTCTCAGTAAAAAGGAGGCAATCTCATAGATTCTCCATTCAGAGGTGAAGACTTTGCTCAAGAGAAAGGAAAAACTGCTGAGGGGAGGGAGATAGAGAATCAATCAGAGAAGAATAAAAGTTTTTTTTTGAGGGGGGAGTAAGGTAAGCAGGGTTAAATGACTTGCCCAGTACCTTGTCTGAGGTCAAATTTGAACTCAGGTCATTCTGACTCCAGGTTAGTACTCTATCCATTGCAACCCCCAGCTGTCCCTAAAAGGAAGTTTTGTGTTATAGTAATGAGGGTCCAATTGAGATGAACTTTCATCAGTTTATAGAAGATGTAGCCAGCATAGTGGTGTGACTTGCTCTAGCTATGACCAGAAAATAAAAATTATGGGAGATTAAGAATTGTCAGGGCATGAATATTCACAGGACAAGGGAACAAGACAGTCAATTTTGAAGAATTTAGATCATCACTTTGAAGAAAGGAAAGTGAGACTAAATCAAGGGTGATAAAAAAGAAAGTAAGAAGAGATGAAGGGGCTAGCTATCAGAGGATCAAGAGTTTGGAATTGTTTTAGGAGTAAGGCATATGGAAAGGTGGAAGAAGAGGAACTGTTGATTGTAAAGAGCAGTTTCTGATTTCACAGTTATGGAAATGGCATAGTTATAGGTTATGTTGAGATGTAGGGTATACTGTATACTCTGAGAGACTTACTGGAATAAATCTGAAGGTCATAGGAGTTGAGATTGAAAGTGCATAATATTGGAATGTACATCAACATGTATACTGAAATGGTCAAGTTTAAGAGTAAGAGTGGGGAAAACATAGTAAGGAAAACTATGACCTAGACTTGGAACAATTTGAATCTGGGAAAGGAGTGACTTGGAGACTGATAAATTGTAACAGGAAGGGTAGGAACTTAGTAATGTAGATGGATAGAGTAAGGATGGACCACAAAGGAGGCAGAGTTTATAAGTGAATGGTGGGCAGAGTGAGGGTCCATAGTGGTAGTGAGGAATAGAAAACATTACAATTACCCTTTTTGGTCCAGTGTATCAGATAACACCATGGAATGAATAACTAACATTGGAGAGAGTGATAAGTGATTCATCGGTTTCCAGAACAAACCAGCTTTCTTTGAGCACAAGAAGATGGAAAGTATGGGCCGGGGCGAGGACAAATGAGATTGAGAATTAAAGGAAATTTGCTAACAATTGAGCAGGGTTTTCATAATTCACAATAAAGAGGTCAAAAGGGGAAATGAATTGGTATGATTCAATTGAGCTGGATGGGGATGAGAATATATGGAGAAGTAGGAGGAAATCCGGGAAGGGCTGATTCACCAGGATTAGAGGAATAGGAAGTGCAAGTTTACTAGCCATAGGTAAAGTTGATGGGGGGGGGGGGGGATGTCTACTGATTGTGACGTTCCTTGTTCAAATAATAGACTATTATAATTGGGGAACAGGCCAGAGATCTGGGTCTCTAGAGATTGAACTAATTCACTTGAGGTACTAGCTATAATCCTAAAATGTGTAAATGTGGTGGAAGGAGAGAATGGGAAGTCAGAAAGGAAAGAGGGTTTCTGTACTGGGTCTAGTAACTGAAGCCAAAGTAATATTAGATCCCTTATCTGTATTCTCAGTCTTTCCTCCTCCAGGAGTTGCGTCTGAGGCACAAATCCTAAAGTAGTACCGGGCTTTTTATGAGACTGACCTATTCTTTATTTAGAATGTCATTTTTTAAACTTGCCATATAGGTCTACACTTTTTATTCATATTTTCGATGTTACTTCTGGACAGTTTTTCTTGTATGATTTCCTGTAATATGGTACCCAGACTATTTCTTTCATATAATTCTCAGATTCTCTCTCTGAATTGTGTCTTTTGGCTCTTGTACTTTTGGTTTGTAGAGAAACCTGAGCCAGGGAAGTTCTTGCCAATTAAAGCACTCGGCTGACCTCTGGTGGCTATTTTCCTCATTCTCAATGGCTTCTCTATTTGCTCCTCTTTCCAATCTCCTGATGGAAAAAGAATGGATCATAAAGTTCTTGGTGGTATCAGATCTGAGAAACCTGCTTGAGGCAGATGTCTCCTACTTCATGGGATTAGGACTCAGGACACTTTTGAAGATTTATCAAATCCCTCTCAGCCCCACTCCCCAGAAACAAGGTTTGCCCTTTCTTCTGATGATCATATATCATTCAACTGAACAAGGATAATTATGAGACTTCAGGTAGAATGGGGCAGGATGTCCCTAATCATTCATTAAAAGTGCCAAGGTGGGGGGGGGGCAGCTAGGTGGTGCACCTAGAGCACCAGCCCTGGAGTCAGGAGGATTTGAGCTCACATGTGGCTTCAGACACATGTGGCCTAGCTGTGTGACCTTAACCCCATTGCCTTGCATCCCCCCCCAAAAAAAGTGCCAAGACAGTTTCTATTCACCCCCAGTTCTCAAATAGTTATCAATAAAATGAAATTCAGTTTCACACCTTGCCTAATGTTTAGCATTAAAACTACAACCTTCAAATCCTTTAAAGTTAACAGTATTTACAGAGTCCGGGCATGTGGCAAATGCTTAATGAATACTTGATGGATTGACACTCAGAATCAAAGTTGTGGGAATTGCCCATTAAGAGACTAGGTGATATGTAATAATAATAATAATGATAACAATAACAACAACAACAACAACAATAATAATAATACAACTAGCATTTATATATTTTGTTTTATTTTTATATTTATTTATTTACATTTCTAAAATAGGCTTGGCGTAAGAGTAAACATAACCCCCCCCAACAAAAATAGAAAAATCTCACAAAAAATAAAGTGAGAGAAAAAGACCCAGCACTGAAATGAGCATGCTACCTGGGTACCTTTGAGGTGTGCCCCTTTCCTTTCTGTCTTCCCATTCTCTCCTCCCACCACATTTACACATCTTAGGATATAGCTAATGTCTCATGTGAGTTAGTTCAATATCTGGAGACCCAGATCTCTGGCCTGTTCCACAACTATAATCATCTATTATTTGAAAAGGAACATCACAATCAGTGCTGTCCTCTATTATCATAGGACCCCCCCAATCAACTTTACCTATGGCTAGTAAACTTGCACTTCCTATTCCTCTAAGCCTGGTGAATCAGCTCAGTCTGTGTTTGGATTCCATCAGCTCTGTGTCTGAGATGTATTACATTCTTTTTTTTTTAAGTTGTTTGGTTTTTTTTGTTTTTTTTTTTTTTTGGAAAGGCCATGGGGTTAAATGGCTTGCCCAAGGCCACACAGCTAGGTAATTCTTAGGTGTCTGAGGTCAGATTTGAACTCAGGGACACCTGACTCCAGAGTTGGTGCTCTATCCACTGTGCCACCTAGCTGCCCCTGTATTACACTCTTTATTATAAGTCCATCAGAGAAGTTGCATTTTTTTTCCCCAGTTACTAAGGCTAACTTCATCCATTCCTTCCCACTCCCATTTATTCTATTCTTTTTTCTACTTTCATTCTCCTCCTAAAAAGAGTTTAGGGGCAGTCAAGTAGCTCAGAGGACAGCACTGCCCTGGGGCAAGGAGGACCCAAGCTCAAATCCTGCCTCAGACACTCAACTACGAAGCAACCACCTGGTCCAGGGCAGATCACCTAATCCCATCACCCTGCAAAAAAAAAAAGTGTTGTATCTGACTACCCTCTCCCACAACCTTCCCTCTCCTCTATCGCCTACAGCGCCCCCCTCCCCTCCCCCTGTGCCCTTTCTCTCACCCTTCCTCTCCTTTTTCCTCTAGGGAAGATAGATTTCTGTACCCTATTAAGTGTGTATGTTGTTTCTTCTCTGAGCCTTTTCTGATGAGAATAAAGACTCACTCATTTCCCTCACTTTCCCCCCTTCCACTCCATTGCAAAAGTTTTTTCTTGACTCTTTTACATAAAATATCTTAGCCTATTCTACTTCTCCTTTTCCTTTCTCCCAGTACATTCCTTTTTCATCCATTGGCTCCATCTTTATAATATATTATACCTTCATATTCAGTTCTCACCTGTGCCTTAACTAAATATACTCCTTTTAATTACTCTATTAATTGAGATGTTTCATATGAATTATCAGCATGATTTTCCCCTGCAGGAATACAAGCAATTTAACATCATTAAATCCCTCATAATTTACTCTTCCCATCCACCCTTTTTATGCTTTGCCTAAGTCCTGTACTTGAAGATCAAATTTTCTGTTCAGTTCTGGTCATTTTAACAGTAAAGTTTGAAAATACCCTATTTCATTGAATATCCATCTTTTGTTTTGGAAGAGGATGTGCAGTTTTTCTGGGTAGTTCATTCTTGGTTATAATCTAAGCTCCTTTGCCTTCTGTAATATCATATTCTAAGACCTATGAGCCCTTAATGAAGAAGCTCCTAAGTCCTGTGTAATCCTGATTGTAGCTCCATGATATTTGAAAAGTTTCTATTCACTGTGCCACCTAGTTGCCCCAATATATGAATAGTTTCTTTCTGACTGCTGTAATATTTTCTCTTTGACTTGGGAGTTCTGAAATTTGGCTTTAATATTCCAAGGAGTTATTTTTTTGGGAACTCTTTCAGAAGGAAATTGATGGATTCCCTCAATTTCTATTTTATCCTTTACTTCTAGGATATCAGAGCAATCTTCCTAGAGAAATTCTTTAAAAATGAAGACAAAGCACCGACCCTGGAGTCAGGAGTACCTGGGTTCAAATCCAGTCTCAGACACTTAATAATTACCTAGCTGTGTGGCCTTGGGCAAGCCATTTAACCCAGTTTGCCTTACAAAAAAAAAACCTAAAAAAAAAATAGAATACTCTATTCACTGTGCCACCTATCCACCCCCAATTCTGCTTTTTAAGGTATTCTTTCCCTCATTAACTTTTGAACTGCTTTTTCCATTTGACCTAAACTAGTTTTTAATATGTTATTTTCTTCAGTAGTTTTGGTATCTCCTTGACCAAGTTGCTGACTTGGTTTTCATGATTTTCCTGCTTTACTCTCATTTCTCTTCCCAATTTTTCCTCTAGTTCTCTTACTTGCATTTCAAAGTCTTTTTTGAGTTCTTGCATAGCCTGAGACCAATTCCTAATTTTTTTGGAGGTTTTGGATATAGAAGCTTGGACATTGTCATCTTCTGACTGTGTGTTTTTTTATTTTTATTTTTATTTTTTTAATTTAAATTTATTTTTTATTAAAGATATTTGAGTTTTACATTTTTCCCCCAATCTTGCTTCCCTCTCCCCTCCCTCCCACAGAATGCACTTTGTCAGTCTTTACTTTGTTTCCATGTTGTACCTTGATTCAAATTGGGTGTGATGAAAGAGAAATCATATCCTTAAAGAGGAGTCTAAGAGGTAACAAGATCAGACAATAAGCTATCTGTTTTTTTTTTTCTAAACTAAAGGGAATAGTCCTTGTACTTTGTTCAAACTCCACAGCATCTTATCTGGATACAGATGGTACTCTCCTTTACAGACAACCCAAAATTGTTCCCGATTGTTGCAGTGATGGAATGAGCAAGTCCTTCAAGGTTGAGCATCACTCCCATGTTGCTGTTAGGGTGTACAATGTTTTTCTGGTTCTGCTCATCTCACTAGGCATCAGTTCATGCAAATCCAGGCTTCCCTGAAATCCCGTCCCTCCTGGTTTCTAATAGAACAATAGCATCCCATGACATACATATACCACAGTTTGCTAAGCCATTCCCCAAATGAAGGACATTTACTTGATTTCCAATTCTTTGCCACCACAAACAGGGCTGCTATAAATATTTTTGTACAAGTAATGTTTTTACCCTTTTTCCTCATCTCTTCAGGGTATAGACCCAGTAGTGGTATTGCTGGGTCAAAGGGTATGTATATTTTTGTTGCCCTTTGGGCATAGTTCCAAATAGCTCTCCAGAAGGGTTGGATGAGTTCACAGCTCCACCAACAGTGTAATAGTGTCCCAGATTTCCCACATCCCTTCCAACAATGATCATTATCCTTCCTGGTCATACTGGCCAATCTGAGAGGTGTGAGGTGGCACCTCAGGGAAGCTTTAATTTGCATTTCTCTAATAATTAATGATTTAGAGCATTTTTTCATATGGCTATGGATTACTTTGATCTCCTCATCTGTAAATTGCCTTTGCATATCCTTTGACCATTTGTCAATTGGGGAATGGCTTTTTGTTTTAAAAATATGACTCAGTTCTCTGTATATTTTAGAAATGAGTCCTTTGTCAGAATCATTAGTTGTAAAGACCGTTTCCCAATTTACTACATTTCTTTTGATCTTGGTTACATTGTTTTTATCTGTGCAAAAGCTTTTTAATTTAATGCAATCAAAATCATCTAGTTGGTTTTTGGTGATGTTCTCCAATTCTTCCTTAGTCATGAACTGTTCCCCTTTCCATAGATCTGACAGGTAGACTAGTCCTTGATCTTCTAATTTGCTTATAGTATTGTTTTTTTATGTCTATGTCCTGTAACCATTTGGATCTTATCTTGGTAAAGGGTGTGAGGTGTTGGTATAATCTAAGTTTCTTCCATGCTAACTTCCAATTTTCCCAACAATTTTTATCAAAGAGGGAGTTTTTATCCCAATGGCCAGACTCTTTGGGTTTATCAAACAGCAGATTACTATAATCATCTCCTGCTTTTACACCTAGTCTATTCCACTGGTCCACCACTCTATTTCTTAGCCAATACCAAACGGTTTTGATGACTGATGCTTTATAATATAGTTTTAGATCTGGTGGCTAAGCCACCCTCTTTTGCACTTTTTTTCATTAAGTTCCTGGCAATTCTTGACTTTTTATTTCTCCATATGAATTTACTTACAATTTTTTCTAACTCGTTAAAGTAATTTTTTGGAATTTTGATTGCTAGGGCACTAAACAGATAGTTTAGTTTTGGTAGAATTGTCATTTTTATTATATTAGCTCTCCCTATCCATGAGCAGTTGATATTTGCCCAGTTATTTAAATCTGATTTAATTTGTGTGAGAAGTGTTTTATAATTGTTTTCAAAAAGATTCTGAGTCTGTCTTGGCAAATAGACTCCCAAACATTTTATATTGTCTAAGGTTACTTTGAATGGGATTTCTCTTTCTAGCTCCTCCTGCTGTTTCTTGCTAGACATATATAGAAAAGTTGAGGATTTATGAGGGTTTATTTTATAACCTATAACTTTGCTAAAATTGCTAATTGTTTCCAGTAGTTTTTTAGATGATTTCTTGGGATTCTCTAGGTAGACCATCATGTCATCTGCAAAGAGTGAGAGTTTTGTCTCTTCCTTCCCAGTTCTAATTCCTTTAATTTCTTTTTCTTCTCTAATTGCTGATGCTAACATTTCTAATACAATATTGAATAGTAGTGGTGATAATGGGCACCCTTGTTTCACCCCTGATCTTATTGGGAATGCCTCTAGCCTCTCCCCATTGAGTATAATGATTGTTGATGGTTTCAGATAGATACTGCTAATTATTTTAAGGAACAGTCCATTTATTTCTACACTCTCCAGTGTTTTTAATAGGAATGGATGCTGTATTTTGTCAAAAGCTTTTTCAGCATCTATTGATATGATCATATGATTTCTGATAGGTTTGTTGTTGATATAATTGAGTATACTAACAGTTTTCCTAATATTGAACCAACCCTGCATTCCTAGAATAAATCCTACTTGATCATAATGTATTATCCTAGTGATGACTTGTTGTAATCGTTTTGCTAAGATTTTATTTAGGATTTTTGCATCTATAATTCATCAGGGAGATAGGTCTATAATTTTCTTTCTCTGTTTTAACTCTTCCTGGTTTAGGTAACAATACCATATTGGTTTCATAGAAAGAGTTAGACAGAGTTCCATTTTTCCCTATTTTTCCAAAGAGTTTATATAGGATTGGAACCAATTGTTCCTTAAATGTCTGGTAGAATTCACTTGTGAATCCATCAGGCCCTGGAGATTTTTTTTTAGGGAGTTCAGTAATGGCTTGTTGAATTTCTTTTTCTGAGATAGGGTTGTTTAGGTATTTAATCTCTTCTTCATTTAACCTTGGCAACTTATATTTTTGTAAATATTCATCCATTTCACTTAGATTATTAAATTTATTTGCATATAGTTGTTCAAAATAATTTCAAATTATTACTTTAATTTCCTCCTCATTGGTGGTGAGTTCACCTTTTTCATTTATGATACTAGCAATTTGGTTTTCTTCTTTTTTTTTTAATCAAATTGACAAGAGGTTTATCAATTTTATTGGTTTTTTCATAATACCAACTTTTGGTTTTATTTATTAATTCAATAGTTTTTTTGCTTTCAATTTTATTAATTTCTCCTTTAATTTTTTTTTAGGTTTTTGCAAGGCAATGGGGTTAAGTGGCTTGCCCAAGGCCACACAGCTAGGTAATTATTAAGTGTCTGAGACCAGATTTGAACCCAGGTACTCCTGACTCCAGGGCCGGTGCTTTATCCACGATGCCACCTAGCCGCCCCTCTCCTTTAATTTTTAGAATTTCCAATTTGGTACTTAATTGGGGATTTTTGATTTGTTCCTTCTTTAATTTTTTTAGTTGCATGTTTAGTTCATTGATTTCCTCTTTCTCCAATTTATTCATATAAGCATTTAGAGCTATAATATATCCTCTGAGAGTTGCTTTGAATGAATCCCATAGGTTTTGGTATGTTGTTTCATTATTATTTTTTTTTAGTTTTTTTTTTGCAAGGCAATGGGGTTAAGTGGCTTGCCCAAGGCCACACAGCTAGGTAATTATTAAGTGTCTGAGACCGGATTTGAACCCAGGTACTCCTGACTCCAAGACTGGTGCTTTATCCACTACGCCACCTAGCCGCCCCATGTTGTTTCATTATTATCATTATCTAGGATAAAATGGTTAATTCTTTCTATAATTTTTTTTTTGGTCCACTCATTTTTTAAAATGAGGTTATTCAGTTTCCAGTTTGTTCTGAGTCTATATCTCCTTGGCCCAGTATTGCATATGACTTTTATTGCATTGTGATCTGAGAAAGATGTATTCACTATTTCTGCCTTTCTGCAGTTGATCATTAGGTTTTTATGTCCTAGTACATGGTCAATTTTTGTATAAGTTCCATGTACTGCAGAGAAAAAGGTATATTCTTTTCTATCCCCATTCAGTTTCCTCCATAAGTCTACCATATCTAATTTTTCTAACAATCTATTTACCTCCCTAATTTCTTTCTTGTTTGTTTTATGATTAGATTTATCTAGATCTGAGTGTGGGAGGTTGAGGTCTCCCACTAGTAGAGTTTTTCTGTCTATGTCTTCCTGTAATTCTTTCAGCTTCTCCTCTAAGAATCTGGGTGTTGTCCCACTTGGTGCATATATATTCAATATTGAAATGACTTTATTGTCTATGGTAACTTTTAGGAGGATAAAGTTTCCTTCCTTATCTCTTTTAATGCCATCTATTTTTGCTGCTGCTTTGTCTGAGATAAGGATTGCTACCCCTGCTTTTTTTTACTTCAGCTGAAGCAAAATATATTTTGCTCCAGCCTTTTACCTTTACTCGATATGTATCTCTCTGCTTCAAATGAGTTTCTTGTAAGCAGCATATTGTAGGATTCTGGTTTTTAATCCACTCTGCTATTTGCTTATGTTTTAAGGGAGAGTTCATCCCATTCACATTCAAGGTTATGATTACTAATTCTTTATTGCCCTCCATGCTATCTTCCCTCTGTTTGTATTTTTCCCCATTTCCCCCCCTTTTATCCATATTCCCCAGTCTTTTGTTTCTGAAAACCACCCCCTTCAGTGTGTTTGCCCTCCTATATCACACCCTCCCCTTTCTTTTCACTTTCCCTTTTTCCCTTCCCTTCCTTTTGTTATTTCCCCTTATTTCTCCCACTCCCCTTCCCTTTCTCCATTCCCCCTCCCCTTTTCCCCTTTTAATACTTGAAAGGTTAGATGTTTTATAAGTTAACTGATTATGTGTAGGTTGACTTTAAGCCAAGTCTGATGAGAAGAAGATTCAGGTGTTTCTCCTCTGCTCCCTTCTTCCCCATTATTACCATAGGTTTTTTGGTACCTCTTAGTGTAATGAGAGTTACCCTATTCAATCCCCTCCCTCCTCCCATCTCTTTCCTGTCCCCCTTTTTAGGGCAGTAGTGTTTTTTTTTAGATCATTCTATCTGAGTCATAGAAAATTCTAAGTGTCTGTCCCTTTTAGTTCTGTATATTCTATCAAATAGAGTCAAAATTCCTGAGAGTTATTAGAGTCTTTCTCCCAAGTGGGGTTAAAGCCAGTTACATCCCATTAGATAGTAGTCTCATGGATAGGTCATAAATGTCCATCATTTCTGGCTAGGTGTATTCTCTCTGTTAGAGTTACATTTCTCAAGGTTTATGAGAATCTTTTTTTTTTTACCCCCATGCTGGGATATAGCCAGTTTCAACTTACTGGATTGCATTTTTTTTTTCTTTTACCGCCCCACTTTTTTTTTTTTACCTTTTCATGTGTCTCTTGAACCTCCTGTTTGATGCCCAAATTTTCTGTTTAGCTCTGGTCTTTTCATCAGAAATTTTTGGAATTCTTACATTTTGTTAAATGTCCATCTTTTTCCCTGGAAGAGAAGGCTCAGCTTTGCAGGAAAGTAGATTCTTGGCTGCATTCCAAGCTCCCGTGCTCTTCGAAATATCTCGTTCCAGGCCCTTTGATCCCTTAAAGTTGATGCAGCCAGGTCCTGTGTGATCCTTACTGTGGCTCCTTGATATTTAAATTGTTTCTTTCTGGCTGCTTGCAGGATTTTCTCTTTTCTCTGATAGTTCTTCAGTTTGGCCACAACATTCCTTGGTGTTTTCATTTTACATTCTTTTTCTGGTGGGGATCGATGTACTCTTTCAATAACTACTTTGCCCTCCAATTCCATGATATCAGGGCAGTTTTCCATCACTAGATCCTGTAATATTAAGTCCAGGCTTTTTTTTCTCTTCAATGTTTTCAGGAAGTCCTATAATTTTCAGGTTGCCCCTCCTCGATCTATTCTCGAGGTCAGTGGTTTTGTTGATGAGGCATTTTACATTTGCTTCTGTTTTTTCTATTTTTTGATTTTGTTTAACTGACTCTTGTTGTCTCATGTAGTCATTAGTTTCTGTAGATTCCATTCTTTTTTTGGGGGGGAGGAGTTTTCTTTGTTAACTTTTTTCAACTCCTTTTCTAATTGGTCAATTCTACTTTTGAAAGAGCTTTCCATTTGAGCAATTGAGGTTTTGAGAGAATTAATTTCTTTTTGCATTTGCCCATTTGAAGATCTGAGAGATTTGTTTTCTTGTTGCAAGGTATTAATTGTCTCCCCCAAATTTTCTAGTTGATTTTTAAACTCCTTTCTTATTTCTTCAAGGAAGTCTTTCTGTGCTGAAGACCAGATTGTATTCTCCTCAGAGGTTCCAGGTCTCTCTGAGTTAGTGTCTTTCCCTTCCAAGAATTTTTCTATGGATCCACCTTTTCGCTGACCCTTCTTCATTTTGCTAAGACCTGAGTTTTGGAGGGGGCTGTTTCACAGGGGCTTGGGATAGTTAAAGGCTTTACTCATTGAGTGCGGTTTCTCTGGCTGGCCGGTAGGAGGTGCTGGTTGCTTTCTCTGGAGTGTCTGTGACCTTGGTTGAGGCCCTCTCCCTTTCCTTGAAGGGAAGAGTTGGAGGTATTGAGTTCTTTTGCCTTCAATCAATGGTGGGCTTTACCCTGGCCTGAGGTCATTCCTCAGCTGGCCTGGTTCTTCTGCTCGCAAGCCTGGGCCTGAGGCAGAAGTAGTTTGCATTTGTTTGTTAGGGGAGAAGTCTGAGTTGTAGTGGGACTTAGACCAGAGGAGCCCAGGGATGGTGTCCACAGCTCCTCTGCTCCAGAATTCTCCCCCCAGCCCTGTCTGGGATCTCCAGGGGGACAGCTCCAACACCAGTGCCTCTGCTCCCCCGCAGACTCATGCCTCCAGGGTTCAGCCCCACCTCTGATCCAGCAGGTCCAGCTCTTGGGCCCTCAGACTCCTGGTTCCAATTCAGCTGCTAGTCTGGTTGATTGGGGCTGATCCTCCCTCTGGGCCCAGACTCACCCGCCCGAATTCAGCCACAGCTCCTGCTGGAGACAAATCCCGAGGTAGATGTTCTTTCTCTTGGCTTTTCTTTCTGGGTTTTTTTGAGTCAGATTTCTTTTAAGAGGTTTGTTTCATGTGATAGATGGGGAAGAGATCAGGAGACTTTAGAACTGTGCCTGTCTTCTCTCCGCCATCTTGGCCGGAACCCTGACTGTGTGTTTTGATCGTCCATGGGACCAAAGTAATTATCTATAATCAAGTTCCTTTTTTTTTCTGTTTACTCATTTCCCCACCCTGGTTTTGAGGTGCTTTCCAAGGTTTGAGTGTTAGCAGGGCACCCCTTTCCACAAGAACCTCAGTTCCTTCAATGTCTTATGAGAAGCTCTGACTGCTCTCCTGGCCTGTGCTCTGGTCTGTGAATGACCACAAGCACTCCCCTCTGTCCTGGAGCTGTGAGGAGGGTCCCTGCTCTATGGCAATGGGGAGGGCACAGACTGGACCAGGTCTTAATATGGACAAAACACCAAAGTCATAGCCAAGAGACCTTGATAGTCTCCCCCCCCCACCCCCTTACCTTCTGTGGGCTGAGCACTAGGGTGGGGGGCTCTGCAGACATGCTTCCATTTCTGGGACCTGGGCTGTGCTCACTCTGACAGAGTTTTCCTGCTGATCTTCCAAAGTGTTCCCTGGGTTGGTAGGTCTGGAAACCACTTTGGCTGCCAGGAACTCTGGTGCCCAAAGGGACCTAGGTGCTCTGCAGGCTGTTCCTGGAAGGCTGGGTCTCAGTAGGTTGGTAGCTCCAGCATGGCATGATCTTGGCTGCCTTGCCATCCCTTCCAACCCCAGTGGAAGAGAGAGTTCCTATGAATCTTCCAAGTTACCTTGGATTGGAGAATTGTTTCAATGGGTCTTTCTTGGATTCTGCTTCTCTAAAATTTAGTTAGACCATAATTTAAAAGTTTTGGAGTTTTTTGGAAGCAGGCTTCTGGGAAATCATGCCTTCACCCCATCATCTTGGCTCTGCCTAGCATTTATATGTTATATAGCATGTACTACTTTAAGATTTACAAAAATATTTCCTTTATAAATATTTAAAAATATTTCCATCTCAGTGGCTCTTCACAACAATCCTGTAAAATTAGGCACTATTATTATTAGAACACAATTTATTATCATACTACTATTTCAGTTTCAAGAAATTGAGGTTAAGTGACTTGTCCACTTTCATACAACTAATTAGTGTATAAAGTAGTATTTGAACTCAGTCCTTTCTGACTCTAAGTCCAGCATTCTATCTACTGGATCAACTAGTTGTCTTCAAGCTCCAAAAAAAACCCAACAAAAAACAAAAAAACAGGGAAAGGGACACAGTTGGGGTGGGGGTGAGGTGAGAGTTGGGGGTGTAAAACTCAATCAACAGGCATTTATTAAGTATCTACTATGTTCTAAATATAAAAAAGACAAAACTGAAATGCTCGCTGAGCTTATATTCTCCCTGTATAAAGAGCTCATGTTTTCTATTTATAAAATAAAATATTTGCAACATAAACACAAAATGGAACAATTATGTGGTTCAGTGAATAGAATCCCAGATCTGGAGTCAAATTTTTTTGATTTCCCCACCACTTGTCCACCCAGAGCCTATTTTTCTTTTTTCCAAGGAGACTGAGCTCCACATTGATATGGTTGAAATCCCTGCGGAGGATTCCTCTGGGCCCCTTTAAAATAACTGTCTGATCCTTTAGTAAAATGTCAACATTATGTGGAAAGTCCACAGTCTGGTTGCTTAGAATGTTCTTCGTCCTGATTGTGAATGAGACAACTTGAGTCCTTCTTTCTTTTTTTTTAATTAATTTTTAAATTTTTATTTTTTTTAAAATTTTCATCCATTTGTACATACATATTTCCAAATTACATAATTTCCCTCTACCCTTCCTTCCCACCCAACTCCCCTCAGAAGGGAACAGTCAGGTTAGCATTTTACATACATATTTTGTTAAATATATTTACAAATGAGTAATTTTGGGGATGAGGAATTAGGATTAATGGAAAGAGAGATATGAGATACTTTTTATAACGTGTTCATCAGATTCAGTAGGGATTTTTTTTTGTTGTGTGTTTTGTTTTGTTTTGTTTATCTTCCTCTGGCTGGGGATAATATAGTCCATAACCAGTCTCTAGACTGTCGAGAGGAGTTTTGTCCATCAAGGTTGTTCATCTCATAATGTATTTTTTTTATAATGCTGTTGATGTGTACATTGTACTCTTGACTCTACTCCTTTCACTCAGCATCAGATCCCATAAGTCATTCCATGCTTCTCCAGAGTCCAACCATTTGTGGTTTCTTATAGAACAATAATATTCCACAGCACTCATGTACCATAACTTGTTTAGCCATTCCCTAATTTGATGGACATTCTTTCAATTTCTAATTCTTTTGACAGTACAAAAAGAACTGCTATAAATTTTTTGGAACATGTAGGATTTTTCCCATTTTTTACAATTTCTTCTGCATATAAGTCCTAGAATTGGAATTGCTGGGTCAAAATGTATAAACAGTTTTATTGCTCTTTGGACATAATTCCATATTGCTCTTCAGAAAGGCTGGATCTGTTTACAACTCCACCAGCAATGCATCAATGTCCCAATCCTCCCACAGTTTCTCCAACATTGATCATCTTCCCTTTTTCTCATCTGGGCCAGTCTAATAGGTGTGAGATGATACCTTGTTGTTTTAATTTGCATTTCTCTAATCAATAGTTATTTGGAGCATTTTTTCATATGATTACAACTTTAATTTCTTCTTTTGAAAACTGTTCATATCCTTTGACCATTTATCAATTGGGGAATGACTTATGACCTTATAAAGTTGAAGCAATTCTCTATAAATTTTAGAAATGAGACCTTTATCAGAACTGGTTGTAAAGATTGTTTCCCAACTTTCTGCTTTTCTTCTAATTTTGGCAGCATTGATTTTATTAGTGCAAAACCTTTTTAATTTAATATATTCAAAATCATTCATTCTATAGTTTATAGTGTGCTCTAATTCTTGTTTGGTCATGAATTAATCCCTTTCCCATAGATCATCAAATAGATAATTTTTTGGACTATTAATTTATCTATGGTATTACTCTTTATGTTTAAATCCTGTACCCATTTTGACCTTATTTTGGTACAGGGTGTGAGATGTGGATCTATACCTAGTTTTTGCCATGCTATTTTTCAGTTTTCCCAACAATTTTTGTCAAATAGTGAGTTCTTATCCCAGAGTCTTTGGGTTTGTCAAATAGTAGATTGCTGTAGTCATTTACTGCAATTTCTTTTGAGTCTATCCTAATCCACTGATCCCTTACTCTATTTCTTTTCTTTTCTTTTCTTTTCTTTTCTTTTCTTTTCTTTTCTTTTCTTTCTTTTTTTTTAAGGTTTTTGCAAGGCAAATGGGGTTAAGTGGCTTGCTCAAGGCCACACAGCTAGGTAATTATTAAGTGTCTGAGGCTAGATTTGAACTCAGGTACTCCTGACTCTAGAGCCAGTGCTCTATCCACTGCACCACCTAGCTGCCCCCCTTACCCAATTTCTTAACCAGTATCAGGCAGTTTAGATTACTGCTGCTTTATAATATAGTTTGAGATCTGATAGAGCTAGGCCACCTTCCTTTACATTTTTTTTTTATCAGTTCCCTTGCTATTCTTGACCTTTTGTTGCTCCAGATGAAATTTGTTACTCTTTTTTTTCCTAGCTTGGTAAAGTAGTTATTTGGTAGCATGGTAGTTAGGTATTCTAGCTCTGCAAAGTAGTTATTTGGTAGTACTGAATAAAAAATTTAATCTGTGTAGAATTGTTATTTTTTATTATATTAGATAAACCTAACCATGAGCATTTGACATTTTTCCAATTATTTAGATCTGACTTTATTTGGGTGAAGAGAGCTTTATAGTTATGTTCATACAGTTTCTGGGTTTGTCTTGGGAGGCAGATTCCCAAATATTTGATGTTATCCACAGTTACTTTATTTTACTTTATTTATTTATTTATTTATTTACTCATCTATTTATCTATCTATCTATCTATCTATCTATCTATCTATCCATCTATTTATTTATTTATTTACTTATTTATTTACTTATTTATTAATTTTAGGATTTTGCAAGGCAAATGGGGTTAAGTGGCTTGCCCAAGGTCACACAGTTAGGTAATTATTAAGTGTCTGAGGCCGGATTTGAACCCAGGTACTCCTGACTCCAGGGCCAGTGCTCTATACACTGTGCCACCTAACTGCCCCTCTAAAGTTATTTTAAATGGAATTTCTCTTTCTATATTTTGTTCTTGGGCTTTGTTATTCATATGATTTATGTGGGTTTATTGTGCTACTTTGCTGAATTTGTTAATTGTTTCAAGGAGTTTTTAATTTTTTAATTTTTTTTAAGTTTTTTGCTTTTTGTTTTGCCAAGGCAATGGGATTAAGTGGTTTGTCCAATGCCACACAGCTAGGTAATTATTAAGTGCCTGAGGTCAGATTTGAACTCAGGTACTCCTGACTCCAAGGCTGGTGCTCTATCCATTGCACCACCTAGCTGCTCCCTTCAAGGAGTTTTTTAGATGATTTTCTTGCTTCTCTAGGTATACTATCATATCATCTGCAAATAGTGAAAGTTTTGCTTCCTCATTGCCAATTCTGATTTTTCAGTTTCTTTTTCTTCTCTTACTGCTACTGCTAGCATTTCTAATACTATATTGAATAATAATGGTGATAATGGACATCCTTGTTTCACTGTGAATTAATTGGAAATGCTCTGAGTTTATTCCCATTAAATATAATATTTCTTAATGGCTTTCAATAACTACTACTTATTATTTTAAGGAAAACTCTATTTATCCCTAAAGTGGTTTTTAAAAGGAATGGGTGTTGTATTTTATCAAAGACTTTTTTCAGCATTTATTGAGATAATCATATGGTTTCTGTTGGTTTTACTATTTTTTTAAAATTTTTTTAGTTTTTTGGCAAGGCAATTTGAACTCAGGTACTCCTGACTTCAGGGTTGGTGCTCTATCCACTGAGCCACCTAGCCACCCCAGTTTTTCTATTGATATGTTTAATTATGTTGAGTGTTTTCCTAATGTTGAACCATCCCTGCCTGCCTGGTATAAATCCAACTTGATCATGGTGTATTATCCTAGTAATAAATTTCTGTAGTCTCACTGCTAAAATTTTATTTAAGATTTTTGCATTAATATTCATTAGGGAGATTGGTCTATAATTTTCTTTTTATGTTTTGGTTCTTCCTGGTTTAGATAATCAGCACCATTTTGATGTCATAAAAGGAGTTTGGCAGAACTCCTTCCTCTCCTATTTTTTAAAATAGTTTATGTAGGGGCAGCTAGGTAGCACAGTGGATAGAGCACCAGCCCTGGAGTCAGGAGTTACTGAGTTAAAATCTG
Organism: Macrotis lagotis; assembly: GCF_037893015.1. Taxonomy (NCBI): domain Eukaryota; kingdom Metazoa; phylum Chordata; class Mammalia; order Peramelemorphia; family Peramelidae; genus Macrotis; species Macrotis lagotis. The sequence goes on from NC_133666.1 coordinate 169,459,989, forward strand.
ACCTTAGACAATAAATACCTAGTTGTATGGCCTCGGGCAAGCCACTTAACCCCCTTACCTTGCAAAAACCTAAAATAAATAAATAAACAAACAAACAAACAAATAATAAATAAAATAGTTTATGTAGTATAGGAATTAATTGTTCCTTAAATATTTGGTAGAATTCACTTGTAAATCCATCTGAACCTGGAGACTTTTTCTTAGGACATTTATTGATGTTTAATTTAATTTAATTCCTCTTCTGTTAATCTGGGCAGTTTTTATTTTTTGTAAATATTCATCTATTTCACTCAAGTTGATCAATTTATTGGGATATAGTTTGGCAAAGTAGTTGCAAATTATCTCTTTAGTTTCCTCCTCATTGGTGGTTACTTCACCCTTTTCATTTTTCATACTAGTAATTTGGTTATCTTCTTTCTTTTTTTTTAAATCAGATTAACCAGAGGTTTGTCTATTTTATTGGTTTTTTCATAAACCAACTCTCAGTTTTATTTATGAGATTAATGTTTTCTTGCTTTCTATTTTAGTAATCTCTCCCTTGATTTTTCAGAATTTCTAATGTGGTAATCAATTGGGGGTGTTTAATTTGTTCTTTTTCTAGCTTTTTTAGTTGCATATCTAATTCATTGATCTCCTCTTTTCTCTAGTTTACTCATATTGGCATTTAGAGATATAAAGTTTCCCCTCAAAACTGCCTTGGCTCGGGGCTGGCTAGGTGGTGCAGTGGATAGAGCACCGGCCTTGGAGTCAGAAGTACCTGGGTTCAAATCTGACCTCAGACACTTAATAATTACCTAGCTGTGTGGCCTTAGGCAAGCCACTTAACCCCACTGCATTGCAAAATTAAAAAAACAAAAACAAAAACAAAAAACAAAAAACTGCCTTGGTTGCATCCCATAAATTTTGATATGATGTCTCATTATTATCATTTTCTTGGATATAATTATTGATTATTTCTATTATTTGCTGTTTTATCCACCCATTATTTAAGATAAAATGATTTAATTTCCAATTATTTCTTGGCTTTTCTTTCCCTGACCCTTTATAACATGTAATTTTAATTGCATCATGGTCTGAGAAGTGTGTATTTAATACTTCTGCCTTTCTGCATTTGATTTTAAGGTTTTTGTACCCTAGTACATGGACAATTTTGGTGAAGGTGTCATGAACTACTGAGAAAAAGGGATATTCTTTTCCATCTCCATTAAGTTTTTTTTTTAGGATTTTGCAAGGCAAATGGGGTTAAGTGGCTTGCTCAAGGCCACATAGCTAGGTAATTATTAAGTGTCTGAGGCTGAATTTGAGCTCAGGTACTCCTGACTCCAGGGCCAGTGCTCTATCCACTGCACCACCTAGCTGCCCCCACTCATTAAGTTTTCCCCCAGGGTCTATCATATCTAAGTTTTCTAAGATTTCATTCACCTTCTTAATTTACTTCTTGTTTATTTTGTTGTTAGATTTATCTAGTTCTGAGAGAGGGAGATTGAGGTTACCCATTATTAAAATTTTGCTGTCTATTTCCCTTGTAATTCACTCATCTTTTCTTCTAGGAATCTGGATGCTATACCACTAGGTGCATACTTGTTTAGTAATGATATAGCTTCATTACCAATGGTGCCTTTTTGTTTTTTCAGTCCCTTTTTTCATTTACTTTTTTATTTTAATATAACTCTTCAGTCAAGTATTTGGCAATTGAATTCTCTGTTCAGTTCTGGTCTTTGTATCTGGAAGTCCTGTATTTCACTGAACATCCATCTTTTCCCCTGAGAGTATATAATGAAATTTTCAGGATAATACATTCTGGGTTGTAATCCCAGGTCCTTAGCTCTCTGAATTATATTCAATTTTCCAATCCTTCAATATTGAGGCTGATAGGTCCTGTGTTAATTTGATTGTGTTCCCTTTGTATTTGAATTTTTTCTTTTTGCTGTTTGTAATACTCTCTCTTTTATTTGAGGGTTTTGGAATCTGTCTATTACAGCCCTTGGACTTTTTATCCTGGGGTCTCTTTCTGGAGGGGTTATATGGGTACTTTCAATTGTTATATTGTTATCTTGTTCTAATAGGTTGGGGAAATTTTCCCATATAATTTCCTGCATGATGTTTTCCACATTCTTCTGTTGGTCCAGGTTTTCTAGTAGTCCAATGATTAGTAGATTGTCTCTCCTGGATCTGTTTTTCTAGGTCATTCGTTTTCCCTAGAAAGTACTTTCAATGTACTTCCCTAGAAGGTACTTTCAATTTTTTCAGCCTTTGTATTTTGTTTGATGGAATCTTGTTGTCTTGTAGATTCATTAGTTTATAACTGTTCAATTTTAATTTTTAGGATTTTATTTTCTTCAATCATCTTCTGTGTTTCCTTTCCCAGTGGTTATTTTTACTTTTAATGGAGTTGATTTCTTTGGTCAACATATCACCATTTTCCTGCATGACTTTCATTTCTTTTTTCCATTGTTCTTCTTCCTCTCTTCTTTAGTTTTTAATTCTTTTTTAAGCTCTTTGATGAGCTTTTGTATTTGAGTCCAATTTATAGTCTGTTTTGATACTTTTCCTGTGAATAATTTTTCACTGCTTTCTTCTTCAAACATGGCATTGCTGTCATCTTTATCTGTGAAGTATTCTTCTATAGTGAGTGCTCTTTTAGCTTTTTTTTGTTCATTTTTGTTGTTGTGGTTCTGCTTCTGGGGTGCAGGGAGTATAGATCTAAGCTTTTATTTTGCCTGGATTGGGATTTGAACCCTAGCTTGTAGTTGGCTGAGATGTTGCCTATGCAGTCCAGGCCTTGCCTTTGCAAAGGTTTGTTTCCTCCTTTATGTCCAGGTTCTGACTTAACAGAGGATTGTCCAGCAACATGGAGGTGATGATCAACCTTAAGAGACTTGCTCATACCCACAGGGTAACAATCAGGCACAGTCTGCAATGAAGAATGCCATCTTTATCCTGAGAAACAATTGTGGAGTTTGAACAAAGACCAAAGATTATTACCTTTAATTTTTAAAAAATGTTATCTTATTATGTAATTCTGCTATATCACATAGTATATGTTTCTTCCTTAAGGATGTGATTTTTCTCTCATCACATTCAACTTAGATCAATGCATCCTATGGGAATTATATAAAGACTAACAAACTGCCTTCTGTGGAGGTGGGGGAGGGAAGCAAGATTGGGGGAAAAAATTATAAAACTCAAAATAAATAAAACCTTTTTTAAAAAAAGAAATGGAAGTATGCAATAAACTAATTGTAAATAAAATAAACAAACAGAGGATTGTTCCCAACCCAGTCCTATTTTTTACTCCAGTGCTCTCAGAGTTCAGACTTTGTTTGGGGTTGGGGTCCTCCCAGCTGGCTTGCTATGTAGTTGCCAGGATCTCTGTTATTGTCCAGACCTGGATTGCATTGTGGCTAAAACCCTCCTTCTGGCTTTCTCTGATCTCCTACCTTCTGGACTTTTCTTTCCCTTTCCCCTAAAGAAACAAATCTTCAGTGAAGATCCTCTATGATGTCTATGGTTGAAAACTTCTTTGAATCTTCTCTTTTTCTTGGTGGGATCTGAAGAGTGAATGTCAGAGTAGAGGCTTCATTTATTTTTGGTAGAGAAAGACTCCAGCAGCATGTTATCTTCACAATGCCATCTTGGCTCTGCCCTGGAAGCTCCTTCTTTCTTCTTAGGAAATGTATATCTCTAAACATTTTCCTCAAGAAATAAGAAAGTAAGAGATAAAAATTAGATGTGTCTTAAAAAATTCTAGAAAATTAATACATTAAAAAAACTACTAAATACTAAAATTATGAAAATCAAAAAAGAGTTAAATAAAAACAAAACTATTGAAGTGATAAAACTAGGAGTCTGTTTATGAAAAGTGAAATCAAGTATTGGTTGATTTTTTCCTTTTTTTCTTTCTTTATTTTATTTTATTCTCATTTTATACAAATGTTTTTTTTACATTAATAAAATATTCTTGTTTAAGAGTAAATGAAATACCCCCCCCCCCCCCCCAGTGCAGGGTGCTTCTAGAAAGTAGGAAGTACAAAGACATTTTGTAAGAGGTCAAGAATGCTAACTACACGGGGTGGCTAGGTGGCACAGTGGATAAAACACCGGCCCTGGAGTCAGGAGTACCTGGGTTCAAATCCAGCCTCAGACACTTAATAATTACCTAGCTGTGTGGCCTTGGGCAAGCCACTTAACCACATTTTCCTGGTTAAAAAAAAACCCTAAAATAAAAAAAAAGAATGCTAACTATATGATCTGGAGACAGACTTTCTAATGCCTACACTTAACTAGAACTAGGATACATTAAGAAAGGTAGTCAAGTCAACTAGCATTTATTAAGTGCTTATTGTATGCCAATGCCTATGACAAACACTGGGAGATACCAATACAACTAAAAAGAAAAGTAGTCCCTAACCCTAGGAACTTTTATTTTGGGAAGACCATACAAAAGGGAGATATGAAAAAAGGGAAAGTAAGGGGAAGGTACTAGAGGAAGGACCTAGTGGCAAAGTCTAAAGAATGAAGGATGGCTCGTCTAGGCCCTTCCTTAGAATTGGGGGACCAGAAGTAAATTAATAGTGGGAGAGGGGGTATCTAGGATCTAGGAGAGAGAGAAAAGACAACTGAAGGATGGTGGCAAAGTCTTGAGGTATGGACTGATCCCTACCTCAAAACCAGTTAAAGTGATGCTTCTTCCCATTCCTTCGTGAATGTGTCCCAGAACAGAGACAAGAACAGTTCTCAGTGGAGTGAGGAATGTTGGGTCTTCTTCTCCTATTGGGGTGTTGTGATAAATATAGGATAAACTGAGACACAAAGTTCTGAGCACAATAAATTTATTAGTAAAGCATAAATTTACCAAAAAGTAGGATCTCAGCTTCTTCAACAAAGTTAAAACCCCAATGAAAGGGCAAATTTTCTTTTATAGTTTTAAGGAGTAAAGAACAAAGAACAGGATTTTATAGATGGGAAACAAGTTATGATTGATAAAAAGAGCTCAACATCACATAAAATGAATATGGTTGATTACAGAACTAAGGCAAGGAAGACAATATGATTGTCTGGGAATGAGGAGCTAGCAACAATGCCTCTTTCCCTTTAGTGACTAAGAAATGTTCATTACTTTTATTAATATTTTATTTGTCTTCCAGTTATATACAATAGTAGCTTCTACCTATCAATTTTTGTAAGGTTTTGAATTTTACAATTTTTGCCCCCCTTCCCCCCAACAGAAGGCAGTATGATAATCTTTACATTGTTTACATGCTATACATTGATCGAAATTGAACGTGTTGAGAGAAAAATCACATTCTTGAGGAGAAAATAAAATATTAGAGATAGCAAAATTATGTAGTACCTAATATACTTAAAAAAATTGAATACTTTGGTCTTTGTTTAAAATCTATAGTTCTTTCTCAGAATACAGATGTATTCTCCATTGCAAGCATTCTAAAATTGTCCCTGATTATTGCATTGATGGAATGAGCAAGTCCATTAAGGCTGATCATCACCCCCATGTTGCTGTTAGGGTGTACAATGTTCTCCTAGTTCTGCTCATCTTGCTCAGCGTCAGTTCTTTTTTTTTTTTTTTGGTTTTTTTGCAAGGCAAATGAGGTTAAGTGGCTTGCCCAAGGCCACACAGCTAGGTAATTATTAAGTGTCTGAGACCGGATTTGAACCCAGGTACTCCTGACTCCAGGGCCGGTGCTTTATCCACTGCACCACCTAGCCGCCCCCCACTGCATCACCTTGCCGCCCCACAGCATCAGTTCTTGCAAATCTTTCCAGGCTTCTCTGAAATCCCATCCCTCTTGATTTCTTTTTTTTTATTTTTTTTTAAATTTTTTATTTTTAGATTTTTCTTTTTCAAGGCAATGGGGTTAAGTGGCTTGCCCAAGGCTACATGGCTAGGTAATTATTAAGTGTCTGAGGTCAGATTTGAACCCAGGTACTCCTAACTCCAAGGCCAGTGCTCTATTCACTGTGCCTCCTAGCCACCCCTCCCTTGATTTCTAATAGAACAACAATGTTCCATAACATACATACACCACAATTTGTTCAGCCATTCCCCAACTGATAGACATTCAATCGATTTCCAATTCTTTGCTACCACAAACAGGGCTACTATGAATATTGTTGTGCAAGTGATGTTTTTATCCTTTTTCATGATCTCTTCAGAGTATAGACCCAGTGTTTCTGAATCAAAGGGTATGCACATTTTTACTGCCCTTTGGGGGTAATTCCAGATTGCTCTCCAGAAAGGTTGGATGAGTTCACAGTTCCACCAACAATGTATTAGTGTCCTAGATTTCCCACATCCCTTCCAACATTGAATGAAATGTTCATTACTTGAGACCATTTGCAAGGTTAGAGACAACATGGATCAGACTTCTTTTTACAGCTATCCTTGAAGGGTAGCTTGGTGTCGAAAAGATATTAGACCAGACTCCCTAATGTCCACCTGTATCTATACCAGATTTCCTTGAGGCAAGAATAGATCCTGATTAGCAGGAGAACTTACATCTAAACTTAACTCTTTAAGGTCAACTGAATTTCTAAATTCAGAGGTAAAGAATCATGACTTAAGCAATTATAGGACAGAATTAATTAACTGCAATTGTAAATAGGATCAATTAAAAGATAGTACAGAATCAATCTGATTATTTCAGGGGCTACTGCATTTTTGCCTTTGCATATATGGTCATAAAACTGTTGCTTGTATCTCTGTTGTCTATTTTTTTCCCTTTTTTTAGGTGAATAAAGTCTTGGCAATAGCTACTACATTATGAACTTTGAAGGTCAGAAAAGTGAACCACTGGAAATCAGAGAATTGGAATCTAAACTGGGTTTTGCAACCAATAGATCTGGAATCAACATGATGAGACATGACTTGATGAATCCAGGCTAGTGGTAGCTGAGACAGACTCATCCAGTGATTATGCTGCATTTGGAAGTGAACTTGGTTGGACCAATCCTATGTAGAAAATACCTTGTTTGAGTTCACTTTCCAAAGGGAATAAGATAATAGTGGAAGTGTTCCCTTCGGTGTTTGTTTGTACTTGGGGTCAGTTCTATCTTTACAACAAGGACAAACAACAACATATGTAATTATTTTTTAACTATGCAAAAGAGGTCATTCTTTGTTTCATTTCTTTTCTTCCCAGCCTCAATCCCTGAGCAACCCTGAGGTTCTTCCCCTCTGCTTGATTTTTTTAAACCATTTTAAAAAGGCCATTCTTTATCTCCTTTCTTACTTAAAAATGTTTGTCCTTCATTTTCTTTTTTTCTTTGGTGAGGCAATGGGGTTTTCACACAACTAAGTAATTATTAAATGTCTGAGGCTGGATTTGAACTCAGGTCCTCCTGACTCCAGGGCTGGAGTTCTATCAACTATGCCACCCAGCTGCCCCTGTCCTTCATTTTTGAAGATGATGACATCAGAGAGGTGATGCCATGACAAGCATGTGAATTGGATCTGAATGAGGGGATGCTTTGCTAAGTCACCAGCCTCACTTTCTCCTCCAGAATCATCTGGGTTCAGTGGCCAGATATGAATCAGGATGACTGAAGATGGCTCTAGATGCAAGGCAACCAGGGTTAAGTGACTCATCCAAGGTCTCACAGCTAGGAAGAGTCAGGTGTCTGAAGCTGAATTTGAACACTTGTCCTGACTCCAAGGCCAGTGCTTTATCCACTGCATCCTCTATCTATAATGGGTGTTGCCTCAGTCAAACAGTCCTACTAAAGACCATAGTTTAAAAAGGTCAAGGTCTCCCACTACATCCAAAGCCAACTCCAGTGGTCCTCACAGATAGCTGGTTACTGGATTCAGATGGCTCTGGAGGAGAAAGTGAGGCTGGTGATTTTGCACAGCACCTCATCACTTAAATCCTATTCATTTGAATGACATGGCATCACTTCCCTGTTGTCATGGTCCTCCTCAAGAATAAGGACAAACAACAAAAACAATAATAATATCTTCTCAGTAAATATTCCCTTGTAAAAGATAATTATTAGGGGCGACTAGGTGGTGCGGTAGATAGAGCACTGGGCCTGGAGTCAGGAGGACCTGAATTCAAATCCGACCTCAGACACTTAATAATTACCTAGCTGTGTGGCCTTGGGTAAGCCATTTAACCCCCATTTGCCTTGCAAAAATCTAAAAAAAAAAGCTAATTAATAGGAGCAGCTAAGTGGTGCAGTAGATGGAGCACCAACCCTGGAGTCAGGAGGATATGTTCAAATTGGACCTCAGACACTTAATAATTACCTAGTTGTGTGACCTTGGGCCAATCACTTAACCCCACTACCTAGCCAAAAAAAAAAAGGCTAATTAATGTTAATTGATTAAATGGTATTAGCATGGTAATCACAGATGGCTAAAATTAGGAGAATTTGAATGGAATGGGGGCATAGAAAACAATAGTATTAGAGAAAGAAATGTTCAGTCCCTCAGGGGTATCCATAGAATACTGAATGATCAGTCTCATTATGAAAGTGAGCCAGAATCTTGTTGCATAAAAAAATGAAGAATAGAACATTAATAAAACATTAAAAAATATGCATGAAGGAAACAAAAAAAAGTTCAGGGGTGATATAGTAATTTTCTTCTTTCTTTTTATATACGCTTAAAGAAAGTAGTTAGGTGGAGCAGTATAGAGTGCTGGCGTTGGAGTCAGCAAGACTGATCGACATGAATTCAAACCTGATCTCAGACTAATATTGGACCTGGGGCAAGTCATTTAACCCTGTTTGCTACAGTTTCTTTGTAAAAATGAATTGGAAAAGGAAATGGCAAACCACTCTATTAAGCCTCTCTTTTTCTTAATTTGAAAAAACTAAAGATGTTAAGGTAAATGCTAAAAAAGCCCACTATGATATACATTAGTATTTTGACTCCTATATACTTTTATATAATCCCCTACAAAATTTCAGTTACCCCTAAAACTAATTTATGTAATTTGTAATCAACCTGACAACTATAGAAGAAGGGGAAGAAATATTCTTAATATTTAATATTTATTTATTCTCATTTTGTACAAATAATGTTTTTTTATACATTAATAAAATATTCTTGTTTAAAAGTAAACAAAATACCCCCTCCCCCCAAGTACTATAGACTCGCTTGAGCGATAAAGTAAAGGGGAGAGAAAAAAATTAAAATAAAAAAATAATAGTAAAAATTGTAGGTATGGCCAGGTGTCGCAATGGACAGAGCACCAGCCCTGGAGCCAGAAGCACCTGAGCCCATATCCAGCCCCATATACCCAACAATCACCCAGCCATGTGACATGGAAGCCACCCCAAACCCACTGCCCTGCAAAAACCAAAAAAAAAAAAAAAAGAAAAAAAAGACCCAAAATAAAATAAAATAGTAATAACAGTAGAAGTGGCTGTGTGGCAGAAAGAGCATTGGCCCTTGAGCCAGAAGCACCCAGGTCCAAATCCGGCCTCAGACACCCAACAATCACCCTGCTATGCAGACCCAGGCAGGCCACCCAGCCCCATTTGCCCTGCAACCCCCCAAAAAATAATAATAATAATAAATGTGCTTCAGTCTTTGTTCCAATACCAACAACTCTGTTGTGGGTGGATCACATTCTTTATGGTAAGTCCATCACAAAAGTTACTTCCATGTTTTTCCACCGTTGCCATTGCTGATTGCAATTCCCTCCTTTCGTATTTCTCCACTACCATGTACTATATTTTCTCTCTCCTTTCATTCTGACTCTGCTGTAGGGTAGCTGAGTGGCACAGCAGACAGATCCCTGGCCCTGGGGCCAAGAGGCCCTGAGCCCCCCCTCCCCCTTAGGCCCAGCATCCACCTGGCCCTGTGGTCCTGGGCAGGCCATCCAATCCCAGCCCCTTGCAAGAAGTCAAAAAGAGTGGCAGCTAAGTGCGTAGTGGATGAAGCACTGGCCTTGGAGTCAGGAGTACCTGGGTTCAAATCCGGTCTCAGACACTTAATAATTACCTAGCTGTGTGGCCTTGGGCAAGTCACTTAACCCCGTTTGCCTTGCAAAAACCTAAAAAAAGAAAAAGAAGTAAAAAAGAAAATTTGTTATATCTGACCACTCTCCCCCTATGGTCCATCCTCTCCTCCATCACTCACATCCCCTCTTTCCCCTGTCCCCACCCTCCTTCTTACTCCAGATGTCTATACCCCATTGAGTATATATGCTGTTTCCTCTCCTAGCCACCTCTGATGAGGACAAAGATTCCCTCATTCCCCCTTGCCTTCCCCCCATCCATATCACTGCAATAGCTCATTGTAATAAAGAAAAAATCTTATTATATTAAATATCTTGGCCTATTCCCCCTCTTTTTTTCTTTCTCCCATTACATTTCCCTTTTTTTCTATTGACTCCATTTTTACACCATATTTTATCTTCAAATTCAGCTTTCTCCTGTGCTTCAACTATTAAAGCTCCCTCTACCTGCTCTGTTAACTGAAAAGGTTCATATGAGCATTATCAGTGTCATTTTTCTATACAGGAATACATTCAGTTCATCATCATTAAGTCCCTCATATTTTCCCCTTCTCCTCCAATCTCTATGCTTCACTTGAGTCCTGTATTTGAAGATCAAACCTTCTGTTCAGCTCTGGCCATTCCAACAGGAACATTTGAAATTCCCCTGGTTCATTGAAAGTCCATCTTTTTCCCTGGAAGAGGACATTCAGCCTTGCTGGGTAGTTCATTCTTGGCTACATTCTAAGCTCTTTTGCCTTCCGGTATATTATATTCAAGGCCTACGAGCTTCCAATGTAGTTGCTGCTAAGTCCTGTGTGATCCTGACTGCAGCTCCATGATATTTGAACTGTGTCCTTCTGGCTGCTTGTAATATTTTCTCTTTGACTTGGGAGTTCTGGAACTTGGCTATAATATTCCTGGGGGTTGGTTTTTTGGGATCTCTTTTTCGGGGGGATCAGTGGATTGTCTCCATTTCTATTTTGCCCTCTGCTTCTAGGATATCAGGGCAATTTTCCTGTAGTAATTCTTTGAAAATGATGTCAAGGCTCTTGTCCTGATCATGACTTTCAGGTATTCCAATAATTTTTAAATTATCTTTCCTAAATCTGTTTTCCATATCAGTTGTTTTTTCAATGAGATGTTTCACATTTTCTTCTAATTTTTCATTTTTTTGGTTTTGAAGTAATGAGTCCTGATTTCTGGTAAATTCATCAATCTCCCCGAGTTCTATTCTTTGTCTGAAGGATTTGTTCTACTCAGAGAGTTTTCTTATCTCTTTTTCCATCTGGCCAATTTTGCTTTTTAAAGCATTCTTCTCCTCAATAACTTTTTGAACTGTTTTATGCATTTTACCTAAGCTGGCTTTTAGCATGCTATTTTTTTGGATTTCCTTGACTAGGTTGCTGACTTCATTTTCATGTTTTTCCTGCCTCTCTCTCATTTCTTTGCCCAGTTTTTTTTTTAACTCCCTCATTTGATTTTCGAAGCCTTTTTTGAGCTCTGTCATAGCCTGACCCCAATTTCTATTTTTCTTGGAGTGTTTAGATGCAGGAGCTTGTGCTTCCTCATCTTCAGACTGAGTATTTTGATCCTTCTTGGGCTCATTTGCAAAATATTTCTCAATGGTCTTCCTCTTGTTTCTTTGTTCATTTTCCCAGCCTAAGCCTGTTTTTTGGGGGTGCTTCCTGAGCTTTTGGCACACTCCCACAAGGGTCTCAGTGTGTGAGGCTTTGTCCTCCCTCCTGGTCTGTGAATGATCATAAGCGCCCCACCCCTCTGCCATGGGGCTGAGGTGGGGGGGCCCTGCTGTTCTATTGGGGCCCTAGACTGGGATCAGGATCTGAATGTGGTCAGAGCCCCAGAGTCCTGTTCCAGGGGCAGAGGACAGAGCTCTGCAGTCTCTCTCTCTCTTCACTCCCCTCCCTCAGCTCAATGGGCTCATGTCCTGGGGGCTCCTGCTTACCGGTTCTGCCTGCTTCTGTTCCTGGATCTGGGCTGAGGTGGCCACCCTGCTAGCTGTGTGCCCTGAGCGCTGGGCTTCATGTGCTCACTCTGGCAGAGGTCCCCCACTGTTCCCCCACTTTGTGCCTGCTGGTCCCCAGGGTGTAGCTCATGAAACTCCCCCACTGCTGTGAGCCATGGCTCCCAGTGCTGTGGGGCTGCCTCCGGGAGGCTGAAGTTCTTTCACTCTGGTGGGTCTCGCCCCTCCAACCCAGGGGAGCAGAGCCTTTCTTCTTTCTGTTCTTTTCCAGGTTACCTTAAGTAGGAGCACTGCCTCACTGGGCCCCTCTGTTGGTTCTGTCTCTCGAAAATTTTATTAAAGTCCTTAGTTTTGAAGATTTATGAGGGGAAGAAATATTCTTGCAAATGGGTACACTTGCTTTCTCTCTTCCTTTCTCACCACTTTGTGCAGTGGTTGGCACATACTGGATACTTTTTTTTTTTAGGTTTTTGTAAGGCAAATGGGGTTAAGTAGCTTGCCCAAGGCCACACAGCTAGATAATTATTAAGTGTCTGAGACCAGATTTGAACCCAGGTACTCCTGACTCCAGGGCCGGTGCTTTATCCACTGCACCACCTAGCACCCCACATACTGGATACTTAATTTATGCTGTTTCAGTTCAATTGTATCCCAAACTCTTTATAAAATATATTATGATATAGTATAGTATAATATAACTAATCTAATCTAATATGGTATGATATAAAAATAGAATAAGTTTATATTCTATATTCTATAATATATTATTTGTTGTATATTCTATATTCTTTAGTATTATAAAATAGAATTCTAGCTAGAAAGTTAGAAATATAGTTAAGAAGTTAGAACTCTAGGTATAATGGTGGAAATTTAGTTATTATTAAATAATCCAATTTTCTGTTTAGAAAACTCAATTTAAAAGTTCAACAAGAATGTTAATAAGAAAAATTCCCAAAAATCTACAATGTTGCTCTTACTGGAGATTGGTGCACAAAGAAGGTGAGAAGCTTCCCTCTTGTTTCCAGCTAGTTATAAGTAATTCTATACTGGGATGTTTGGGGAATTATGAAACAAACCATTTTGGTCATATTTTATTATGACTTAGTAGACTTTTACTGCCTCTGACTTTCTCTCCCTTCAATCTTTGAGATAATATCTTGTCGTTGGGATTGTAGGAGCCAGTTAAAGTCAACCAGTTAAAATCAGAGTTGATTCTTACATTTTCACTGTAAGCATTTATACTTCAGAAATCAGCAAATGCTACAAATCCAGGCTTGATTTACTGTTTTCTTGATTGTATGGACAAAATTGAAAAGAAAGTGATGGAGAAAATGTATAATGATAATAATAAAAATAATATCTATACTTTATAGAGTGCTTTAAGGTTGGCAAAGCACTTTTTAAATGAGGAATTTCTGAGGTAAAAATGCTCAAAACATTCCTGGAAGCTAGATGCTATTATTATTCCTATTTTACATTTTTGGGAACTGAGGCAGACAGAGATTCTTCTCCTTACTGTCTGACTTTGCCTCCAACAAAGTTTCTTTCCATAGATATTCATTCAAGTCATATCTACTAACTGTGGGACATCATGTAAAACATGTGTGTCCAAATGAGTTCTTTAAATGCATGACTAGATTGTAGATGACATAAATATATATTGTGATGTGGCTCAAATTCTTTCCTATGAAAACTGTGATTTTTTTCCTTTGGAGAAGCAGAAAGGCCATGACATGTGCCTGATACTTTTCACACCTATCTTCAAAAGGAATATCAGGCAAGAGTTAGATATAAATGTCTCCTCAAATATTTCTGATTTGAAAGGCATGTTTTGGAGGAGTTCAAAATAGAGGTTGCTTCCCTGGTCACTTTTGAGGGGGAGAAGTTCTCAAAAAGAAGATCAAGAAAGCAAAATGACTGTCTGATGAGACTTTATAAATAATAGAGGAAAGAAGGAAAGCTAAAGCCAAGAGAAAAAAGGGAAAGATATATCCAACTGAAAGTAGAATTCCAGAGAATAGCAATAAGAGAAAAGAAAGTTTTCTTAAATGAGAAAGAAATAGCAGAAACAATAGAATGGGGAAGACAAGAAATCTATTCAAGTAAATTAGAGATGTCAGGGTATATTTCACATTAAAATGGCCATGATAAAAGACAAAAATGAGGGATTTAACAAAAGTAAAAGAAAAATAAGATAAAAAGCGGTGGTAAGAATATACAAAAGTATTCAAGAAAGATCTTATCATCAGTAGCAAGGTGTTATGGTTACAGATCTTGAGCCAGACATCCTGGAGAATGCAGTCATGTAGACATATAGACTTTAGAAAGCATTGCTAACAGTAAGGCTTGTAAAGGTGCTAGAATTCTATTTTTTTTTAGGTTTTTGCAAGGCAAACGGGGTTAAGTGGCTTGCTCAAGGCCACAGAGCTAGGTAATTATTAAATGTCTGAGACCGGATTTGAACCCAGGTACTCCTGACTTGAGGGCCGGTGCTTTATCCACTGCGCCATCTAGCCAAAAGGAATCACAGATATCTTTGAATTCATGCCATTTATTCTACAGATGAGGAAACTGAGGCACAGTTTGTCACTTCTTTAAAGCTATCTAGAGTAGAAAGTGATAATTAGTGCTTGAGCCTGGGTTCTTTGACTAAACCTACCATGCCAATATGGAGGAAAACACCACCTTGAAGTTGGGATGGGGGTATAGCACCCAGGAACTTCAAATGATCCCTCCTTACTATACTATTGTTTCCCATCTCTTAAAAGGCATATTTTATGTAGCTTGGGAGGGACAGAATGCACTGTGATTACAAAGATGTTAGGCTGATGCTTACCTAAGCCTCAGGAACATCAGCTCCTGATGCTAGAATTCTTTTTTTTAAATTAATTTTTATTAACGATATTATTTGAGTTTTACAATTTCCCCCCCATCTTGCTTCTCTCCCCCCCCCCCCAGAAAGCACTCTGTTATTTAAGAAATCATAAGCAGTTGGACTTCAGAGAAACCTGGAAAGACTTAACATGAACTGAGGCTGAGTGAAGTAAGCAGAACCAGGAGAACACTGTACACATTAACAGCAACATTGTGTATTGATCAGCTATGATAGACTTAGCTCTTCTCAGTAGTACAATGATCCAAGACAGTTGTAAAGGACTTGTGGTGGAAAATACCATCCATACTCAGAGAAAGAATGATGAAGTATGAATGCAGACCAAAACACATTATTTTCAGTTTTTAAAATTTGCTTTATGCTTTATCTTTTTTCTTTTCATTTTTTCCCTTTTGTTCTGATTCTTCTATCACAACATGACTAACATTTAACATAGTTATACCTGCATAGTTATAACATAGTCATACATATGTATATGTATAACCTATATCAAATTACTAGTTGTCATCAGGAGGGGGAGAGAGAAAAACATCGAATTCATAATCTTACCAAAAAAATGAATATTGAAAACTATCCTTGCATGTATTTGGAAAAATAAATAAATAAATTTATAAAAAATAGTCAATGGGGAAGTCGGAGCATCCGCAGCTCCGAGCGCGCGGGGTCCGGTTGCTCCCGGAGGCTCCGCTAACCCCACCACCCACCCCGGCTCTCGCACAGCATGGCTCGTTTCGCTTTAACAGTCGTCCGACAGACAGGGTATAGATGAGCCTCTTTCAGAAACTGGTTTTAGACAAGCACCTGCTGCTGGTGAATTTCTTAGTAATGTGAAGTTTACTCATGTTTTCTCAACAGACGATTGCCATGATTTTGGAACAAAGCAGATTCTGCAAAGAAGCAACAGTAAAATATGATGCAAGACTTTGAGAAAGGAAATATGGAATTGCAGAAGGCAAACCTCTGTGTGAATTAAAGGCTTTGGCCAAAGCAGCTGGGCAACAGTGCCCTAATTTCACACCTCCTGAAGGAGAAACATTAGATGAGGTGAAGTTACGAGCAAAGGACTTTTTTGAATTTCTTTGCCAACTAGTTCTGGATGAATCGGTTCAAAAAGGACATCCCAGGTCAGGAATGATAGACAGTGGCCTGGAGATCTTTCTAACAGAAACATTTCCATTAGGAAGCAACTGTGGACTTGATCTTAATTCAGATAGTGTTGCCCAAATGTTAGATGCTGATGTATTGGTGGTGAGTCATGGGGTTTACATGAGAAACATGTTTGCTTATTTCATGGTTGATCTAGAGTGTACTTTACCAGCAAATCTAAGCAAATCTGACCTCAGTTCAGTCAGCCCCAATACAGGGATCAGTCACTTTATAATAAATATAGAACAAGCTGCTAAAAGAATTAAAACAACCATTAAGTGCATTTGTATTAATCTGCAGAACCACCTGGCCAAAATGACAGCAAGTGCCTAGGCCCAAATAAGTCAATTAGGATTTTCATATTTTTGTATCATTGAAGGAGCACTTTGCTTCTAATAGTTATGATTCCAAATGCTTGAAAAAGCTTCAGAAATAGGTTATAAATATGAAGAGACAGTAACATAAAACACTTGAGTAAAAACCAGGAAATGAGTAAGGTATGTTAAATTACTGGCATTTAAAAAATAATGCCATTGTTTCCTGACCGGTTTTGACTTTGAATAGTAATGGAAATGTCCATGTTGATGAAATCCAGTGTTGTCAAATGAAGTATTATAACTGTTATAATTTTGAAATATAATTTATTTATCATAGTTTTAATGTATTCTTTTATTGTGCTAATTTTTAGCACTGAGGATGGTTATTTTTTTTAATAACACTACCACTATTTATAAAAGAATTGCTTATGTCTAAGGACATTTTTTCCTTTTTAACCAATTGTGACTAGATTTTTGCAACTAATTTATCAAATCATGTTTTTTGTTTTGTTCTACTTTGTTTCTTCTAAGATTGATGTTTGGCTTTTTAACAACCAAAAATAAATATAGCCTATGCCATTGGCTTTTAGTTAGTAACATACTATGCATTTTGTGACCTTTTTTTTGGTGTTTGAGAAAAGGATCTATTTATTATGAATTGTCTCCTACTTTAGAGTGCCTCTCTATGTTGAAGAAAGGTACTTTCTATATAAAACATTTGTCAACTTATAGATTATGAAAAATAAAGCAACATTAACATTTAAAAAATAGTCAATGAAATTAATTCAGATCATTCACCGAAAGATCAACAACTAAAGCCTGAAGCTTAAATACTTTGGTCACATAATGAGAAGATGGAACACATTGGAAAAAGACCCTAATGTTAAGAAAGATTGAAGGCAAAAGGAAAAGGGAATGGCAGAAGATGAGATGGATAGATAGTGTCTTAGAAGCAATAAACATGGAAAGACTTTGGAGATGGTGGAGAATAAAGGGGCCTGATGTGCTATATTTCAAGAGTCAGACAACTGAATGACTCAAAACAAAAACAACAAATATTGTTTAGATAGCATTCACCAGTTTAAGTCCTTCCAACCAAACATCATTTACACAAAAGACTATCACAAATACTGAATAGTGAATAAACCCATTCATTCACGTTAGTAGCAAGCAGAAATTAAATATTTATTATCTATAAATATAAATTTATAATCTATATTTAAATTTATCATCTATAAAAGATGCCTTTCCTCTTTTATTTTCTCTTCTGACTTTTGATTTCATCATTCCACTGAAGTTGCTCTTTCCAAAATATCCTGGATGGATAGAGCCACCATTTATCACTGTGGATCACCCTCTTGTCCTGATATTCTCTTCTCTCTGGGTTTTTGGGATACTACTCTTTTTCTGTTTTCCTACCTCTCTGACCACTCCTTTTCTACAAAGTTGTTGACTATTGATGAACCCCACCCCAAGATTTTGTCCTTTTCCCTTTCTTGTTCCTTCCATCTTCTTGCAGTCACTGGGACCTGGCTCTTTTGTGATGTCATAGTCTTTCTGAACAGCCTTTCCAGCATTAGTTGAATATTCAAAAATCTATTTATTTATTTATTTATTTATTTATTTGTTTGTTTGTTTGTTTATTTCAGGCAATAGGGTTAAGAGTGACTTGCCCAAGGTTACACAGCTAGGCAATTATTAACTCAGGTCCTCCTGACTTCAGGGCTGGTGCTCTATTCACTGAGCCACCTAGCTGCCCTCATTGGTTGAATTTTCAATCAGATCCCCTGACCCACTCATCATGGTATGGAGGTTGGAATACAACTTGTTCTTTCTTGTCATTTTCAACTTCTCCCTCTACCATCATCACTCAGTAAACCCTTCTCCTTTGAAGTTCATTCAAGCCATATTTCTTATGTAATCAAGATTCTGGTGGATGTTGCAACCTCTAGGACATTCCTTCATTCCTTAATAAGTTCAATGCCTTTCTCTTCTCCTTAACTCTTGCTCTCTTACTAGGTGATTTTTTAACATATATTTTGCTACATATAGTCTCTTTCCCAAATCCTCCATTTCTTCATTTCCTACTCCTCCACCCCACCATAATCTTGATTATAACCATTTTGAATTGAAGAATTTACCATCAGTTCAGTAGTTGACCTTGATACTGTGTTCATCTCATTGAAAGCATTTGAGAGCATAGACTAAAACCATCTTGCTAAAAAAGTATGGGAAAAAGCACATACCTTTTTTTTATTCTGCTGGTGACTGGGGAAGCAAGAGAGCATAATCCATTATACAGATAGGTAAACATGCCATCACAAAATTGATGTACAGTACTTTAACTTCCCTGAGCACCCATTTTCTATAAGCCTTCATGACTGACAGTATCCAAGGCCTTGTGCAGATTTATAAATGTTGTGTATAGATCTCTATTCTGCTCCAAGTATTTCTCCTGGGGTTGTCAGAAAGAGCGTTGATGCATGATTTTTTGTTTCCAGATGTTGGTGCCCTCAATGCAGCCTCTGAAGCTGAGATGTAACAAAGTATAGGTCAATTCTCTGTGACTTGTCCTAATTTTAGCCTACAAACAACCCCAAGAAGACACAGATGCTTCATCAGCCAGCACCACACTACCCATACATAGAACCATTGGTTATAGCAAATGGAAAAGTTCACTTAGCTCCACAGTATACTTTCAAGGGATGTATACATTTGTAAGGTTGACACATGCATTGCCAGAGCTAGCTCAGGATTTGGGAGGCTCTGAAGGAAAGCAGTATTAGACTTCCAAACTGACTGACTACCAAACTGAAGATCTACAGAGCTGTTTTACTGACATTGTTGTATGCCTGTTAAATCTGGATAGTATACCAGCGCCATGCCAGAAAACTGAATCAATTCCATTTAAATTGTCTTTGGATTATTCTGAAGATCTCCTTCAGTTTTATAACATATAACAACAAGGTTGTGAAACTATACTGTGAATTGATAGATAATATTAATCCAATCTAGTATATAATATATATTGATTATAGGTATTATTTATGGCAAGGTGTGATTGACTTTAATTGATGTTATTTGACTTGTGATGCAAGTTCAGGTCACTACATCCAACTTCAGAAAAATGATAAGATGAACTTTAGTATTGTAAGGATTACTAGTCTTTGAGGCAACATAAATATCGTTAAAGTCTTCCTTGCACTAAACTGCCAAGCATTCAAACTCTACTGCAGAGAATGCAACTCCAATGGGCTGTCCATGTCTGAATGCCAAACATATACTTGCCTGAAAGACTATTTTATGGAGAGCTCATATAAAACAAGCATTCTCATGGTGAACAGAATAAATGAAAGATTCTTTTAAGGATTCTTTTAAGAGCTTTAGACTTTTTAGATTAATTTTAGATTTGATTGCATGACATCTTGCATAGGACCACCTGGAATGATGTGCCTTCATCAGAAAGGGTGAAGTGCTCCATGATCAAGGTAGAATTGAAGTAGCTCAAAGGAAACATGAAATGTATAAATTTAGAGGATCCACACAAATGTTCACATGGACTATTTGTGCTCCACCACATTTATTGGTTTGATCAGCCATAGTTGGACACACTGTTACTTGATCTCAACAGAGTGATATCATTTTGATCTTGGAGAAAGTACAACCAACCAAACCCTCCACATCTATACACAGATATGGTCAAACCTTTGATCTTACTATCACACACAGGGTTGCATTTGCTTGTTCATCAGTTCTGAAATTCTTTTATCTGATTACAGTCTGTTGTTATTCCACCTCTCCTACCTCACAACCCTGAACCCTACTCTTTGTTTTCTGTATTAATGCCATTCATTTTTAAATATAAATATTTCATTTGTTTTCCAATTATATAAAATAGGAGTTTCTATGTATCATTTTTCTAATGTTTTGAATTTTACAATTCCCCCCCCAACAACACACAGAAGTCAGTCTGATAATCCTTACGTTGTTTCCATGCAACACCTTGGTCAAAATTGAATGTGTTGAGAGAAAAATCATATCCTTGAGGTAAAATAAAATATAAGAGATAGCAGGGCAGCTGGGTTGCACAGGGGATAGAGCACCAGCTCTGGAGTCAGGAGGACTTGAGTCCAAATCCTGCCTCAGATACTTAATTACCTAGCTGGGTGACTTTGGGCAAAACGTTGCCTTGCAAAAACAAAAACAACAACAAAAAGATATAGCAAACTTATGTAGTTCATAAGACAACTTTTTTTTTTTTAAATTGAAGGTAATAGTCTTTGGTCTTTGTTTAAACTCCACAGTTCCTTCTTTGGATACAGATGGTACTCTCCATCACAGATAACCTAAAATTGTCCCTGATTATTACACTGATAAAATGTAACTCTATTCACTTTTAACTCCATCCTCACTTCTTTCCCAGGTATTCATAACAGACTTTCCTTCTCTATCCTGAGTTTATTTTGACACTCTTTATTTCTTCTCTAAAATCCCTTGTCCAGTGCTCCTATTGAAACTCTCCAACTGCCAAAATTTAGCCCAGGAAAGCTCTTGTCATTCACTGTATTTCTGCTTTTTTATGTGTTGTTGAATGAGGCTGGAGAAAATAATGAAACAAGGATTAACTGGTCTGCTACAAATTTATACTACATAATATCAATTGGATTCTCATAGTAACAAGGTACTCCTTTTAGACCTCCCTAATCATTTGACAATTCCACTTACCCAAAAGGCATTTCCAAAATTTTCTAAAATTCATCCTCAAATTTCTCAGAGGTTGCCCTCCCTCCACTCTTTTTTTTTAAATTTTTTTTTACTTTATTTTTTATTCTCATTTTGTACAAATGTTTTTCTTTACATTAATAAGATATACTTGTTTACAAGTAAACAAAATACCCCTCCCCCCATTGAATATAGATAGACTTGCTTGGGCAAAAAAGTAAAGGGGGGAGAAAAAAATTAAAATTAAAAAAAATAATAGTAATAATTGTAGGTATGGCCAGGTGGTGCAATGGACGAAGCATCAGCCCTAGAGCCATGAGCACCCGAGTCCATATCCAGCCTCGTAAACCCAATAATCACCCAGCCATGTGACATACAAGCCACCCGATCCCCACTGCCCTGCAAAAACCAAAAAGAAGAAAAAAAGACCCAAAATAAAATAAAATAGTAATATTAGTAGGGGTGGCTGGGTGGCAGACAGAGCATTGGCCCTTGAGCCAGGAGCACCTGGGTCCAAATCCGGCCCCAGACACCCAATGATCACCCTGCTATGTGGCCCCAGGCAGGCCACCCAGCCCCACTTGCCCTGCACCCTCCCCCAAATAATAATAACAAAAAATGTGTTTCAGTCTTTGTTCCAACACCATCAACTCTGTTGTGTGTGGATCACATTCTTTATGATAAGTCCATCACAAAAGTTACTTCCATATTTTTCCAACGTTGCCATTGCTGATCGCAACTCCCTCCTTTCTTATTTCTCCACTACCATGTACTATATTTCCTCTCTCCTTTCACTCTGACTCTGCTGTAGGGTCGCTGAGTGGCGCAGCAGACAGATCCCTGGCCCTGGGGCCAAGAAGCCCTGAGCCCCCATACCACCCCTTAGACCCAGAATCCACCTGGCCCTATGGTCCTGGGCAAGCCATCCAATCCCAGCCCCTTGCAAGAAGTAAAAAAAAAGAAAATGTGTTATATCTGACCACTGTCCCCTCATGGTCCATCCTCTCCTCCTTTATTTACATCCCCACCCCTTCCCCCTGCTCCCCCCTCCTTCTTACTCCAGTTGTCTATACCCCAATGAGTATACCTGCTGTTTCCTCTCCTAGCCACCTCTGATGAGAGCAAAGGTTCCCTCATTCCCCCTTGCCTCCCCCCTTCCATATCATTGCAATAGCTCAATGTAATAAAAAAAATCTTATTATGTGAAATAGCTTGAACTATTCCCCCTCTCCTTTTTCTTTCTCCCATTCCATTTCCCTTTTTTTCTTATTGACTCCATTTTTATACCATATTTTATCTTCGAATTCAGCTTTCTCCTGTGCTTCAACTATAAAAGCTCCCTCTACCTGCTCTTTTAACTGAGAAGGTTCATATGAATATTATCAGTATCATTTTTCTATACATGCAGTTCATCCTCATTAAGTCCCTCCTATTTTCCCCCTCTCCTCCAATCTCCATGCTTCACCTGAGTCCTGTATCTGAAGATCAAACCTTCTGTTCAGCTCTGGCCATTCCAAAAGGAACCTTTGAAATTCCCCTGGTTCATTGAAAGTCCATCTTTTTCCCTGGAAAAGGACATTCAGCCTTGCTGGGTAGTTCATTCTTGGCTGCATTCTAAGCTCTTTTGCCTTCTGGTATATTGTATTCCAAGCCCTACGAGCTTCCAATGTAGCTGCTGTTAAGTCCTGTGAGATCCTGACTGCAGCTCCACGATATTTGAACTGTGTCCTTCTGGCTGCTTGTAATATTTTCTCTTTGACTTGGGAGTTCTGGAACTTGGCTATAATATTCCTGGGGGTTGGTTTTTTGGGATCTCTTTCTTGGGGGGATTGGTGGATTCTCTCCATTTCTATTTTGCCCTCTGCTTCTAGAACATCAGGGCAATTTTCCTGTAGTAATTCCTTGAAAATGATGTCAAGGCTCTTTTCCTGATCATGACTTTCAGGTATTCCAATAATTTTCAAATTATCTTTCCTAAGTCTGTTTTCCATATCAGTTGTTTTTTCAATGAGATATTTCACATTTTCTTCTAATTTTTCATTTTTTTGGTTTTGAAGTATTGATTCCTGATTTCTGTTAAATTCATCAATCTCCCTGAATTCTATTCTTTGTCTGAAGGATTTATTCTCCTCAGAGAGTTTTCTTATCTCTTTTTCCATCTGGCCAATTTTGCTTTTTAAAGCATTCTTCTCCTCTAACTTTTTGAACTGTTTTATCCATTTGACCTAAGCTGGTTTTTAGCATGCTATTTTCTTCAGCATTTTTTTGGATTTCCTTGACTAAGCTGCTGACTTCATTTTCATGTTTTTCCTGCATCTCTCTCCTTTCTTTTCCCAGTTTTTCTTCTAACTCTCTCATTTGATTTTCAAAGTTTTTTTTGAGCTCTATCATAGCCTGAGCCCAATTTCTGTTTTTCTTGGAGTCTTTAGATGCAGGAGCTTGTGCTTCCTCATCTTCAGACTGAGTATTTTGATCCTTCTTGGGCTCATTTGCAAAATATTTCTCAATGGTCTTCCTCTTGTTTCTTTGTTTGTTCATTTTCTCAGCCTAAGCCTGTTTTTTGGGGGTGCTTCCTGAGCTTTTGGGATACTCCCACAAGGGTCTCAGTGTGTGAGGCTCTGTCCTCCCTCTTGGTCTGTGAATGACCATAAGCGCCCCCCTCTGCCATGGGGCTGAGGTGGGGGGGGGGCTCTGCTGTTCTATGGTGGGGCCTAGACTGGGATGAGGATCTGAATGTGGTCAGAGCCCCAGAGTCCTGTTCCAGGGGCAGAGGACAGAAGAGCTCTGCAGTCTCTCTCTCACTTCACTCCCCTCCCTCAGCTCAATGGGCTCATGCCCTGGGGGCTCCTGCTCCACCTGCTTCTGTTTCCGGGTCTAGGCTGCCTAAAGACCCAGGCTGCTGGCTGTGCACCCTGAGGGCTGGGCTCCACGTGCTTGCCCTGGCAGAGGTCCCCCGCTGCTCCCCCACTCCATGCCGGTGCTCCCCGGGGTGCAGCCCAGGAGACTCCCCTGCTGCTGTGAGCTGAGGCTCCCAGTGCCCTGGGGCTGCCTCCGGGAGGCTGAGGTTCTTTGGCTGTGGTGGGCCACCCCTCTTCCGGGCCGCCCCTCCAACCCCGGGGAGCAGAGCCTTTCTGCTCTTTTCTAGGTTTCCTTGAGTAGGAGAACTGCCTCACTGGGTCCCTTTGTGGGTTCTGTCTCTCGAAAATTTAGTTAGAGTCCTTAGTTTATGAGTTTTTATCAGAGAGCTCCTAAGACTGGATCCCTTCATGTCACCATCTTGGCTCCGCCCCCCTCCACTCTTTCAGTTGAAAACTTTGTCTCATATTTCATTTTTTTTAGATTTTTCAAGTCAATGTGGTTAAGTGGCTTGCCCAAGGCCACATGACTAGGTAATTATTAAGTGTCTGAGGTTGGATTTGAACCCAGATACTCCTGACTCCAAGGCCGGTGCTCTATTCACTGCACCACCTAGCGCCCCTGTCTCATATTTCATTAAAAAAATAAGACCATTCCCTAAAAATTCCCTTGTCTCTCACTTAGATGCCTTCTGCTACTATCTTGACTTTCATCCCTGTATCATATGAAGAGGTGGCTCTTCTTGCTGAGATAATACCCTCTATAATCACAAGAAATCACATTCCATCCTGTCTTCTCCAGTATATTCCACCCTCCCATTCCCATCATCACTCTCTTGCTTATCTTTAATCTCTCCCTATGTACTAGTTAATTTCCTACTACTAATTTCCCACAAGTCAAATAACATCAATTAAAGTATTTATAAATACTTTAATCTCTTTCTTCTTCCTTTTCTTCCTTTTTTTTTTGCATTTTAATAGTTTTATTGAAAGGTCACTTTCCCTTTGGGTCACTAGCAAGATACTTTGTTAGCTTACTTCAGCCTTCTTAAGTTTGTACTGATGAATTAGAAATTCTTCAATGAATTGGGTGTGTAGGAGCAATTGAAGAGTTCATTTGTAAAACTTTTTACAAAATTAAGCATAAGACTCATGAGCTGTGGTCCTTTGCTTTATTTATTTCATTTTTTCTCTACAACATGCTGTCAAAGGGAAATTTATTTGAATCAGTTACAGCTATTGTGGAAGTTACGCTATATATTGCAATGATGTTCTTCCAACCCTCTGTGTCATCTACAACTAGCCTTATATGCTCCAAACTATCACATAATTAGTCAAATTGCTGCTTACTTGAACCTAGGTAGACATCTTGCTTTAAGTCTCTCTAGGTTGAATTGTTACAGGACTATTATGACAATAGCATATCCCAAAAGTATTGCTTTTAAATACAAAGTTCAATACTAATGGTTCAGTTACAGTCTGGCAGTAATCCTTATTTAACAGCTCAAGAGTGTTAACATTTTTATTTCACTTTTATTTGCACTTCATGTCATATTTACTCCAGTTCCATAAGCTTTTGTTTCTTTAGTTTTTTATGGAATATCTTTGTCTTTTGAGAAACTTCCTTTTCTAATTTTGGAAGAATTTGTTCCTTTTCAATATTATCTCAATATGGCAAGGAGAACTTATGTATGGGTTATAAGAATAACCTTGCATTTTGGGCACCTTGTTAACCTGGATAAGTCTCAATGACAATCCTTCAGTTCTGTGTTGCTCTCTGCATTTTTGAGCATATGCTGCTAGAGCTCAGTTGGGCCAAGGACCCTATGTCCTACCCCATTGCTTGCAAGGGAACATATTATTTCTTCAATGTTTCACCTTTAAAATACTTAGTAGCTTTTCAGATATGCTTTTCCTTTGTAGCTTGGACTATTTCATGAATGTTTTTGAAGAGGATTCAATTTGAACCCCTTGACTTGCATGATTTTGTGGGATTACTACCTCACCATTTAAATAATTACCTTCAATGACTCAAGGGAAGAGAACATTAGAACATATTGCTTTAGAACACAGCTGAGGTTTCAGATTGGCAGACTATAAGAGTTGCTTGTACAATAAAAAATAATTTTCTTAGAAAGATTTTTTTTTTAAAAAACTGATATCTTATTGTCTGATCTTGCTGTCTCTTATGTTTTATGTTTCTACCTTAAGGATATGATTTCTCTCTCATCACACTCAATTTGGATCAACTTATACCATGGAAACAATGTAAAGACTGACAAATAATTGCCTTCTGTGGGGGGTGAGGGAGGGAAGTAAGATTAGAGGAAAAAATTGTAAAACTCAAAATAAATAAAATCTTTAATAAAAAAAGAAAGATTTTTTTTATTTTGAGTGTTACAATTTTCCCCCTATTCTTGCTTCCCTCCACCCCCCCATCCCCCCACAGAAGGCATTCTGTTAGACTTTACATTGTTTCCATGGTATACATTGATCTCAGTTGAATGTGATGAGAGAGAAAACATATCCTTAAGGAAGAAAAATAAATGATAAGAGATAGTAAAGTTACATAATAAAATAATGGTTTTTTTCCTAAATTGAAGGTAATAGTCTTTGGCCTTTGTTCAAACTCCACAATTCTTTCTCTAGATATAGATGGTATTCTCCATTGTAGATACCCTAATATTGTGCCTGACTTTTGCACTGATGGAATGAACAAGTTCATCAAGGTTGATCATCACCCCCATATTGCTGTTAGGGTGTACAATGTTTTTCTGGTTCTGTTCATCTCACTCAGCATCAGTTCATGCAGATCCTTCCAGACTTCCTTGAATTCCCATCCCTCCTGGTTTCTAATAGAACAATAGTGTTCCATGACACATATACCACAGTTTGTTATGCCATTCCCCAACTGAAGGACATTCACTTAATTTCCAATTCTTTGTCACCACAAACAGGGCTGCTATGAATATTTTTGTACAAGTGTTTTTACCCTTTTTCACAATCTTTTCAGGATATGGACCCAGTAGTGGTATTGCTGGATCAAAAGGTATGCACATTTTTGTTGCCCTTTGGGCCTAATTCCAAATTGCTCTCCAGAAAGGTTGGATGATTTACAGTTCCACCAACAATGTAAAACAAATAATTTTTCTTAGAGGCTAGATATTGAGATAAAAATCATTCTGTATAAAATTTTGCATACCATATCACTTGTGTGAGGACTAATATCACCCAACCTACCGTAAAAGAGATTGAGGCAGAGCTCTGAACCAATGGAACTTTATTATTTATCTTTTTTTTTAGGTTTTTGCAAGGCCAATGGGGTTAGGTGGCTTGCCCAAGGCCACATGGCTAGGTAATTATTAAGTGTCTGAGACTGGGTTTGAACCCAGGTACTCCTGAATCCAGGGCCAGTGCTTTTATCCACCTGGCCACCTAGCCGCCCACTTTATTATTTATCTAATGAAAATCTAAGGAAGTGGACCTCAAGTCTTTCTCCCCTTCTTCCAGAACCTTGTTCATATAGGGTTTGATACTCAAATATGCCACAGAGGCATGGTGAAATGCAGAATTTCATTGGTTAAAGACATTGCTCTTGAAAGCCAAACTAACATGTTAACAGATTGGGTGAAGCTTGGAGCACTCTACTAAGTGGTCATAAGACCACTAACAAAGTGGTCACCTGCTCATTTTGGACAAAAGAGAATGATCCAAAGGTATAAAAATAAACTGGAAGATTTTCCATATAGTTGAGTAACCTCTGCCACAGTGGGCTTGGTCACCATTGAGAAGGAAAAACAAGGATGGAGGACCTCTCAGCTTCCTATGATGAAGCAAGTGATCTTACAACTGACAATATTCAGAACTTATAATCACCATCCCTGTGGAAACATATAGATTTGATATTAATTGGAATCTAGTAGGAGTCCAAATGAATTATTTCCTCACACCTCTTCCCTAGAACAATGTTGAAGATTACTTAAATTTAACAAGTATGTATATAACTTTAATAATATTTTATAAGCAAATTTTGATGAAAAATATGCCAAAAAAGAAATCTTTGGAGTCATTGGATTATCTAGTTGTATAAGACTTTAACAGGATTGTTTATACTGCCTCAAAGACTAGTAAACCTTACTATGCTAAAGTTTATCATACCATTTTTCTGCAATTGGTCTGTTTTGACATGAACTTGCATCACAATTCAAATGACACCAACTGAAGTCAATCACATATTGCTATCAATACTTATAATCAAGATATTGTTCTAGGTACTACTAGACTGGAGTAGTATTAACTGTCAATTCAAAGTATAATCTCACAACCTTATTCCACATTAGGGTTTCATATTTGAGATTTAGTTTTTACAAACATTCTTCAAAAAGGATCATAATTTAATCCTGAACACATTTGTAACTGCTTTCTTCTTGTCTGAAAACATCAGTGCTAAATCAAGTTTCAGACTTCACAACTTAAATCCATTCTAATACTGGAGTTCACAGGTCTGATGTGAAATAAGTCTTCAAAATAGTTGAAATTCTTCACCATAAGAATCTTGTTAATATCCTATTTCAGGGATTGTTGGAAGATGAGTAATTTTGTAATAAGCAGGCTTCAATTTATGTGCAGTATGCCCAGACACCATCTACTTCAACTTCTGAACATTTGGTTTGTTTGATGAGTATTCAGTTAGGCACTTTGCTACAAATTCCTTCCAGAAAGTCAGAACTCTACAATTTATCTTAGAATGTTTTTGAAGACATTTTACTTTTGTCAAGTCTATAAATTTCTGTGCTTGAATCTCCATTGCAACTATAGACAATGCCAATAGAAAAGACTTTGCTTTAGAAAACAATCCTACAGTGACATGCCTTAAGCTGAACTTCTAATCTTTCAAAACTCTGCTCCTTTTTCCTTTCAAATGGTAAGTTTTCATGAATGAGTGAATAATAGATCTGTAGAAACTGAAAGGCAATAATAGCTTTGACTTTCCAACATACCTTCTCTAATACAATCTTTTTCCATTCTAATCAGGTCAGAAACTATGAATATGTTTTGGTTTATTTGGATCAAATCAGTGACTAAAGGGACACATCTCTCTTCCTCAGTCAATTTTATAGCCAGATAGAAGGAACTCAATCTGATACATCCAATATATTTGGTCTGTACCTTCATTTTGGATAGAAATCTATCCAGTAAATTAACAGCTAGTGAAAAAGTTTCCGAGTCAAAACCAAAGAATTGAATTAGGATATTCTTTCACTTCTAAGTGTCTCAGTCTTTCCGTCATCTGGTGGCCATTAACAATGGACTTAATTTGAAGCCACAGACTTTTAGAGGACATCTTGATCCCTGTTTCAACAGAAAATTCAGCTGGTGCAGAGATTATGAACTTCATTGTTACCAGTGTCTCTATCATCTTTAACTCCTCAGGATTGCTCTTCCTCTTTAGCAAGCCTCCTCATCCTTCCGATACCTTCTCCTCCCAGAGCAGATGAGAGGGGCTTGGTGGGGGTATAATAGATAGGGTTTTTGTGGCAGTGACTCCAGTCAGTTGAGAATGATGCCATTCCCAGGTAGTAGAGTGCTGTCTCTTCCTCACTTTAAAAAAAACCCTAAAAGTATAACTTATTCTTTCATCTCTGCTAGTTATGGTTGCATTTCTTCTCCTTTTTATAACTAAATTCCTTGAAATTGTTGTATACTATCAGTGCCTCCTTATTCTTTTATTTTCTGTAGTCCAGTTTTCAACATCATCAAAAATTGATCTTTCCAAAGTTAATAATGATATTTTAATTGCCCAATCTAATGATCTTTTCTTAGTACTTATTCTTCTTGATTTTATCTTCTTGATTTTATCTTTATTTTAACTCTCTGAACCATTCCCTGCTCCTTGATATATTCTTCTTTCTAGGGTTTTTGACACTGCTTCCTTTGGGATCTTTTCCTACCTCTAAAAAAACTCCTTCTCAGTCTGCTTTTATTGGATTTTAATCCAATCATTGTCAGTTACCTGGGAGCAACTTCAAGACTCCATTCTAGATCCTCTTCTTCCGATGCACTATTCCTCTGGGTGATCTCATCAGATCCCTTGGATTCAATTATGATTTTTATGCAAATAATTCTAATAACTCAGTTGACTTTCAATCTTGCATTTTCAAATACTTACTAGAAATTTCAAACTGGATGCCTTGTAGACATCTTAAACTTGACATATACCAAAATTAAATTCATTATCTTTCCTCATAAACTCTTCCCTTTTCCTAACTTCCCTATTACTGCCAAGGGCACCACCAGTATTCCAGTCATTCGGCTCACAATCTAAGTGTCTTCTCTGACTCTCACTCTCTCACAACACCCATATCCAATCAGTTGCCAAGTTCTGTTAATTCTTCTTTTATATCATCTCTTATGTCCATCTTCTCTCCTCTGGAATCACCATCCTGATTCATTACCTCATACTTGAATTACTGATTGATCTCCCTGACTCAAAATGTTTCCCCACTCAAATCCATTCACCACTCAGCTATAAAACCAGTCTTCCTAAACCACAGGTCTGAAATGTTACTCTCCTATTCAGCAAACTCCAATGGCTCCCTCTTATCTCCAGGATAAAATATAAAATCCTCTAACTTTTTTTAAAAAATTTCTTTTTTATTAAATTTTATTTTCCAATTATATACAATAGTAGTTTCTACCTATCATTTTTGTAATATTTTGAATTTTACAATTTTTCTCTTCCCCCCCCATAGAGGGCAGTCTGATAATCTTTACATTGTTTCCATGCTATACATTGATCAAAATTGAATGTGTTGAAAGAGAAATCATATCTTTGAGGAGAAAATAAAATATTAGAGATAACAAAATTATGTAGTACCTAATATACTTAAAAAAAACTGAAGGTAATAGACTTTGGTCTTTGTTTAAACTCCACAATTCTTTCTCTGGATATGGCTGTATTTTCCATTACAAGTTTTCTAAAATTGTCCCTGATTATTGCATTGATGGAATGAGCAAGTCCATTAAGGTTGATCATCACCTCCATGTTGTTGTTAGGGTGTACAATGTTCTTCCGGTTCTGCTCATCTCACTCAGCATCAGTTCATGCAAGTCTTTCCAGGCTTCCCTGAATTCCTATCCCTCCTGGTTTCTAATAGAACAATAGTGTTCCATAACATACATATACCACAATTTGTTCAGTAATTCCCCAATTGATGGACATTCACTCACTTTCCAATTCTTTGCTACCACAAACAGAGCTGCTATGAATATTTTTGTACAAGTGATGTTTTTATCCTTTTTCAGGATCTCTTCAAGGTATAGACCTAGTAGTGGTATTGCTGGATTAAAAGATATGCACATTTTTATTGCCCTTTGGGTATAATTCCAGATTGCTCTCCAGAAAGGTTGGATGAGTTCACAGCTCCACTAATAATGCATTAGTATCCCAGATTTCCCACATCCCTTCCAACATTGAACATTGTCCTTTCTGGTCATATTGGCCAATCTGATAGGTGTGAGATGGTACCTCAGAGATGCTTTATTTTGCATTTTTCTAATCAGTAATGATTTAGAGCAATTTTTAATATGACTATGGATAGCTTTGAAAATCCTCTCATTCTTAAAAATCCTCATCACATGCCCCTTTCTTCCTTTCCAGGATTCTTATATATATCTTATTCTCTTCCACATACTCTAATTCAGTGACACTGACTCCTTCCTGTGCCATCTTCCAATTCCAGGTATTTTCACTGTCTATCTTCCATACCTGGAATATTCTCCCTCCACTTCTCTGACTTCTAGTTTCCTTCAAGTCTTAGCTAAAATCCCATCTTCCATAAGAAGGCTTTTCCAGTCTTCCTTCATTTTAATGTCTTCCCTCTGAGATTACCTACAATTTATTCTGCATATAGTTTACTTATTGTGGATTTGCATGCTGTCTACCATTAGTCTGTGGGCTCCTTGAAAGCAGGAATTTGAATGTAAGTATATGTGTATATGTGTGTGTGAGTTCATTCCCTTTTTTATATGCTCAGCACTTAGTACAGTGACTGACACATAGTAAATGCTTAATAAGTGCTTATTGACTTGAATTCTACTTGTTAGAATATTCCAGAAAAAAAAGCAAAGAGTAAATGAGCTCTTTACCTGGGAGGGAGATGAGATCTTAGGTTAGATCAAGAGAGAAGTTTATCATAGCCAAGAGAAAGTCTCAAGGTTAAGCAAATTGGATTATCAGTCACATACTAAGGAAGTGAATTTCCCTACATGTTTCTAGCTACCAAAGTCTTTTACATGTGTCTCTCCCAAAGAGTGACTGGAATCACTTTTATCTCCACCTCACTCCATCCCTTATTTTTCCAATGAGTTACTTTTTATTTTCTTCTATTTTTTCATTCTTTTGATTTTGTTTGATTGATTCTTAATGCTTTATAGAGTCATTAGCTTCTGTTTGCCAAATTTTAACTTTTAAGGAGTTTTTTCTTTCACTAGTTTTATACCTTCTTTTTCTTTTGATCAATTTGACTTTTTAAACAGTGATTTTCTTTCTGATACTCTGTATCAGAAATTGTGCTACATGAATGGGATACAAAAAGAGACAAGACAGTCTCTGCCCTTTCAGGAGTCACTAGAGACTTGAGAAGGATGACATTCATTACTTTATGCAGGTATTCAATATCATTCAAGCTTTCTCTGCACTATGTCTTTTTCCATATGCCACATGAACCAGAGGGCTTCACTTACTACATGCTAATTTGATAAGTATTGGGGTTACATTTATAAAAACATAACAATACATTATGCCATAAGAGATTACCAATCAGATTAAGGGACTTCAGGAGTCAAGATGATGAAGTAAGCAGGAAATCACCAAACTCTCCCATATTCACCTCCATATTACCATTAAAATAGTACCCCCCACATGAATCCTGTAATAACAGAACCAGCAAAAATATGGGGTAAAACAATCTTTTAGCTAAGAAAACTTGAAAGGTCAGCAGGAAAAGTTTGTCTCACAGTCCAGTACAGGAAGCATCCCAACAAGCCAACAATAGTCCCCCATCTCAGCAAATCAGCAGTAGATTCTAAATTCCAGTGTAGTGAGCAGACAAATGACCCCTCATGTACCTTGCTTTAGCCAGGGAAAGGGGGGAAACTTCAGTTCTGAGAACCAACACATGTAACCCCAGGTAAATAGATAGACATCAACACAGGGACCCTGTTAGTGCCTAGGCAAATGGGCAGATACCAGAGTTGGAAGCCCACATATAAACCAGCATTAGCAGGTGAATAGGCAGCCACCAGGATGGGGACATCCCACATTGTTCAGAGTAGCCCTGGGCAAATAGGCAGATAACAATGCAGGAAGACTCCCCTGGTCTTACCATGTGTCAGACACCAGGACTGGGATCACAGTTCAGCAGCAGGTAAGGTGTTAAACCCTATATAGCCTCCAAAAATATTAGCCAACCCATCCCCCAATCCAGCCTGGCAGTACAGTACCAGATATGAGGGTCCCCATGGGCTTCAGGGCAACATCTGTGTAGCACCAGGTAAATAACCAGGATCTGCAACCTCTGATCCAAGAACATTGAGACAGTAACCCTTCCATCCCAGGAGAAGAACTCAAATTTAGTGGAAAAGGCTAAAAAGAGGAACAGAAAAAGAATCTGATTAGGGGCAGCTAGGTGGTGCAGTGGATAGAGCATAGGCCTTGGAGTCAGGAGTACCTGGGCTCAAATCCAACCTTAGACACTTAATAATTACCTAGTCATGTGGCCTTGGGCAGGCCACTTAATCCCATTGCCTTGAAAAAATCTAAAACAATCCAAAAAAAGAAAAAACAAACAAAAAAAAGAATCTGATTATAGAAAGTTATTATGGTGAAAATAAAGATACAAACTCAGAAGAGGATAACAATGTCAAAATGGGAAGTTGTCTTAAGCCAGAAAGAATTCTTAGAAGAGCTCAAAAAGGAGCTTAAAAATCCAATAAGAGAGGTAGAAGGAAAACTGGGGAAACAAGTGAATGATGCAATAGAATTTAAAAAAAATAATCAATAGCTTGGAAAATGAAAATGACTATTTAAAAAGTGGAATTGGTCAAAAGAAAAAGGAGGTACAAAAGCTAATAGAGGGAAAAACCTCCTTAAAAGCTAAGATTTGGCAAGCAGAAGCTAATGACTCTATAAAACATCAAGCATCAATCAAACAAAATCAAAAGAATAAAAACATAGAAGAAAATAAAAAAAATCTCTTTGGAAAAATAATTGATCCAAAAAATAGCTCTAGGAGAGCTAATCTCAGAATCATTGTACTACATGAAAGCCATCAAAAGGAGAAATTGAGAAACATTTTTTTTAGGTGTTTGCAAGGCAAATGGGGTTAAGTGGCTTGCTCAAGGCCATACAACTAGGTATTTATTAAGTGTCTGAGGTTGGATTTGAACTCATGTACTCCTGACTCCAGGGCTAGTGCTCTATCTACTGTGCCACCTAGCTGCCCCTGAACAGCATTTTTCAAGAAATTATAAAAGAAAACTGCCCTAATATCCTGGAACCAGAGGACAAAAATAGGCATTGAAACAATGCACTGTCACCTCAGACAAGAGATCCCCAAATTAAAAACTCCAAGGAATATTATAGTCAAAGCTCATAACTATCAGTTAAGGAAAAAAATGTTCAAGGCACCAGAAAGAAACAAAAATATTAGGATGCCACAATAAGAATTACAGCAGCTGCAACGTTAAAGGTCTGGGTTCATAGATCCTGATTTTTCAGCAGGCAAAGGAACTAAGATTGCAATCAAGTATCACCTACCTGGTGAAATTAAGCATAATATTTCAAGGGGGAAAAATGGTCATTCAATGAAATAGAAAGATTTCAAGATTTTATAAGGAGAAAACCAGAATTAAATAGAACATTTGATCTCCAATATCAAGACTCAAAAGAAGGATACAAAGGGGGGAAAAGGAAAACAAAAGAAATTCAATAATGCTGAACATCTCTACATGGGAAGATAGTACTTGTAATTCTTAAAGATTGTATCATTAATAGTTGGTTCTTGTCCTTTTAATGGAAGAAGACCAAAATAAAATCTTTATGTTAGAGATGAGTTACAGTATGTACTTCCATGACTGATCAGATCAACATGTGTTAAGAATGCTCTACCACAGATTGGGCACAAATAACCCATGTGAACTCTTGAGGTAGTTATGCTAAACTTACATATCTTATGTTTCCTTTGAGCTGCTTCAATTCTGCCTTGCTCATAGAACAAAGTACCCTATCTGATGAAGACATGCCATGCTGAACAATCCTGTGCCAGTGTGTTCCATGATACACAATCAATTCTAAGAACGACCTTCAGAGTTTCCCAGTATAATTTTTTTTCCTGATTGCCTTGTGAGTGTTTGTTCTGTGGGAATTCTCCATAAAATAGTCTTTTTGGTAAGTATATGCCTGGAATTCTAACAATATGGCTAATACATTGTAGTTTCCCTCTCTGTGGTAATGTTTGAATGTTTGGCAGTTTAGTTCAAGAAAGGACCTCAGTGTCTGGTATCTTCTCCTGCCAGGTGATCTTCAGAATCTTCCTAAAACAATTTATATGGAAACAATTTAGTTTCCTGGCATGATGCTGGTAGATTGTTCTGGTTTCCCAGGCATACAGCACAACAGCTCTATAGAACTTCAGTTTGATAATTAGTCTAATACCACTTATCTCCCACACTTTCTTTGGAAACCTCCTAAATATTGAGCTAGCTCTGGCAAGGTAAGTGCAAACCTCATTATTAATGTGTATCTCCCTGGAAAGTACTTTGCCAAGAATAGTGAACTTATCCATAGTATTCAAAACTTCTCCATTTGCTGTAGTAGATGGTCCCACATATAGATGGTATAGTGCTGGCTGAAGGAGCACTTAGGTTTTTTTGTTTGTTTTTTTTTAGATTTTTCAAGGCAATGGGGTTAAGTGGCTTGTCCAAGGCCACACAGCTAGGTAATTATTAAATGTCTGAGGTCAGATTTGAACCCAGGTACTCCTGACTCCAAGGCTGGTGCTCTGTCCACTGTGCCACCTAGCCACCCCTGTGTTTTCTTGATGTTAATTGTAAGGCCAAAGTTAGCACAAGCAACAGAGAATTGATCCATACTTTATTGCATCTCAGCTTCAGATGCTGCATCAAGTGTACAGTCATCTGCAAACAGAAAATCATGCACCAACACTCCTTACTTTGGTT
The DNA here is from genome assembly GCF_037893015.1 of Macrotis lagotis. Taxonomy (NCBI): domain Eukaryota; kingdom Metazoa; phylum Chordata; class Mammalia; order Peramelemorphia; family Peramelidae; genus Macrotis; species Macrotis lagotis. The sequence continues at coordinate 169,496,111 of NC_133666.1, forward strand.
TTGGCTTGTAACCTTTTTTTTTTTAGATTTTTTTTTGCAAGGCAATGTGGTTAAGTGGCTTGCCCAAGGCCACAAAGCTAAGTAATTATTAAGTGCCTGAGGCAGGATTTGAACTCAGGTACTCCTGACTCCAGGGCCAGTGCTCTATCCACTGCATGACCTAGCCACCCAAAAACCTCTTCTTCAGATGGCATTTCAGCTAGGGATTGAATGAATTCAACTTGAGGTAAACAGGTCAATGACTTCTGCATTGACTGATGGTGGTCTGAAAAGAACATTATGGAAATGTTCAGTCCATCTCTCTAGGATCATATCCCTATCACTAATCAGTGTGCCTCCATCAGCATTGAGTAGTTGAGCTATACCTTTGGCCCATAAATAGCCTTCAGAGAATCATAAAATAACTTTAGATTGTTACTATCTGCATAAAATTGAATTTCATCCACCTTCTTAAAGATTCAAGAATACTGCATCTCCCTAAGCTTCACTTGTACTTTACTTTTGATGGAATTAAATGATGCCTTCTTGGGGCAGCTAGGTAGTGCAGTGGATAGAGCACTGGTCCTGGAGTCAGAAGGATCTGACTTCATCTGGTCTCAGACACTTAATGATTGCCTAGTTATGTGGTCTTGGGCAAGTCACTTAACCCCATTGCCTTAAATAAATTTTAAAAAAAATGCTTCCTTCTTAGAAATGGATGGATTATCCCACTGACAAATCTTGTGATGTTCTTGTTTTTCATTTAGCAGCTTTTGTATTTCTCCTCCATTCCCATCAAACTAATCGTGGTGTTGGCAAATATTCTGACCCAGATGAACAAAGGCAAGGCTATACACCAACTCTCTGAAAGCTGCCCACTCCTTTTCTGCTCCACTATTGCCAGACTGTGTATTGGTTCAACTTACCCTCCAAGTTAGCAACAAACTCTACCGACTCAGAGAAGCACTCTAATCTCTTGACATTAATACTTCTAATAGTCACTTTGCTTTGGGGGCCTCCCTTAGGTTGACTGAATATTTAGCTTAGAGAGGATGAGTCTGTGATCAGTGCAGACCCACTCTCACATCCGGCCTCTTCTCCTTACAATCACATAGCCTAGTAGATGGCAGAATTTGCTGCAAGGGTACATCAAAGATGTTTTGTTGCATTTGATAAATGGAAGACAGTGTTTGTGATGAGAAGACCATGAGATGCACAAGTCTTCAATAGTAGGTGACAATTGCTGTTGCTGTTTCCAACTTCATTCCTCCCAAGGGCTCCCTGCCATGTCTGATAGTTTAAGCTTATTCTATATTAAAGTCACCCAGAATTATAACTTGTCCTCTTTTGGTACATTGATGATAAGGATCTCCAAGTCTTCATAAAAATTTTCTTTGACTTCATCAGGGTTCCTCATGGTGGCAGCACAGGCAATGATGATAGTAGCCCGGCATTTTCCTTCAAGTAGTAATCTCATTGTCATAAGCTTATAATTCACTTTTTTTGGTGTCATAACTAGATTTGTTTTGATTGCAAAATCTACCCTAGCTTCATGGCACTCCCCTTCAAGGCAGTTACTTCAGAAAACCATATATTCCCCTCCAATTTCAGTAATCTGGCATTCATTTGCTAGTCTTGTTTCACTCAGACTGCTATTTGGAAGTGATACATGCTGAATTCTCTTGAAACAAGAGCTATTCATCTTTCAGGTCTATTGGATCTTGTCTGAGTATGCACACATTTCATGCACTGATGGTGAGTGGAATCTTCTTTGAAAAAGTTTTGTACATTTTTTGTGTTTCAACCCACTGCCAGCAACAGTAATCAGACTAGGGTTGGGTAAGTAGACAATTTTTAAGTCACCTTTTTTAAATCCTTCCTCACATCAGGAGGTGAGGAGTTCGATCCTTAAAAGGACTGCTAGGACACCCAGAGGGCTGCTGAATCCCATTTCTGCTTCCAGAAAGGAAACAACCCTTTTATCTGGGTCACCATATGGTGACTTCAGCTCCCATTGCATACACAACTGCTTCTTTGTCATTTGCCTGTCACCAGAGAACCAGTGGTATGGGTGATGACTTTTGATTCTTGTGTAAAATCGGATTTAAGTGAGGCAGAGTTGCAAGAAGCCAAGGGCCTTACTCTCTTTTCCAAAGCCATCATTGTCCAATGGCAAGATAGAGTTAAAACAACTGGTGATGAGTCTAGAATCAGTGGATGACCTTGGTTTCTTCATTGTTTAACCAATCTCTAAGCACTTCTCAATGCCTGCTTCAGCTGCCTTTATGACCATTGGAATAGACTGTTCTCATTCCACCAATGGGAGACTTCATATGCTTGGGGTAGACACCCCTCCCTTATCTCATCGTGAGTTTGAGACCCTTCAGTTACCCTCAACCTATGATTTAGCTCATCTGCTGAGTGGTTTATTGGGATGTGGCCACTGTGCATGCTACAGCTTCTTGGAGCCACAGGTGAGAGTTAGGTAGCTCAGGTGGATATCAAAGGTGGAAAGCAGTCCTGAAAAAGACTAAGCATACCTCATAGCAAAGGTACTAGTCGTCATTGAACACTTCCTCCACCCCTTTACTAATAGTACAGCTTGGAGAAATATACAAAGATAGAAGTTATGAGTATAAAGTGAATTTGAGGGCAGAGTCAAGAGGGTGGCATGGTCAGGAACTCCTAGGAACTCTCCCCCAGACTACTCCAAATACCTTTATTTTTTTAATTTTAATTTTCTATTTTTTTCAAGGCTTAAGTGGCTTGTCCAAGGCCATACAGCTAGGTAATTATTATGTGTCTGAGGCCAGATTTGAACTCAGGGACTCCTGACTCCAGGGACAGTGCTCTATCCACTGTGTCACCTAGCTGCCCCTCCAAATACCTTTAAATAAAGACTAGCCAAATTCTAGAGAGGCAGAACTCATAGAAAGACTGAGTGAAAAAATTTTCCAGCCCAAGACAACTTGTAAGATCTGTAGGAAGGGTCTGTTACATAGGGCTTAGAAAGGGCTGCAGTATAGCCTGGGTTACCCTGAGAAAACCTATTCTATCCATTCAGGAACAGCTGAAGGGGCACCTGGGTCCTTGGAGATGCCCAGGTCTGTGGAAACAATGGTAGTTTCCAGACCTCTCAGCCCAAGGGTTGCCAAGGACAACTAGGAAGGTCACAGGGAAAACTTTGCAACAGTAGAGTGAGTTCAGAGTGCAGGCCAGTGCAGGTTTGAGTGCAGAACTAGCCCCAGGGGCCCGAGATCAAGTCTAGAGACCTTCCCAGCAGGTAGCCACCCAGTAGCTCCTTCCAGAGTGCTTAGTTCACTGATAAGGTGGTTGGGAGAGTTTGCAGAGGTCTCTTTGCTATCTATCCCTGAGGCAAGACTGTTGCTTTGCCCAAACTCAGTTCTAGGTCTGGGGCTCCAGTCTTAGAAAAATACGTTTTACTGCCATAGTGAAGCAGTCCTAGGACAGAGGAGAGTACTTGTGGTCATCTACAGACCAGAGCACAGGCCAGGAAAGTTGTCAAAGCCTCTCATAAGACCTCAAAGGAATTGAGGTCTCTTGGGATGTCCTAGAGAATAGCTGCAAAAACCCTCAATAGCTTGGGAGTGCATCTCCTGCCTAGAAGCAGAGCCCCACTTTAACAAAGAGTTAAAATTAAGTTGTGGGTTGGGGAAATGAGCAAACAACAGGAGCAAAAAAATTCCAAACATAGACAATTACTTTAGTCCTATGAGGGATCAAAATATACACTCAGAAGATAACAAAGTGGGCAGCTAGGTGGCATAGTGGATAAAGAACCGAGCCTGGAGTCAGGAGTACCTGGGTTCAAATCTGATCTCAGGCACTTAATAATTACCTAGCTATGTGGCCTTGGGCAAGCCACTTAACCCCATTTGCCTTGAAAAAACCTCAAAAACAAAAAAATTTAAAAAATTAAAAAAAGAAGATAACAAAGTCAAAGTTTCTATATCTAAAACCTCCAAGAAAAAAATATGAACTGGTCTCAGGTTATGGAAGAGCTCAAAAAAGATTTTGAAAATCAAGTAAGAGAGGAGAGGAAAAATTGAGAAGAGAAATGAGAGCAATGTGGGAAAATCATGAAAACCAAATCAGCAATTTGGTAAAGGAAATACCAAAAAATACTGAAGAAAATAACATCTTAAAAAACCAGTTTAGGTCAAATGAAAAAAGTAGTCCAAAAGGTCAAGGAGGAGAAGAATGCCTTAAAAAACAGATGGAAAAGGAGATAAAAAGCTCTTTGAAGAAAATAATTTTCTTCAAATGTAGAATGGAGCTAAGGGAAAGCTTTGTGAGAAAACCAAAAACCAATAAAACAAAACCAAAAGAATGGAAAACTAGAAGAAAATGTGAAATATCTCATTGAAAAAAACAACAGATCTGAAAAACAGATCCAGAAGAGATAATTTAAAATTAATGAACCACCTGAAAGTCATGACCAGAAAAAGACCCTAGACTTCATTTTTCAAGAAATAATCCATGAAAACTGCTCTGATATCCTAGAAGCAGAGGGTAAAATAGAAATTGAGGGAATCCGCTCATCTCCTCCTGAATGAGATACCCAAAAAAATAACTACTAGGGATATTATAACCAAATTCCATAACTACCAAGTCAAGGAGAAAATATTACAAGCAACCAGAAAGATACAATTCAAATATCAGGGAGCTACAGTCAGGATAACACAGAATTTAGTAGCATCTACATTAAAGTTTTATAGGCCTTGAAATATGATATTCTGGAAGGCAAAAGAGTTTAGATTATTACTGAGAATCAACTACCCAGCCAAAACTGAACATGTTATTTCTTTTTTTTATTAAAGATATTATTTGAGTTTTACAATTTTCCCCCATCTTACTTCCCTCCCCCCCAAAAGCAATCTGTCAGTCTTTACTTTGTTTCCATGTTGTACATTGATCCAAATTGAGTGTGATGAGAGAGAAATAATATCCTAGAAGTCTAAGAGATAAGAAGATCAGACAATAAGATATCTGTTTCTTTTCTAAATTAAAGGGAATAGTCCTTGAACTTTGTTCAAACTTCACGGCTCTTTATCTGGATACAGATGGCACTCTCCTTTGCAGACAGCCCAAAATTGTTCCCAGTTGTTGCACTGATGGAATAAGCAAGTCCTTCAAGGTTGAACATCACCCCCATGTTGCTGTTAGGGTATACAGTGTTTTTCTGGTTCTGCTCATCTCACTCAGCATCAGTTCATACAAATCCCTCCAGGCTTTCCTGAAAACCCGTCCCTCCTGGTTTCTAATAGAACAATAGTTGAGCATGTTATTTCAGAGGAAAAGATGGACATTCAATGAAATAGGGAACTTTCAAACTTTCCTGATGAAATGACCAGAGCTAAACAGAAACTTTGATTTTCAAGCACAGGACTCATGTGAAGCATAGAGAGGGTAGACAGGAAGGACAAATTATGAGGGATTTAATGTTGTTGAACTGCTTGTATTTCTGCATGGGAAGATAATAATGATAACTCATCTGTACCTTCCCATTTATTAGGACAGTTAGAAGGAGCATATATAGACAAGGCATAGGAGGGAGTTTAATTTGAAGGTATAATATATTTATAAAGATGGAGTTAATGGGTGAGAAAGGAATGTACAGGGAGAAAGGGAATGGAAAAGTTGAAAAAGCTTTTGCAATGGAGTGGAAGGGGGGGGAGTTGAGGGGAGTGAGTCTTTACAAACATCAGAAGTGACTCAGAGAGAAATACTATACACACTCAATTTGGTATAAAAATCTATCTTACCCTAGAGGAAAACAGGAGAGGAAAATAATGGGAGAAAGGGGATAAGAGGAGTAGAGGGGTGGTGTAGGTGATAGAAGAGAGGGAAGATCTGGAAGAAAAGTCAGATATAGTTCCTCTTTTGAGGAGGGACCCAGTGAAAGGAGAGAGAAAGAGAGAGAGAGAGAGAGAGAGAGAGAGAGAGAGAGAGAGAGAGAGAGAGAGAGAGAGAGAGAGAGAGAGAGAGAGAATTGAGTAAATGAGGGTGGGAGAAAATAGGATGGAGGAAAATGCAGCTAGCAATAGCAACTGTGGGGAAAAATATTGAAGCAATTTCTCTGGTGGACTTATGATAAAGAATGCTATCCACTCCAAAGACAGAGCTGAGGGTGTCTGAATAGACTAAAGCACACTTTTTTTCTCTCACTTTGTTTTTCTTTGGGGTTCTCTTTCTTGTGGTGGTGGGGGAAGATTATGTTTACTTTTACAATATGACTATTGTAGTAATGTGTTTCATGGCTACACATTTTTAACCTACACCAAGCAACTTACTTTCTTAATGGGGGGAATGGGGTTGGAGGAAAGGAGAAAATTTTAAACTCAAGGTTTTGGAAGTAAATGTTGAAAATTGCTTTTGCATGTAGCTGAAGTAAAAAAATTTTAAAGTGAATTTGAGGAAGTGACATAAAAATTAAGGGATAAGAAAGAGGAACATATTGAGAACCAAAAGAAGGGAAAGGTAGAATTGGTTAAATTATTTTACATGAAGAAGTCTGAAATATCTACTACAGAGGAGAGGAAGATGGGAGTGTAGGTAAAGGGCAATTCTTGAACCTTACTCTCATTAGAATTGGCTCAAAGAGGGAATAATATACACAATTAACTGAATAAAGAACTCTATTTTACCCAACAGGAAAGTAGGAGGGGAAGAGATTAAATAAGGAGACAGACTGAAGAAAAGGCAGATTGTGGGAGGTGGTACATGGAAACCAAATACTGATGAGGAGAGAAAGAGTGAAAGGAGAGAGAGAGAGAACAAACAGGAGCAAAAATAGAGTGGAGGGAAATACACAGTAATTGTAACTGTGAATGTAAATGGGATGAATACTCCAAGTAAATGAAAGGAGATAACAGAGTACACGAAAAACCAGAATCTTGAAATATGTTGTTTGCAGTATATACACTTGAACAGATATGGAGCAGAATCTTATACCTCAATAGCAGTTAAAAAAAATAAGGGTTAGCAATCCTTATCTCAGACAAAGCAAAAGCAAAAAAGATAAGGAAGGAAATTACATCTTGCGTGCAAAAGAGATCATTTTGATTATATTAAATTAAAAAGCTTTTGCACAAACAACCCCAATGCAACCAAAATTACAAGGAAAAAAGCTGAGAAACAATCTTTAAAGTAAGTATTTCTGATAAAATTCTCATTCTTCAAATATATAGAGAACTGACTAAAATTTATAAAATGCAGATCATTCTCTAAATGATAAATGATCAAAGGATATGAACAGACAGTTTTCAGATGAAGAAATAAACTTATCTATAGATAAGTATATGAAGACATAATCTAAATTATTTTTGATTAGAGAAATGCAAATTAAAACTCTGAAGTACCATCTCACCCCTATAAGTTTGGCTAATAAGACAAAAAAGGAAAATAGTAAATGTTGGAGAGAGTATGGGAAATTTAGGATACTAATGTATTGTTGGGGGGGGGGTTGTGAATTGACCCAACAATTCTGAAGATCAATTTGGAACTATGCCCAAAGTTCAGATTTCAGAAAAACTTGGAAAGATTTGGTCAAATTGATGGTTGAAGTGAAATGAGTAGAAACAAAAACAATGTTCACAATATCATCAACATGATCACCTTTGAATGATGTTCACTCTTCTCACTAAGACAATCTTATACAAGTATAAAGAACTTAATAACATACTATCCAGATAAACACCTGGTGGGTGGACTCTGAATGAAAATTGGAGCAATATTTTTTCAGTTTAATTTTTTCATGGTTTTTTCCTTTTGACATATTTCTTCTTTCACAACTGTAACTAATATGAAAATATCTTTTACATAATTATACATATATAACCTACATCAAATTGCCAATCATTCCTGGACTAGGGAGAAAAATTTAGCATTCAAAATTTTATAAAAATAAACATTAAAAATTGTCTTCTCATATAACTGGAAAAAATAAAATAACATTAAAAAAGAAAGAATTTCTTCAGGATATGAAAGACACCTTGAAAAGGAAGGAGAAGCTGCTATTTTAAGAAACAGAAATTGCTTTCCCTGACTGGATCTCATTTTCTTCCACTGACTTGAGAGAAATGCTCATGAGCTTCCACAGGGATCTTACTCTGGACCCTGAAACAACCCATTGTCATCCCATCCTGTCTGAAGACCTGAAGTGTCAAGTATGGAAATGTTCTACAGGACCTACCTGACAATGACAAAAGATTTGTCTATGCTCTTGTTGTATTGGGGGCCCAGACCTTCACTTCAGGCCAACACTACTGGGAAGTGGATGTGGGAGACAAGACAGAGTGGGAAGTGGGCATCTGTGAAGATTCAGTCAACAGAAAGGAGAAATCCTCCACATTACCTGAGGATGTGAGGACCCTAGCAGGAAGCAAATATGGAGATTCTTTCTCTGCAATTCCCAAGATGGCTATGGTCTAAGCCTACCTATACACAAAGTGGACATTTTCCTGGATTATGAAAGGGGACATATTGCATTTTTTTTGGCAAGGCAAGTGACTTGCCCACAGTCACATAGCTAGTAATTATTAGGTGTCTGAGACTGAATTTGAACTCAGGTACTCCTGACTCCAGGGCCGGTGCTCTATCCACTGTGCCACCTAACTGCCCCAACATATTGCATTTTAAAATACCTTAGACAGATTTCTCATCTGCAATCTCCCACACAAAGTATGTCAAAGGTCTCTTCATCCTTGCTTCTCTCCTTACCCTCCCAATGGAGAAAGTACTCTTGGGTCTCTCATTATGTGCAGTAGTTGATGGCTGCCAAATGATTATAATGCATAGGAGACACCTTGTATTTCAAGGGACTTCAATGTTTTCCCATAGCAACCTATGCCAAACAAATCAATAGAGTAATTCTGAGGCTATTTAAAAAAGAAAGAAAGAGAGAAAGAAAGAGAGAAAGAAAGAAAGAAAGAAAGAAAGAAAGAAAGAAAGAAAGAAAGAAAGAAAGAAAGAAAGAAAAAGAAAGAATAGTACTTCCCCAGTACTTGTTCAAGTGTATGTGTCATCAGAAATCAAGGGAAAGAGCTAATATCATGGATCCACAGAGGAATCACTAAGAAGGAGGAAATCAGTTCTACTTGAAATTGAAGAGCCAGACATCTTTAGTCAAAGGACTTAGGTGTGAACATGAATGTGACTAGAGTCAATTAGGTTGTAACAAGAACAAAGGTGAGAACCCAAGCCTAGAGCAGAGAATAGGAAGACTTCTCAAACCCAGGAGTTCTCACCTTTTCAATGGAGCAAAGGGAGGGGCTAACCAAAGGAAGACATAAAAAGACTACATCAAATAAGATCTAATCTTTTGCTGCAAAAACTCAATGAAAAGGGCCAGCATATTTTATTCATTTATTTCTCCAACTACAGACAAAGATAGTATTCAACAATAATTTTTGTCAGGTTTTGTCAGGTTTTATGCTGTCTTCTCTTCCCTTCTCCCCGACAGAAAGCAATCTAATATAGGTTATACCTGTATAATTATGTGAAACATATATCCATATTAATTATGTTGTAAAAGGACAATCAAATCAAAAGAAATATTATAAGGAAAAAGAACATAATATATAAACCAACTTTAAAAATGAAGATAATAACTGAGTTCAAATCCGGCCTCAGACACTTAATAATTACCTAGCTGTGTAGCCTTGGGCAAGGCACTTAACCCCATTTGCCTTGCAAAAAAAATCCCTTAAAAAATGAAGATAATAAGCTTTGGTCTGTATATAAATTCCATAACTCCTTCTCTGGTTATGGATGGCATTTTCCATCACTAATCTTTTAAAATTATCTTTGATTGTTGTACTGCTGAAATGAGCAAGTCTATCATAATTGATCATCACATTATGTTGCTATTGGTGTGTGCAATGTTCTTCTGGTTCTGCTTACTTCATACAGAATCAGTGCATGCAAATCTTTCCAGATTTTTCTGAAGTCTGACTTCTCTTCATTTCTTAAAGAACAATAATGGTCCATCATGTTCATCTACCACAATTTGTTCAGCCATTCCCCAATTAATACCCATTAATACCCCTCAATTTCCAAATCTTTGCCTCTATGAAAAGAGCTGCTATAAATATTTCTTTATATGTGGGGTTTTACCCTTTTTTCTGACCGCTTGGAGATTCAGACCCTGATATGGCTCAATCAATGGGTATACACAGTTTTATTGCCCTCTGGACAAAATTCCAAATTGTTCTCCAGAAAAGTGGGATCAGTTCATAACTCTACCAACAACACATTAGTGTCCCAGTTTTTCCACATCTGTTCCAACAATGATTACTTTCTTTTTTAGTCATATTGGTCTATCTGAGAGGTGTGAAGTAGTACCTCAGAGTTCTTTAAAGTTACATTTTTCTAATCAATAATGATTTATAAAAGTTTTTGGTGACTATAGATAGCTTTTTTATTTTTTTAATTTTATTTTTTTTAGTTTTTACAGGGCAATGGGGTTAAGTGGCTTGCCCAAGGCCACACAACTAGGTAATTATTAGGTGTCTGAGGCCGGATTTGAACTCAGGTACTCCTGACTCCAGGGCTGGTACTCTATCCATTTTGTATTTTATAATACCCTCTATCTCTTCTTTGGTCATAAACTGCTTCTCCTCCTATAGATCTGTAGGATAAACCATTCCTTATTCTAACTGACATTTGGTATCACTTTTTATTTTTAAATTTTGTACCCCATTTTGACCTTATCTTAATATAGGGAAGAGCTAATATTATATATCCAGAAAGAAATTCTTGAGCAGGAGATCAGTTCCACTTAGAATTGAAAGTCAGACCACCCTGGTCTGAAGGGCCTAGGTGTGAGCACCATTGTGATCAATAACTCGTTAGGATGCCAAAAAGACTAAGGAGGGAACTCAAGCCCTAGAACAGAGAATGGAAACTACCCAAGCCCAGGAGTTCTCACCTTTTGTGAATGGAGTAGAGAGGGAGGGACTAGCCTTATAAGACTTATAAAAAGACTCTACCAACTCAGATCTGATATCTTTTGCTGCCAGAGCTCAAGGGAAAGGGCCAGCATCATCTCTCCTGAGAGGGGGATATGAGAAGGAAGGCATCAAAAGCCTAGAGACATGGATACCAAAGATTTAATCCAAAAGCTCCAGGATTATCTTATGTGCTCCATCTGTTTGGGCTACTTCAAAGACCCAGTCACTGTCAAGTGTGGCCATAGCTTTTGCTCTGAGTGCCTTAACCAGTGCAGGGAGGAAGCCCATGAAATATTAAAGTGTCCAGAATGCAGGGGAGTCATCGACTATAGCAGAGATTTGGTGCCCAACAAGAGCCTGCAGAATCTGTCCATTATTGCCAAAATGCTCAGACCTCATCTACTGCAAACCATCGTGAGCCTGACCATCTGTGATCAACACAGAGAAAAGGAGAAGCTCTTCTGTGAGGAAGACCACAGAGCCCTCTGCGGCTCCTGTTCATTAGCTCCAGAGCACAAGGATCACCAAGTCCTGCCCTTGGAAATAGCTGCTGCCAAGTGCAAGGAGAAGCTCCTTGAGATAGGAAATATCTTACAGGAAAAAGAGGAAAGTTTTAAAGTCTCATTGGACAGGGTGAGAAGGAGAGAGGCAAAATGTAAGAAGGACATACTTGTTTTTCAACAGTTAATTATATCTGAATATGAGAAAATGTATCAGTTCCTGTGGCATGAAGAATTGCTACAAATGCAAAAACTGGAGCAGCAATTTAGAGACAACCTGGTGAAATTTGAGAAGAACAAGGCCAAACTCTCACAACAAATCCAAAACCTTCAAAGAATGATATTAGAAGTAGAGGAGAATTTGGACAAGGCACCCTCAGAAATGCTCCAGGATATGAAAGGCACTTTGGAAAGGAAGGAGAAGCTGCTCCACCAGGAACCAGAAGTTGTTTTTCCACACTGGACCACCTTTCCCATCACTGGCTTGAGAGAAATGCTCATGAACTTCCAGAGGGACATAACTCTGGACCCTGAAACAGCCCATCCTCATCTCATCCTGTCTGAAGACCTGAAGAGTGTCAAGTATGGAAGTGTCCCCCAGGATCTGCCTGACAATGAAGAAAGATTTGTCTATGCTCTTGTTGTATTGGGGGCCCAGACCTTCACCTCAGGCCAACACTACTGGGAAGTGGATGTGGGAGACAAGACAGAGTGGGAAGTGGGCATCTGTGAAGATTCAGTCAACAGAAAGGAGAAATCCTCCACATTACCTGAGGATGTGAGGACCCTAGCAGGAAGTAAATATGGAGATTCTTTCTTTCTTTGGAATTCTCAAGATGGCTATCAACTAAGCCTACCTATACACAAAGTGGGTATTTTCCTGGATTATGAAAGGGGGCATATTGCATTTTACAATGCCTTAGATGGCTCTGTCATCTACAGTTACCCAAACAAAGTCTTTCAAAGGCCTCTTAGACCTTGCTTTTCTCCCTGCCTTCCTCGGGAAGAAAGTATTCCTGGATCTCTCATCATCTGTCCCAGGAGCAGCCAGATGATCACAATGACTGAGAAATCACTTTCATTTCAAGCAACTCAAAACTACACCTGAAATGTATTTCCCTCATTACAACCCATGTCAATTAAATCAATAAAGTAAGAGAGATTTATTATTTTAAAAAAGGACTCTAAGGAATTATTTAACTTGTTACTTGCTTATGTGTATTTCCTACCAGAGATCAAGGGAATGAACTTCTATTATCTTATTTATTTATTTATTTCAATTTTTACTCTTTTTTATTGTATTTATTTTATTTTTGTACAAATGATGTTTTTTATACATTACTAAAATATTCTTGTCTAAGAGTAAACATAATATCCCCTCCTCCCCAAAAATATAAACCCTCATGAGCAATAAAGGAAAGAGGAAAAAATTAAAATTAAAATAAAAAAAACAATAATAGGGACAGCTAGGTGGCATACTGGATGGAGCACTGGCCCTGGAGTTAGGAGCACTCGAGCTCAAATCTGTCCCCAAACACTCAACAATCACCCAGCTGTGTGACCCTGAGCAAGCCACCCCAACCCCATTGCCCTGTAAAAGCCAAAAATAAAATAAAATAAAATTTAAAAAATGATAATAATAATATTTGGGGTGTCCAGGTGGCGCAGTGGACAGAGCACTGGCCCTAGAGACAGCCTAGGTTCAAATCCAGCCTCTGACACCTAACAATCATCCAGTTGTGCAATTCTGGGCAAGCCACCCAACCCCATCTGCCCCACAACCCCCATAATAATAATAATAATAATGATAATGTGCTTCAGTCTGTGTTCCAACACCACCAACTCTGTTGCAGGTGGATCACATTCTTTAGGATAAGTCCATCAAAAAAGCTACTTCCATATTTTTCCACTATTGCCATTGCTGATTGCAACTCCCTCCATTTGTACTTCCCCACTATCATACACTATATTTTCTCTCTCCTTTCACTCTGTCCCTCTTGGGTTTTTTTTTTAGAATTTTTTAGGCTTTTTTGCAAGGCAAATGGGGTTAAGTGGCTTGCCCAAGGCCACACAGCTAGGTAATTATTAAATGTCTGAGACCAGCTTTGAACCCAGGTACTCCTGACTCCAGGGCCGGTGTTTTATCCACTGTGCCACCTAGCCTCCCCCTGCCCCTCTTGTTAAATGTGTTGTAAGGTAGCTGAGTGGTGCAGCAGACTGATCATCAGCCCTGGGGCCAAGAGGCCCGAAGTCCAAATACCACCCCTAAGGCCCAGCAACCACCCAGCCCTGTGGTCCCAGACAGGCCATTCAATCCCAGTCCCTTGCAAGATCTAAAAAAGAAAACGTGTTATATCTGACCACTCTCCCCCATGGTCCACCCTCTCCTCCATCATTCACATCCCCCCTTTCCCCTGTCCCCCTTCTCTTCATCTTACTCTAGATGTCTATACCCCATTGAGTATATATGCTGTTTCCTCTCCTAGCCACCTCTGATTAGAGTGAAGGTTCCTTCATTCCCCCTCACCTTCTCCCCTTTCATATCATTGCAATAGCTCATTGTAATAAAAAACTTATTATATAAAATATCTTAGCCTATTCCACCTCTCCTTTCTCTTACTCACATTACATTTCCCTTTTAGCCATTGACTCCATTTTTATGATATATTATTTTATCTTCAAAATCAGCTCTCTCCTGTGCTTCATCCATAAAAGTTCCTTTTACCTGCTCCATTAAATGAGAAGTTTCCTATGAGTATTAACAGTATCATTTTTCTATGAAGGAATACATGTAGTTCATCATCATTAAGTCCCTCATATTTTCCCCTTCTCCTCCACTCTCTATGCTTCACCTGAGTCCTGTATTTGGAGATCAAACTTTCTGTTCAGCTCTGGCCATTTTAACAGGAGCATTTGAAATTCCCCTGGTTTATTGAAAGTCCATCTCTTTCCCTGGAAGAGGACATTCAGTTTTGCTGAGTAATTGATTCTCAGTTGCATTCTGAGCTCTTTTGCCTTCTGGAATATTATATTCCAAGCCCTATGAGCCTTTAATGTAGTTGCTGCTAAGTCCTGTGTGATCCTGACTGCAGCTCCACAATATTTGAATTGTGTCCTTCTGGCTGCTTGTAATATTTTCTCTTTGACTTGGGAGTTCTGGAACTTGGCTATAACATTCCTGGGGGGTTGGGGTTTTTTGGATCTCTTTCCAGGGGAGATCAGTGGATTTTCTAAATTTCTATTTTGCCCTCTGCTTCTAGGATATCTGGGTAATTTTCCTATAGGAATTCTTTAAAAATGATGACTTTCAGGTATCCCAAGCATTTTTAAATTATCTTTCCTGAATCTGTTTTCCATATCAGTTCTTTTTTCAATGAGATGTTTCACATTTTCTTCTAATTTTTCATTCTTTTGGTTTTGAAGTATTGTGTCTTGATTTCTCATAAAGTCGGCAGCTTCCTTTAGCTCCATTCTACTTCTGAAAGATTTGTATCCCTCAGAGAGCTTTCTTATCTCTTTTTCCATCTGGCCAATTCTGCTTTTTAAAGCAGTCTTCTCCTCGATAACTTTTTGAGCTGTTTTATCCATTTGACTTATGCTGGTTTTTAACATGTTATTTTTTTTCAGCATTCTTTTGGATCTCCTTGACTAAGATGCTGACTTCTCATTTCTTTTCTCAATTTTTCTTCTATCTCCCTCACTTCACAGCCTGAACCCAATTTCCCTTTTTCTTGCAGTCTTTAGATATAGGAGCTTATACTTCCTCATCTTCAGGTTGAGTATTTTGATCCTTCTTGGGATCATAGACAATGTATTTCTTAATGGTGTTCCTCTTTTTTGTCTGTTTACTCATTTCCCCAGTCTGCACCTGGTTTTGGGGTGCTTCCTGAGCTTTTGAGTACCATTGGGACACCCCCCCCCACAAGGATCTCTGTGTGTGAGGCTCTGTCTTTCCTATTGGTCTGTGAATGACCACAAGCACGCCCCTCTGCCATGGGGCTGAGGTGGGGGGGTCCTACAGTTCTATGGGGGGCCTAGACTGTGATCAGGATCTGAATGTGGTCAGAGCCCCAGTGTCCTGTTCCAGGGACAGAGGACAGACCTCGGAAATCTCTCTCCACTCCCCTAACTTAGGTATGCTGAGCACTCAAGGCTCAGTTGCCTGGGAGTTGCTGCTTACCAGCTCCTGCTTCCATTTCCTAGATCTAGGCTGAAGCAGCTACTGCTAACTTAGTGTCCTGAGGGCTGGGCTTCACAGTTCATTTTGGTAGAGCTTCCCCCCCCCTTACTGATCTTCCAAGCTGTGTCCAGTGCTCCCCGGGGTGTAGGTCAGGAAACTGCCCTCACTGCCATGAGCCCGGCTCCCAGGCACCCTGGGCTGCCTCCCAGAGGCTGAAGTTCCTTCACTCTGGCAGGCTGCCCCTCTAACCCTGTGGAGTGGAGCCTTTCCACTATTTTCCAGGTTACCTTGGGCTGGAGAATTGCCTCACTGGATCCCTGTGGGTTCTGTCTCTCGAAAATTTAGTTAGAGTCCTTATCTTATAAATTTTGAAATATTATAGAGAGAGAGCACCTAAGAGAGGCTCTTCTCCTGTTGCCATCTTTGCTCGGCCTTCATTTTTTTACTCTTAAAAAATACTTTATTTTTCCAACTATAGGCAAAGAGAGTTTTCAACAATCAGCTTTTTTTTTTTTGCAAGGCAAATGGGGTTAAAGTGGCTGGCCCAAGGCCACACAGCTAGGTAATTATTAAGTGTCTGAGACCAGATTTGAACTCAGGTAGTCCTGACTCCAGAGCCGGTGCTTTATCCATTGTGCCACCTAGCCACCCAACAATCAGCTTTTCTAATGTTTTGAGTGTGACATTTTTCCCCCTTATTCTTTCCCTCCCCCCCTTCCCTCCCGCAGATAGCAATCTAGTATAAGTTATATGTGTATAAATATGTTAAACAAATATTCATTTTAATCATGTTGTGAATGAAGAATCAAATCAAAAAAGGGAAAATCATTAGAGGGAAAAGACCATACTTTTAAAAAGTGAAGATAGTAACCTTTGGTCTTTATTTAAACCCTATAGTTCCTTCCCTGGATATGGATATGGATGGTATTTTCCATCACAAGTCTTTTAGAATATCTTTGATTATTGTGCAGCTTAAATGAACAAGCTCATCATAGTTGATCATCATACTATGTTACTGTTAATGTGTACAATGTGCTTCTGGTTCTGTTTACTTCAGTCATCAGCATCAGTTCATGCAACTCTTTCTATACTTTTCTGAAGTTTCATCCCTAGTAATCTCTCCATAGTATGCACTCATTATCTACCCTAGGAGTAAATAGTAAATGATCATATTGACTAGGAGAAACCTTTCTTTTCAGTAACTCTAAACAACACCTGAAATATTTTCCCCTTCATTGCAACCCATGTCAGTCATATTACTAATGCAATGGAATGTTATTTTTTAAAAAAAGGAAAAGTACTCCCAAGAATTATTTAAATTGTTACTTTACTCAAAACATATTTACCTCCTCTCTCATCACACTCAATTTGGAACAATGTATACCATGGAAACAATGTATAGACTAACAAATTGCCTTCTATTGGGGGTGGGAAGTAAGATTAGGGGAAAAATTGTAAAACTCAAAATAAATAACTCTTTAAAAAAATAAAAAATAAAGTATATATATATATATATATATATATATATATATATAAAACAAAACCCCCAACATATTTACTTCCATGTTCATAAAGTACAAAATTCCTTTGACTATAATTTTTTATCATTTCATCTTTTTTCAGTGACTTCTGATTCCTGAACTTTTTCTTCATCTTCAGGGTCCTTTATTTCTCAGTTCTCAGGGTTTTTTTTTAAACAGGTAGTCAGCCCAACATTGGCTACACTGTCCTTTCTTCCCTATCCTTGATGAACCAGTTTAACTCTTTTTTAAGTTGTTTTTTTTTTTGCAAGGCAAAGTAACTTGCCCAAGGTCACACAGCTAGTTAATTATTAAGTGTCTGTTGCTGTACTTGAACTCAGGTCCTCCTGATTTCAGGGCTGGTGCTCTATCCACTGAGCCACCTAGTTGCCCTTTTAAAATTTTGTAAATATTATTTTTATTTTCATTTTCAGTTGTAAAATCTCTCCTCCTATCCAATGAGAAGGCAAAAAATACAGGATTTATACATATGAAGTCATACAACATATTTTCACATTGTTGTTCAGTTATTTTTCAGTTGTATACAACTCTTTGTGATTGTATTTGGGATTTTCTTGGCAAAAACACTGTTGAGCTTTGCCATTTCTTTTTCAATTTTCATATTAGCCATTTTGAGGGGAAAATATTAAAAATAAATATAACATCTTCTCATTTGCAAATCTCTTGCTCCCTTTGTCTGACAACAGATTATGCCTTTTTCAAATCTTAGCCCTGGGTAATTCCTACCTTCTTCCTCCTTTATTCACACATTATTTAGATTCATAACAAGTTTATATTACAAAATTTCAACTAGGGCCTCACTAAACCAATGTAACCCTTTTACACCTTCCTAATTAATAAATTTTCTCACTCACCATAGTAGATATTTTTCAATATTCCCACTCAACCTATTCCTTCTCTTCTTAGTTGCAAGCCTTGACTTATTCTGCATTGAAAATATTAAGGTTATCTGCCAAGAACTACCTTTTCTTCCCTTTTACTCATTTCATATCAATAGGATAACTTCTCACACTTCCAAATAGTTTGCTACTGTGAAGAAGAGGTGGCAGAATTCTTTTCCAGGGCATTCTTTTATAAATACCATTAATCTCAATCATCTCTAACAACCCTTCACCCCCACCCCATCATTTCTATTATTTAATCTCTAATCTCTTCATATCTATAGTCCCTTTCCCTTTTACTTAGAAATGTGTCCAAGTCTGCTTCACCCTTAAAAATCCTTTATTCATTTAACCATCCCTGCTATTTTACAATATCCTTCCCACCTTTTTAGAGTGACTGTTTTGAAAAAGTTGTGCCTTCACTTTCTCTTTTTTCATTCTCCTCTTAATCCTCTGTAATGTTTTCTGAAGTCATCATTCAACTGAAATTGCTCTCTCCAATGTTACCCTTGATTTCTTAATAGATGTAATAGGCAGGTGATGCAGTGGATAGAATACCAGGCCTAGAGTCAGAAAGCCTCACTTTCCTGAGTTCAAATCCAGCCTCAAACACTTACTAGCTATATGATCCTGGGCATGTCATTTAGCCCTGTTTGTCTCAGTTTCTCATTTGTAAAATGACCTGGAAGAGAAAATGACAAACTATTCTAGTGTATTTGCTAAGAAAACCCCCAATGGGGTCCTGAAGAGTTGGACATAACTGAAATAACTCAACAATGATAGCAAATGGGTTTTTCTCAGTCTTGATCTTTCTTCACCTCATTGAAGCCTTTGATTCTGTGGATCAGCATCTCTTCCTGTGTATTCTGTCTTCTCTAGGTTTTTGTCACCCTTTTCTCTCTTAGTCTTCCTCCTCCCCATCTGAGTATTTATTTGACCACATTCCTTCCATCAATTCTCTCACTGACTCTTTTTCACTCTCTCCTATCTCCCTTGATGATCTTACTCTCATAGGTTCAGTTATCATCTTTCTGCAGATGATTGCCAGTTCTATAAAACTAGCCCTAACCTCTCTTTTTTGTAATAAAGATTTTATTTAAGTTTTGAGTTTTACAATTTTTCTCCCAATCTTACTTCCTTCCCCCACCCCCCCCCTCAGAAAGCAATCTGTCAAGACCATGACATTGGGGAGGTGATGCCATGACATGAATGAGTTGGATTTTAGGTGGGGGAGGGGCTAACTTTATCCTGCAGAGTCATCTGGATCCCATGATCAGATATGAATCAGGATGACTGGGGATAGCCCAGGATTTGAGGCAATCAGGGCTAAGTGATTCACCCAAGGTCACACAGCTAGTAAATAAATGAGGTCAAATTTGAACCCTGGTCCTCCTAATTTCAGGGCTGGTGCTCCACCCACTGCACCATCTCACCACCCCCAAAATCAATAAATGTTTATTGAATGACTGACTTACAGAATGATAGAAAATGAAGAAAGGAGAATCAAGAGAACAATATATGTACTGCCTATGATTATGTAAATAATAACAATAATAATATGGTGAAGATTTAGGTAAATCTTTCTCCTCCCTTTTGATCAAGATTCCGCCTGTCCCCCACCCCCAACTCATTCACAGGCAGCCACCACTATATGTAGTGTCTTGGATGTACCCCAGTTTCCTATCCTGAGCCCCCTTTTCACTTTGTATTCTTTTTCTTGGTGATCTTTTGAGTTTTTGTTTTACTTTTTGCAAGTCAATGGGGTTAAGTGACTTGCCCAAGGTCACACAGCTGAGGTCAAATTTGAACTCAGGTTCTCCTGACTTAAGGCTGGTGCTCTACCAACTGTACCACCTAGCTGCCCCCTTCTTGGTGATCTCATCAGCTCCCATGGAGTTTATTATCTCTATGCATATGATACCCAGACCTACATAAATAAACAATTAATTGATTTTTTAAAAAAGTCTGAGCAACCATGTGACTCCTAGGGAAACCCCACAAACAACAAAGAGATGGGGCTAGAGAGAAATACTCCCATGTTCAGAGCCAGACAAGAGTCCTGCATTCCTGCAGGAAGGAAAGAGTTACGAGAGACAGAGACTTAATGAGAAAAAAGCAATAGAATGTGGATCTGAGACTGAGATCAGTGTAGTAGTAAGGAGTCATATATACTCTGAATACTGACCAGACAAAGAGCTACTTCATTTTTTTTTTGGTTAGCTCTTACATAATTTCTCCAAGGAATTCTAATTATCTAGTGGGAAAAGTTATGTTTTCCTTTGAGGCTTTCCTTGCAGGGGTTTAAGAATTATTCTCTTTTTTCTGGGTCAAGTAGCAAAAAAAAGGCAAATTTAAGTTAGATGCATGCATTTTATGGTATATTATTGTTCTATAAGAAACCTTAAATGATCAGACTCTAGAGAAGCATGGAATAACTTTTAGGTTCTGATGCTGAGCAAAGGGATTAGAGTCAAAAGAACAATGTACATATCAACATTATGAGATGAACCTTGATGGATGATGCAACTCCTCTGAGCAGTCCAGAGAGCTTAGACAACTGTGTACTTGACTGGTTATGGACTACATTATCCCCAACCAGAGGAAGAAAAACAAACAAAACAAACAGGAAAAAAACACCCCTGACAAATCTGATGAACACTTTATAAAAATTATCTCTTATGCATCTCTCCCCTTAATCCTAATTCCTAATGTCAAAAATTACTAAATATGTTTTACAAAACAGGTATGTAAAATGCTACTACTGAGGGGGTGAGAAGGGAGGGTGGAGGGAAATTTTGTAACTTGGAAATATACATGTACAAATGGATGAACATTTTAAAAAATAAAATGGATTGACCTAAAAAAATTAGATATCAGGGAGGAGAAATCTCAACAATTGCTACTGCAGCTATTGTTTTTGTTGCTGTAATTAGGTGATGAAGTGGATGGAGTACTGGATTGGACTCAATAAGACTCATCTTCAAATCTGGTCTCAGACACTTAATAACTGTGTGATCCTGGGTAAGTCAACACCAATTACTTTGGGGAAAAAAAGAGTCAGACTGGTATGAAGCAGCAGAATGAGGGATCCCTCAAAGTTCTTCTCTGCTCTCCTATTATAAGATTTCACTTGGTTGCAAATTATGTGATAATCAACTATGATAGACCTTTCCCTTCTAAGCTATACAGTGATTAAAGACAATTCTGAAAGACTTGTGATGGAAAAAGCCATCCACATCCAAAGAAAGAATGATGGAGTCTGAATGTAGAACAAAGCATACTATTTTCACTTTTTTAAAAATTTATTATATTTTTTCTTTCTCACAATTTTTCCCTTTTGTTCTGATTCTCATGACTTCCAGTCTTATATCTCCAACTGTCTATTAGACATCTTGAACTGGGCACCCTATGAAAAATGTCCAAAACTAAACTCATTATCTTTCCCCTTACCTCAAACCCTCCCTTCTTTCTAATTTCCCTTTTACTATTAGGGTACCATCAATCTTCCAGGACTTGGGAGATTCTATTCTTTTTCTTTTAAGATTTTTGCAAGGCAATGGGGTTAGGTGGCTTGCCCAAGGCCACACCTCTAGGTAATTATTAAGTGTCTGAGGCCGGATTTGAACTCATGCACTCCTGACTCCAGGGTGGGTGCTCTATCCACTGCGCCACAGCGCCACCTAGCCACTCCCGAGATTCTATTCTTGCGACTCCTCACTTACTCTCACCCATCCCTCCCCTTTCCCTCATCCAATCTGTTGTCCTGTTTTGTTTTATTTTGTTTTGTTTTGTTTGTTTGCATCATCTCTCCCATATCTCCCCTTTCTTTCCTTTGACACTGCAACCACCCTGGTACAGGCCCTCATCACCTTATATCCGGACTATCTCAATAGCCTTTTTTTTAAAATCTCCCTGCCTTGAGTCTCCAATCTATCTTTGACTCAGCTGGGAAAGCGATGTTCCTAAAGTGCAGATTAGTTCACATCACCCTCTTCCCCTCCAATTCAATAAATTCCAGTAGCTCCCTATTACCTCCAGAATAAATATAAAATCCTGTCTTTTAAAGTGGAAAGGGGTCATACTTCCTATCTTTCCAGTCTTTTTACATCCTACTTCTCTCCATGTAATCTGAGATCCAGTGACACTGGTTTCCTTACTGTTCCTCTCATATGATATTCCACATTTCATCTCAGAGTATTCACACTCCAGGTGGAATACTCTCTCCCCTCCCTCCCCTCCTCTCTCCCTCTCCCCCCCTCCTCTCCCTCTCCCTCTCCCTCCCCCTCCCCCCTCTTCTCCCTTTCCCTTCTCCCCCCCCCCCCCCCCGCCCCCCATCATCTCTGCCCTCTAGTTTCTTGGACTTCCTTCAAGACTCAGTTCCAAAAAAAAAAAAAGACTCAGTTCCAGTCTCATCTTCTGCAGGGGAGATCTTTTTCCTTTCCTCTACCTCTACTAGACCATATTCTCTGAGACTATATTCCATTCACCCTTTATAGATCATGTATATAAAGTTATTAACATGTTATCACCTCTATTTGAATATAAGTTCCTTGAGGGCAGGGACTATTTTTTTCAATTGATTTTATTTTATTTTTCTAATTACAAATTATGTAAACTTTTCAACATTCAACTACATGCATATGCATATTTTTTGCTTTTGTTTTTTAATTTTTTTTTTGTTTATTTAAGGCAATGAGGTTAAGTGATTGGCCCAAGATCACACAGCTAGGCAATTTTTTTTTAAAAAAATTATTTATTTATTTATTTTGAATTTTACAATTTTTCTCCTAATCTCGCTTCCTTCCCCCCCCACCCCCACAGAAGGCAGCCTGTATACATTGGTATACATCGGTCTAAGTTGAATGTGATGAGAGAGAAATCATATCCTAAAGGGAAAAAAATAAAGTATAAGAGACAGCGAAATTACATAACTTTTTTTTAGTTTTTTTATAACTTTTTTTTTTAAATTAAAGATAATAGTCTTTGGTCTTTGTTTAAACTCCACAACTTTTTCTTTGGATACAGATGGTATTCTCCATCACAGATACCCTAATATTGTGCCTGACTGCTGCACTGATGGAGGGAGCAAGTCCAATAAAGTTTATCATCACTCCTATGTTGCTGTTAGAGTGTACAGTGTCCTTCTGGTTCTGCTCATCTCACTCAGCATCAGTTCATACAAGTCCTTCTATGCTTTTCTGGATTCCCATCCCGCCTGACTTCTAATAGAACAATAGTGTTCCATAACATACATAAACCACAATTTGTTCAGCCATTCCCCAATTGATGGACATTGGCTCAATTTCCAATTCTTTGCCACCACAAACAGGACTGCTATGAATATTTTTGTACAAGTGATGTTTTTACCCTTTTTCATCATCTCTTCAGGGTATACACCCAGTAGTGGTATTGCTGGATCAAAGGGTGTGCATATTTTTGTTGCCCCTTGAGCATAATTCCAAATTGCTCTCCAAAAAAAGTTGGATGAACTCACAGCTCCACCAACAATGTATCAGGCTCCCAGATTTCCCATATCCCTTCCAACGTTGATCACTATCCTTTCTGGTCATACTGGCCAGTCTGAGAGGTGTAAGGTGGTACATCAGAGATGCTTTAATTTGCATTTCTCTAATAAGTAAGGATTTAGAGCATTTTTCATGTGACTATGGATTGCTTTGATTTCCTCATCTGTACGTTGCCTTTTTCATATACTTTGACCATTTGTCAATTGAGGAATGGCTTTTTTTTTAATTTAATTCAGTTCTCTGTATATTTTAGAAATGAATCCTTTGTCAGAAATACTAGTAGTAAAAATTGTTTCTCAATTTACTACATTTCTTTTGATCTTGGTTACAGTGGTTTTGTCTGTGTAAAAGATCTGACAGGTAAACTATTCCTTGATCACCTAGTTTGCTTTGTTTTTTATGTATAAATCTTATACCCATTTTGATCTTGGGGATCAGGGAGAGGGATGAGATGTTGGTCTAATCCAAGTTTCTGCCATACCAACTTCAAATTTTTCCCAACAGTTTTTATTATAAAGTGTTTATCCCAGAAACTGGACTCTTCGGGTTTATCAAACAGCAGATTTCTATAATCATTTCCTGCTATTGCACCTTAGTCTATTCCACTGATCCACCACTCTATTTCTTAGCCAATACCAGACAGTTTTGATGAGTGATGCTTTATAATATAATTTTAGATCAGGTAGGGCTAAGCCCCCTTCTTTTGCACTTTTTTTCCATTAAATTCCTGGAAATTCTTGACTTTTTATTTCTCCATATGAAATTACTTACAATTTTTTTCTAACTCATTAAAGTACTTTTTTGGAATTTTGATTGGTAGGGCATTAAATAAGTAGTTTAATTTAGGTAGAATTGTCATTTTTATTATATTAGCTCAGCCTATCCATGAGCAGTTGATATTTGCCCAGTTATTTAAATCTGATTTTATTTGGGTGAGAAGTGTTTAATTGTTTTCAAAAAGTTCCTGAGTCTGCCTTGGCAGGTAGACTCCAAGTTATTTTATATTGTCTGAAATTTGAATGGGATTTCTCTTTGTAGCTTTTTCTGCTGTAGCTTGCTAATCATAGTATATGCATATTTTTAGGTTACATAATTTCCTTCCACCCTTCCTTCCCAACCTCCTCCCCTCTGTGGCAAATAATCAGGTGAATATTGTACATACACATTTGTGTTTAACATATTTACAGAATAGTCATTTTCAGTATGAAAAAATAGTATTAAGGGAAAAGAAAGAAATCCATGAGATAGGAAAGAAATATATAAGAGAAATTTTAAAAAAAGTGAATGTAATGTTCATTCAGATTCTGTAGGGTTTTGTTTTGTTTTATTTTTCTTTCTCTGGATGGGGATAGCATTGTCCATAGCCCCACTGGTAGGATTTTCCTGGCTCTTTGAACTGCTAAGAAGAGTTGTATCCATCAAGGTTAATCAACTCACAATATTGTTAATGTGTACATTGTTCTCTTGGTTCTGTTCCCTTCCCTCAGCATCAATTCCTGTAATTCCTTCCATGCTTCTCTAGAGACTGACCATTCATGGTTTCTTAAAGAACAATAGTATTCCATAGTATTCATGTACCATAGCTTGTTCAGCCATTCCCCTCAATTTCCAATTCTTTGCTACTACATAAAGAGCTGCTATGAATATTTTGTAACATGTGAGACTTTTCCCATTTTTTTATGATTTCTTCTGGATATAGGCCTAGTGTTGGTAATGCTGGGGGCAAAGGGTATGTTCAGTTTTATTGCTTTTTTGGGCACAGTTCCATATTGCTCTTCAGAATGGTTGGATCACTTCACAACACCACCAACAATGAATGCATTAATGTCCTAATTCTCCCACAACCTCTCCAACATCTATCATTTTCCTTTTATCCCACCTTAGTCATTCTAATAGGTGAGAGTTAGTACCTCATAGTTGTTTAAATTTGCATTTCTCTAATCACTAATAATTTGGAGCATGTTTTCATATGATTATATATAGCTTTAATTTCTTCATTTGAAAAATCTCTGTTTATATCATTTAACCAGTTATTAACTGGGGAATGACTTGTAACCTTATAAATTTGATGCTCTTATCTATATATATTTTAGAAAGGAGACCTTTATCAGACCCCCCCCAGTTGTGAAAATTGTTTTCCAGCTCTCTGTTTTCCTTCTAATTTTGGCAGCATTAGTTTTATTAGTGCAAACCCTTTTTAATTTAATATAATCAAAACCATCCATTTTGCAATTTATAATGTACTCTATTTCTTGCTTGGTCATAAATTTCTCCCTTTTCTATAGATCTGACAGATAGAGTATTTCTTGGTCTGAAATAGATTAGAAATAATTGGTGTATGGTGTCACACCTTATGACTTAATCCTGTACACATTTTGATATGATTTTGGTATAGGGTGTGAGATGTGGGTCTATGCCTAGTTTTTGCCATACTATTTTCCAGTTTCCCCAACAATTTTTGTCAAATAATGAGTTTTTATCCCAGAAGCTAATGTGTTTGGGTTTGTCAAACAGTAGACTACTGTAGTAATTCACTACTATTTCTTTTGAAGCTATCCTAATCCACTGATCTATTACTCTATTTCTTACCACTATCAGGCAGTTTTATTACCTTTAGCAGAAACTATTTTTGTCTTTCTTTGAATCCTTGAGGTAGTAAAGCTCTTGACTCATAGGAACCACTTACTTTAACTAGGTCCTGATTTATGCAAATAAGGAGTCCTCTGAATGGATTCTTATTGAAATTGTAGTTATGTGAAATATGGTCATTGGCTCCAGTCTAATAGAAATAAGTAGTATGAACTAAAATAATGTGACTGCTTTAGGGGATTCATTAATCATACTAATGGGACCTAGATATAAATAATTATTGATCGATTGACTGATCACTTAAGAAGTAAGAAGGCCTTAAGAAAAGAAATTTGACTTTCAACAGACCTGATATTGACTACAAGAGGAAGAATGGACAATGGTAGACCTCTATTGAATCTTGATAGATTATATTTTGGGAAGCCAGAGGAGAATCATGTTGCTGACATATAGCAATGATGCTTGGTCATTCTGAGAAATATAAGAAATCATTGTCTCCAAAAATCTGTCTTCTGGTCTTGGCTTCAAACTCCCAGAGAAATTCTACTGTTATAATTGTCTTGGTTTCTAGTGAACTTTTGGTATCCACCATAAATCTACCAGGGTCTGAAGAAGCTGAGGGTATTTTGTGCTTAGATAGACAGCAAGTAGTTTGAGTTGATTATGTTAAACCTCAATAACAGCTAACATTTATATAGCACCTACCATATATCAGGAACTATGCAAGCACTTTATTATTATCTTTTTGATCCTCACAATAACCATGGAGTTTATTATCCCCACCATATATATATATACATATATGTATATATATATATACATATATATATGTGCGTGTGTGTGTGTATGTATGTATGTCTGTGTGTGTGTGTGTGTACATATATATTTGGGGAAACTGAGACAGATAAAAGTTAAGTGAATATCTGAAGCTGGGTTTGAACTCTTCATGACTCCAGGTTGGGCACTCTACCTTCTGTGTCTAGTTATCTCTTATTTCTCTCTATAGGACTAAAGGAATTTCACTTATCGTTCCTCTTGGTTTCATTCCTTGCTTTTTTTTAGATATAAAAGAAAATTTGGCTATTCTCCAAGTTGACTAATAAGATTCATTGTATACATCAAAATTTCAAATCTTCAAAATTTAGGAAAAGGAAAACTATCAGCTTTAAATATTGTTGGCAGAAAAACTCTTTGAAAATAATTACTAACAAATAAAAACTCTGCCATAAGAGGTGAATTATTATTAATAGTACTTATACATTTTAATGCAAACAGTAATAATTAATAATAGCCTACGTTAATGTAGCCAATTGTGATATTTACAAAAATTTTACTTCAAAATATATAATCATAAATTCATAAACTTATTACCTCAATATATGGGAGGGTTAATCTCTTCCTCTCTGGAGAAGGGATTAAGTTCACAATTTAGCACAGTTCTCATAGAGTGCAGCCCCAGTTCTAAATCCAAAAATTCACTTGAATCCTAGGCACCTTAATCTCTCAGGGCTTCCAGCTTGGATTGGCTGGTTGCAGTATTCATGGCTTGAACTTCCAGGTCCTTTAAGAATCACCTCTATATAAACCCCAAAATATCTTATGAGGTCTTGTTGACTCAAACTGAGACCTGTTAAAGATCTTAAATTCTTAAAAAGGTTAAGGTCTCCTGTATCCAGGGCCATTCCAATTGTCGGGGAGGCTAGGTGGCACAGTGGATAAAGCACTGGTCCTGGAGTCAGGAGTACCTGGGTTCAAATCCAGTCTCAGGCACTTAATAATTACCTAGCTGTGTGGCCTTGGACAAGCCACTTAACCCCATTTGCCTTGCCAAAAAAACCCCTAAAAAAAAAAGAATCACCTCTAGCACCTGGAACTGAGGAGGATAAACAGCCTAGAAAAGAAATCAACACCCTCAGACTCATTTCTTGGAACCAGAGTAAAAAAATGGAGCAGGGAAGGAAAATCCATCCCCTCTCACCATTTTAGTTCATGGTGTATATATTGTGAATATCCTGAAATCTTCATCTTTGGAAGCAACAGATAAGAGTGGCCAATGAGAGTGGCAGGGAAAAAAAACAATTGGGCTGTCTTGTCACTTTTAAATATATAGAAAGTCAATTAAAGGAGGCTACCCTCACTCAAGCGGTAGGGAATGAAGAGTTTCTCAATTATGACAATCATTTCTATAGGACTTGAGGGCATCCTTGATGAGTATAGTAGTAGGGAACAAACAGATCTTCATTTGCAATGTTCAGCTATAGGAACGATGTCTCAGTAGGATTTCAGCAAAAGTTAACCATCTGCAGGTGCTAAAAGACAGAAACAAAAAAAAGTAGAGGAAAGGCATCAGATGTAAAATCCACATTCTAGAAAGGGTGGTAGATTTGAATACCATAATTCCATATGAAGAGATGATCTTGACTCTGAGCAGAGACTATGTTTATATCTTCTTGATTCATTTGTGTAACTTTCCAGAAGCAGTAATGAGGAGAAAATGACTTAACTGAAAATTTTCACCCTAAGGCAACATGCAATTGTGAGTCAGGAAGAATTTGTTACTCTAGGGGTGATAATTTTCCAGCTAAGACTCTGAGGTAGTCATAGAGAAGATGTTTCCACCAATACTTCAGCTATAGGTTAAATAGATACTTAAATGAACACTTCAGGTAAACAGAGTAAAGTACATATTTGGCCAACCCAGCTTCCCTTTGAAGATAGATCAGATGTCAATCTGCTTCAAAGATATGCAATGAAAGAAGTCCAGGAGTCAATAAACTTTCCTGGTTCAGCTTGAAGCACCTGTCCAATTAGCAGAATAGCCTGGGCAGAACTAACCAGCAGCTGCTGTCCAGTGGCAGAGTAATCATCTAGGCCCTATCAATCCAGCAACAGCAGATCCACTGTGTGACTCGCTCAACCCAGTCTTGTAACAGATTGGTCCATGTAGCTGAGATATTACTGACTGTGAGGAACAAACTCAGAGGGGTCATCAATGAGGTGGACAAGTCATGCTCCATGAAGAACCAGCCTAGCTGAACAGTGGAATGATGGCAGCAAACTTATTGCAGGCTTTCTGGAGAGAGAGAAAAGAACAGAGAGGCCTTGCAATTCCAGAGATAAGTTTCCTTGGTCAAATATTTCCTCCTCTAATATTGACTATACCAGCCTTTGGTCAACCTTGAGCTCAGGTTTGTCCAGTAATATTCCAAAAGCCATGTAAGTGGGGAAAGATTCTTTAGAAGAAATTTAAGACTTTGTCATCAAGGGGTAAGTTGTGGTGGGAATAATATTTGTAAAGGCCCTTCTACATAGGTGGGGAATAACTTTTTTTTAGGGGATAACTCTTTTTAAGGACCTACCTATGATTAGTTTTTTCTTTAAAAGTATTTTATATAAATATTTTAAATCATTTAAGACTTAACAGGTTTAGGATACTAAGACCTGAATCATTAATATAACTTCTTGGTGGCCTAAGTGAAAAAATCCAGACATAAAGATATCTTGCTTGACCAAAGCTTAAACATGATCAACATGGAATCAGGGAAACAGATTATAACTGAATCACCAATCTCAAGATGCTTTATTCTTGTACTCTTTACATGCTCTGGGTAAGTAAACCTCTTTTTGTTAACTATTAATTGTATGAATGACTCATATGGTTTGAATTCTGAAGCAGACTGGCTAGGATTAGGCCCAGTCAACAAAGAATGGTCACTTTCCACCAGAATTCCCTTCCTTTTTACCCCAGACATAATCTTACCAATCTTACATGATGACCCCAAGAACCATAATAACATTTCCCCTCGTTGATTCCTTCACCTTTTGAAGCATGAAATTACCATGAAATCAAGTTAAGAAGTTATTAATTAATCTGTTTTTGCCAGAGAGAAAGCTCCAGGAGATTTCTAAATAACCAGAATGCTCTTTTTCTATTTCAATACCTCTATGGTAAATTCTGATCTGTGGTATAGAGTCCCAAACTCCAGATTTACAGAGATAGTTTTTTTTTAGGTTTTTTTTGCAAGGCAAACAGGGTTAAGTGGCTTGCCCAAGGCCACACAGCTAAGTAATTATTAAGTGTCTGAGACCGGATTTGAACCCAGGTACTCCTGACTCCAAGGCAGGTGCTTTATCCACTATGCCACCTAGCTGCCCCTAGAGATAGTTTTAATCTTTGGGCTTATCTCTCAAAATTAAAATCTCTTTGACTTGTTTTATCTTTTCCTGATGCCTGAAAACTTCAAAATTTAGCTTGAATATTTTCTGTTGAAATTACTATAGCTATGGGTGAAAAAGTTTCTAGGTGCCATGCCAGCACTAATATTGGATATTGGAGGACATTTAAATCACCTCCTAGAAAATGCAAAGAACACACAAAGGACTGAAATAAGTCTGTCAATACAATTTTGATTCCCATCTACCACTGATAAGAGAGAATTTGAGGTTACTAGATAGTCAGCATTATCACATTCAGGTTGTATCATCAATCAGCAAACTTTTATTAAGCACCTATTATGTGCCAAGCATATGATAATACTGGTCACACAAAAAAGAGGCAAAAACATTCCCTAACCTTTGGGAGTTTACAGTCTAAAGGGGAAGACAACATATAAACAATAATACAAAATAAGCTATATGCAGGATAGATAGGAAATAATTTTGGAATTAATAGAGGTTGAAGGTTTCCTTAATAACTCTCAGTTGTAGGAGAGGGCGAATTCCAGGTTTTTGTTCTTCCATCTTAAGAATCAAGTTCCCAATTCCTCCAAAACCAGGAGCTAAATTTGTGAACTTCTTTCTCAGTAACTGGCTGTCATGAATTTTTCCTTTCTTAGAAGACTGGGTTCCCAAACTCTCTAGGAACTTGATGCCAATTCAGGATGTCATTGTTGCCTCCATGTAAGTGGTTGGAGTTCAGATACTTCCCAAACCTATCCACTTATTTCCTTTCTACTGGCACCAAGTATGTGAATTTGGAATCTTAACATACTTCTGAAATTCCCTCTCCATGACTGGATTAAAGATCTTGGGATCCAGGAAGTCTTGCTTACTCTACAATTATTCTTGAGCTGCTGAGTTCTTTTTTACTCAATGGATGGGAGTAGGTGGGTGGGGAAAAGGATGGTCAGTAATAGCTCAGATAAACTGAACATGATTTTAAAATAATGGTTTCCAAACACTATGTAATGATGCCCTGCTTTTCATTTCTTTTTGTTTTTATTATAAAAACCAAAACCAAAAATTTGTCCCTACTTTTCATAATACAATCTGTTCAAATGGTTTTGGCTTCTATTTTACTCAAATAAAAGAATTATTTTTCCTTAATACATGAATTTTAAACATACAATAAAAATAGTATAACATATATAGATATGTATTGATTAAATCCTTTAATTGCCATCTTGTATCATAAAAATAAAAACAAATGAGCCAGTATGGTTGGAGAACTTGTTTCAGTATCAAGAAGAATAAATAAACAAATTAATTAATGAAAGAGCAGCTATTAAGTGCTTATTATGTGCCAAGATGGTGCTGAGTCCTGTAGATACTAATGGAGAAATGAAGACATTCTTGCTCTCAAGGACCTTACATTCTTATAGGAGAAGGGTGGTGGCCTGGTAAGTTTTTTGGTCAGGAAAAGTACATGTATAGTAAGTGGAGCAAGCCAGAGGAGATCACCCTTTCCAAGAAAAAAATGACAGAGTTGATTATATTATGGTTCTAGAACTGGAAAGTGGGGGCAGGCAGAAGGCTATAAAAGGAGAAAAAAGAAGTTTGTCCAGCCACAAGGTAAATGGTGGAATGAAATGAAGCACAAATATAGCTGAGCTTGGATATATTAGGCAATATAATGCAGTAACTAATCAGGATGTTGGAGTTCTGGGACAGACAGAAAAATTCTACTGGTGAAAGGGTTAAATCTTTCAGGTCATGGTTTCTGGGTCTATCCAAATGACCAGGTGACTGTTGAAAAGATGTCCAGGAATTAAAGTCCACCTTTAACCCATATTAACTGTGTGACTGTACAAATCACTAAATAGTTGGCCAAATTTACAATTATATCAATGCTCCTATTTTCTTATTTTTTAATGTTGTATTTATTTTCACATTACAACAATACTCTTGTTGTGAAAATATACATTAAACCCACTACTCCAAGAAGAGAAATATCAAGAGAAACAAAATGAGAGAAAAAAAGTGTATCTCAGTTTGTGTTCAGATACCATCATTTCTGTCTCTGTGATGGATCACATTCTTTATCATAATTCCATCAGAGAAGTTGCTTCCATATTTTTTCCCCACAGTTGCTATTATTAACTGGATTTCCCTCCCTTCTATTCCTCCCCACTTCCATTTATTCTATTTCCTCTCTACTATTATCCTGTGTTGTATCTGCATACCCTCTCCCACAATCTTCCCTCTCTTCTATCACCTATACCTCCCCTCCTCTCCCCCATCCCCTTTCTCTCATCCCTTTCCTCTCCTTTTTCCTCTAGGGGAAGAGAGATCTCTATACCCTATTGAGTGTGTATATTATTTCCTCTCTGAACCTCTTCTGTTGAGAATAAAGGCTTACTCATTTCTCCTCATCTTCTCCCCTTCCACTCCAATGTAAAAGCTTTTTCTTGACTCTTATGTGAAATATCTTAGCCCCCCTTCTTCCTCTTCTTTCTCTTTCTCCCAGTACTCTCCTTTATCACCCATTAACTCCATCTTTTTACTGTATTATACCATTATATTCAGCTCCTTCCTGTGCCTTGTCTATATGTGCTCCTTCTAACTGCTCTTATAAATGAGAAAGTGCATATGAGTTATCAGTACTTTCTTCCCTTGCAGGAATACAAACAGTTCAACCTCATTAAGTTCCTTATAATTAATCCTTCTCATCCACTCCCTCTGTGCTTCAACAGAGTCTGGTACTTGGAGATCAAAATTTCTGTTCAGCTCTGGTTGTTTCAATAGGAAAGTTTTAAAGCCCCCTATTTCATTGAATATTCATCTTTTTTTCCCCTGAAAGAGGATGTTCAGTTTTGTTGGGTAGTTGATTTTTGGTTGTAATCCAAGCCCTTTTGCCTTCCAAAATATCACAATCCAAGCCCCACAAGTCTTTAATGTAGATGGTACCAAATTCTGAATAATTCTGACTGTAGCACCATGATAATTGAATTGTTTCTTTCTGGCAGCTTGTAGTATTTTCTCTTTGACTTGGGAGTTCTGGAATTTGATTATAATATTCCTGGGAGTTTTTTTTGGGGAGAGATCTCTTTCAGAAATTGGTAGATTCCCTCAATTTCTATTTTAGTTTCTGCTTCTAATGTCTCAGGGCAATTTTGCTGTACTATTTCTTGGAAAATGAAGTCTAGGCTCTTTTCCTGGTCAAAACTTTCAGGCAGCCCAATAATTTTTAATTTATCTCTTCTGTATCTGTTTTCAAGGTCATTTGTTTTTCCAATAAGATATTTCACATTTTCTTCTAATTTGGGATTTTTTTTGGTTTAATTTCATTTCTTCCTGATTTCTCACAAAGTCAGTGGCTTCCTTTAGTTCCATTCTGCATTTGAAGGAGTTATTTTCTTCAGAGAGCTTTTTTTTTCTCCTTTTCCAGCTGGACAGTTCTGATTTTTAAGGCATTCTTCTCCTCATTTGCCTTCTGTGTTGCTTTTTCCATTTGGCCTAAACTGGTTTTTAGCATATTATTTTCTTCAGTATTTTTTATATTTCTTTCACCAAGTTGTTGACTTGGTTTTTGTGATTTATCTACATCACTCTCATTTCTCCTCCCAATTTTTCCTCTAACTCTCTTAATTACTTCTCAAAGTCTTTTTTGAGCTCTTCTATAGCCTGAATCCTTTTCCCATTTCTCTTGGAGGCTTTGGATACAGAAGCTTTGACTTCTGACTTTGTCTGAGTGTATATTTTGATCCTCCATGAGACCATGTAATTTTCTATGGTCAGATTCTTCTTTTTCCTGTTGTTTGTTCATTTCCTCAGCCTATGACTGATTTACTGCAATTCCAAGGCTTTTTGGGGGGGGGGTTGGGACAATCCACAGGGACCTTAATTCCTCCAAGATCCTATGAGAGGCTCTGACTGCTCTCTTGCCTGTGCTCTGAGATGTGGATGACCACAGAACCTCCCCTCTGCCCTGAAGCCGTGAGGAGGAACCCTGCTTGGCTATGGTGGTATTGGTGGGGGGGGGGGCACCAAACTGCAACCTGGTCTGAGTGTGGGCAAACAGCAGAATCCTGCCTCAAGGAGAGCAGAGAGATCTCTGCAGTCTCTCCCAAACCCCTTACCATCTGTGGAATGAGTGTTCTGGAAGCAGCTGCCAGGTGGCTTGGTACATTCCTGGGTTTGCCCTAAGGCCTGCACTGGTCTGGGTTCCAAACTCACTCTGGTGAAACAGAGTCATCCCATTGACTCTCCAAGCTGTCCCTAGCAATTTATGGGCCAAGAGGTCTGGAAACCACTCCCACTGCCACAGATCCAGGCACCCCCAGGGACCCAGGTGTCCAGCAGGCTGTTCCTGGAATGCTGGAGCTGATTTTCCCCAATGCAGCATGATTGTGGCCCAGGCTGTGCTGAGGCTCTTTCCAACATCATCCCAGTGCAGTAGACCTTTTCCTCAGTCTACCAAGTTGTGGGGCTGGAAAATTGTTTCACTCAGTCTTTCTGTGGGTTCTGTCACTCTAAAATTTGGTTAGAGTCATAATTTTACGGCATTTGGAGTTTTCAGGGAAAGAGTTTCTGGGAATTCCTGCCTCCATGCAGTCATTTTGGCTCCAACCTCCCTGCCAATGTTTCTATTTTTCTATGACCCCTTCAACATTTGTTATTTTTCCTTTTTGTTAACTTTGCTGATGTGTATGGAATTCTTAATTTGCATTTTTCTAATATTAATGATTTGGATTAATGATTAGTGATTTTTTCATATGACTATAGATAACTCAGACATCTTTTTTAAATTGTTCATACACTTGAATATCAGTTGGAGAATGACTCTTATGATTTTCAATTTGAATCAGCTCCTTGTACATCCTGGAAATGATACAGTTATCAAAGCAACTGACTTCAAAAACTTATTTCCTTGTTTCTTTACATTTTTAGTGGAATTGAATTTGCTTGTGCAAAATCTTTCAAATTTTATATGGTCATAATCAATGATTTAATCCTGTATGATGCTCTGTCAGCACTTCTTTAGTCATGACCTTTTCCCCAACCATAGATATGGAAGGGAATTTCTTCCTTGTTCCTCAAACTTACTTATCATATAATCTTTTATATCACAGTCTTGTGTACATTAAAAGCTTACTTTGCTATGTGGCATTATTGATGGCATTATTGAGATATTGATTTAAACCTATCAAGATGCTGCAGGCACTAGAGGGCTAGCGCTGAAGTCAGAAGGACCTAACCAAATCTGACCCCAGATACTTACTAGCTGTGTGATCTTGGTCAAGACACTTACCTCTGATTATCTTACATCCAGGGTCATCTCCAATTGTCCTGATTCATATCTGGCCACTGGATGCAGATGGCTCTGGAGGAGAAAGTGAGGCTGGCAACTTAACATAATACCCTTTCTCTCAATTCCAATTCTTGTGACATCTCCCTGATGTCATGATCTTTGAAACCGAAGGACAAATTTTCTGCTAGTTTGACTAGATTTGACTAGAAATTTTTGTCATATTAGTTCTTACCTCAATAACTGGAGTCTTTGGGTATATCAAATTATAGTCTACTAAGGTTTTTTTTTTTTTGGTATAGTATGTAAGTCTGTTTTACTGAGTGATCTATTTTTAAAGCAACAACAAATGTTTTGATTATTAAAGTTTTATAGTATAGTTTGAAATCTCGTAATGCTAGTCCCTCTTCCTTACTAATTCTCCAACCCTTCCCATTATTTGGGAAATGAATTTTATGTTTTTCTTCCTTAGGTCTAGAAAGTAATGCTTTGGTAGTTTGATTGACACAAGTAATTAATTTTGGTAGTATTGTCATTTTTATTAAATTGAGCCAGTAAATTTGTGAGCAATTAATATTTTTCTATTTAGGTTTTTATTTCTAAAAACTATTTTCTAGTTCTATTATACATAAAGTTACTAAGTGAAATCATAGAAGGTAGACTCCTAAGTATTTTATTCATTCTACAGTGACTCTGCATGAAATATCTATTTCTATCACTTAATATCTACAGAAATACTGATGAGGCACATTTTTTAATTAATAACTTTAAAAATGGATTTAAAATTAAAGATGTTGACATTTGCAATCCTGGATTAGAGCAAAATTGCCTCTTAAACTTGTAAAATAGATTTAATTTCTTTCTTTTTAGGCCGAAGTCAGATCACAAAGGCTGTGATTTTTATTTGTAATATTTATCACTTATATAATCTTTTTAAAACATTTAATCTTATTTTCATTGATGGTGTTTTTATATCACATTAATTTCTGAATATATTCCTTCCTTTCTTAGCAAGCCAGCCATCCCCTGTGACAAAAGTTAAAAAAAGTAATCTACCAAACCTATAACTTGATGATAATATCTTATAGTATATCTAACACTAGTTTCAATAAGCCCTTTCTAGAGTAACTGAATATACTTACTATCTGTCTTTTTTGTTTTGTTTTTATATTTACATACATTTGAGATTACTGCTACATTGTGAGGGGTTCTTTTTAACAAAGTAAACTATATATAACCAATCCTCAATGTTCCCCCCATTTATCTCTCCTGACTTCAAACATTCCGGTCATTTAAAAGTAACTTCATTTTCACTTTCAGATTGGTAATCAAGCACATTCAAGGTTAAGTGTAGAAGAAAAAAAAGCTATTGCAATCACTCACATTTTCCAATTTTCCAAATTTGAAGTTGGTTTGGCATATTGGACCAGCTGACTAGAGACAAAGAAGCTGCTTGATCCCTTCCAAAATTGCAGCCTCAAGGCTCAACATCAACTTGTCTCTGCAATGCTTCCATTTTCTAAAACCCTTAAGGATAACAAATGGCATCAGAAATAGACATTGCTGATGGATTATGTCAAGTCAGTGTGTTCATTATGCTAGCTACCAACTGTGAAGGACAGTGTCAGAGGTGATGTTCTTCCAACAGCAGCAAAGAAAGTTCTAGCAACCAGTCCCAGGGTTTCCAGAGGTCATTAAATTGGAGAGGTTTACTGCAGTATAATATGTAATACAGTGCCCTCACATCACTTTCTAACACAGTGGAAGGTAAAATTCAGGAAAAATATGTTTTAGTTTCAAGAATTTTATTTGCTGTACAATATTTATGGTACTGTAATTTTCACATGTTGTGAAAAGTGAATATTGTCTCAAATAAATATTTTTCAAAGAGTTTTTAGCACAAAGGGGCACAGAATTCTAGGGAATTACTAGCAAGAAAGAACATTATGCATGTCCCTAATTTTATTTTTTGTACTTCATTTTATGGATATTATACATATTTTATAATAACCATGTTAAGAAAAGAACATAGTAGAATTAATGTTTTGCTATAAAAACATATTTTCTGCAATATCTAATGAAAGATTATAGTGTTTGGTAGTTGCAGGTGCAAAAACCATGGGTTTCCATAGATTCAATACATCAACATTTGCCATTTTTTCCTTTACTTTTGTGCTAATTACTAGGAATGCTACTCCCACAACAAGTGAGATTTGACTCTAGCATGCTTGCATAAATTTATTTACTATCTCTCCCATTAGATTATGAGCTCCTCAAGGAAAGGGATTGCTTTTTCCTTTCTTTGTATCTTTAGCCCTTTACCTAGTGCTTAGCATGTAATTGGCATCTAATAATATTTATTGACTGAGGGATTCTTCATGGGATTAAGTTGTTTAAATTTTTTATTTCTTGCTCTAGTAATCTGAATATTTTATATTTTTTCCAAATATTTATCCATTTAATTTGTTTATATTATTCATTTTTTTTAAAAATAGCACATACTTTTATTGTCTTTTTTAAAAAAATTGTTACTGCTTTCAATTTTGAAAATCTCTCCTTTAATTTTTGGAATTTTGATGTTTGGAATTTTTTAATTTGTCGTTTTTTATTGCATGCACAATTTGGTATTTTGTTCTTTTGATTCTTTTTTTGATCCATATAGTTGTCTATATGTAATATTTGTATGTAGATAGATAGATAGATAGATAGATAGATAGATAGACAGACGGATGGATGGATGGATGGATGTGTCCTCTAAAGATTGCTTTGACTTTACCCCCCAAATTTTGGTAGATTGTCTCATTTTTTTGTCATTATCTTTAATGAAATTAATTAGTTCCTCCTATAATTTGTTCTTTTATCCACCATTCTTTGGAAAGAAATTATTTAGTTTCCAGTTGATTTTTTTTTTAGGTTTTTGCAAGGCAAATGGGGTTAAGTGGCTTGCCCAAGGCCACACAGCTATGTAATTATTAAGTGTCTGAGGTCAGATTTGAACTCAGGTATTCCTGACTCCAGGGCCAATGCTCTATCCACTGCGCTACCTAGCAGCCCCTCAGTTGATTTCTTCATTGGTCTTCTATTGAATATAATTTTTTATTGAATGTGGTCAGTAAAGGATTATGATTTTTGCATTTGTGAAGTTTTTTCTGTAGTACATACTTGATTTTTGTATAGATAATCATGCACAGCTAGCTGAACTATATATATCTATATCTATATAATATACTCATATTATTTTTTCAATCATCTCCAGTGTCCATCATATCTAATTTTTCTAAATTTCTATTCAAATCCTTTTTCTTATTTATTTTTTGGTTAATTAATCTGAGTCCAAAAAGTTTATGCTGAGATACTCCCATTATTTTGATTTTGCTATTTCCCTTTGTAATTTAGTTTTTCCTTGAAGTATTTAGATGTTATTCCATTGAGGGCTTATGTTAGCTAAAAATTGTCTATGTTCCTATTCAGAAATTTATATTTTTAGGTTAAGATTTTCTTGTTACTTTGTCTGGAATCACAATTACTACTATTTCTTTTTTGAGTTTAGCCAGAGGTACAATTGATTTTTATCCAATCTCATATTTTATGAGATGCATCTTTATATACATTTTG
The DNA here is from genome assembly GCF_037893015.1 of Macrotis lagotis. Lineage (NCBI taxonomy): Eukaryota > Metazoa > Chordata > Mammalia > Peramelemorphia > Peramelidae > Macrotis > Macrotis lagotis. The sequence goes on from NC_133666.1 coordinate 169,535,360, forward strand.
TATGTCACTTTCTAATCCATTCTGCTTTCCTCTTCATCTACAGGTATTAACTGTGTATCTCCTTCCATCTTCTCTTATTTTTTCTTTTTCTTGTTTCTCATACCCTTTTTATCACAAGTTCCCACCTTGCACATAATAAGTAATATTATAATATTTTAAAGTTTATAAAATGCTTTGCAAATATTTTCTGATTTCATCCTGAAAATGCTGCAAGGTGGGTGCTATTATCATTTCCATTTTAGAGATAATTAACTTGAGGCAGAAATTATTTGACCTGCTCAGATCTATCTTGACTCTTGGTCTAGGGTTCTATCAACTCTGCCACCATCTTGCTGCAAAGCACTAAGTTTGTTTTACTTAGGATTATTCCTTCCTTGAGTCTACCCTTGCTCTTATTTCCCCTCTCCCCTCTTATTACTCGCATTTCGTATTAAATTGAATGTATTTTTATGCTAAACTTGTGTGTGTGTGTGTGTGTGTGTGTGTTCTACTTTTCTTGACCAGTTCAAAAAATTAAAGTAATGGTTGCTATCTTTACCTCTGCCACATTTCCTTGGACTTCTCTTTGCACACTTCAATTATGTTATATTATTCTCCCATCATTTCTCTCCACTTTCTTTCCTTAGCAATATCCATTCCCCTCTCTCCTTCTTTTCTTGTATCAAGATAATCAAAATGTAATAAAACCACTTCTAGGTTCTGTCTTATTTGACAATTTATCTGATTCTTCATGATATTAGGGTTCTGAAGAGATCCTTGTATCATCTTTCTCTATTAGAATGTAAACATTAATCTTTATAAAGATTTATAAGTCCTTTCTGATTACTCATTTGCATTTATCTTTTTGTATAATCTTTATTCCCATTTTTGTATTTCAAAGTTTTTGTTCAGCTTATTTCCTTAAATGTCAGTTTCTCCCCTTTATGATTTAACTTAATTTTGCTGGTTTATTCTTGCTTCTAGGACTGTATTTTTGTCTTTTAGAATATTATATTCCTCCTATCTGCTTCTTATAGTACTACCTGATAAAACTTGTGTAATTCTTTTTTGTGGTTCCTCAGAATGTTTTCTTCCTGACAGCTTCCAGTATTTTTTTTTTACTTCATATTTCTAGATTCTGGCTATGGTGTTCCTGGGAAATTTCATTGGTAAGTCTTTAAGGAGGTGATTTGTAGATTCTTTCTATTTTCACAATGCCCTCTTTTTTTTATTTTTTTAAAATTTATTTTTATTAAAGATATTATTTGAGTTTTACAATTCCCCCCCAATCTTACTTCCCTCCCCCACCCCCTCATGGAAAGCAATCTGTCAGTCTTTATTTTGTTTCCATGTTGTACCTTGATCCAAATTGGGTATGATGAGAGAGAAATCACATCCTTAAAGAAGAGACAAGCAGTCTAAGAGGTAACAAGATCAGACAATAAGATATCTGGTTTTTTTCTAAATTAGAGGGAATAGTCCTTGAACTTTGTTCAAACTCCATGATTCTTTATCTGGATACAGATGGCACCCTCCTTTGCAGATAGCCCAAAATTGTTCCCGATTGTTGCACTGACGGAATGAGCGAGTCCTTCAAGGTTGATCATCACTCCCATGTTGCTGTTAGGGTGTATTGTGTCTTTCTGGTTCTATTCATCTCACTCAGCATCAGTTCATGCAAATCCCTCCAGGCTTCCCTGAATTCCCATCCCTCCTGGTTTCTAATAGAACAATAGTGTTCCATGACATACATATACCACAGTTTGCTAAGCCATTCCCCAAATGAAGGACATTTACTTGATTTCCAATTCTTTGCCACCACAAACAGGGCTGCTGTAAATATTTTTTATACAAGTGATATTTTTACACTTTTTCATCATCTCTTCAGGGTATAGACCCAGTAGTGGTATTGCTGGGTAAAAAGGTATGCACATATTTGTTGCCCTTTGGGCATAGTTCCAAATAGCTCTCCAGAAAGGTTGGATGAGTTCACAGCTCCACCAACAGTGTAATAGTGTCCCAGATTTCCCACAACCCTTCCAATAATGATCATTATTCTTTCTGGTCATATTGGCAAATTTGAGAGGTGTGAGGTGGTACCTCAGAGAAGCTTTAATTTGCATTTCTCTAATAATTAATGATTTAGAGCATTTTTTCATATGGCTATGGATTGCTTTGATCTCCTCATCTGTAAATTGCCTTTGCATATCCTTTGACCATTTGTCAATTGGGGAATGGCTTTTTGTTTTAAAAATATGACTCAGTGGATAAAGCACCGACCCTGGAGTCAGGAGTACCTGGATTCAAATGGTCTCAAACACTTAATAATTACCTAGCTGTGTGGCCTTGGGCAAGCCACTTAACCCTGTTTGCCTTGCAAAAACCTAAAAAAAAAATATGACTCAGTTCTCTGTATATTTTAGAAATGAGTCTTTTGTCAGAATCATTAGTTGTAAAGATTGTTTCCCAATTTACTACATTTCTTTTGATCTTAGTTACAATGGTTTTATCTGTGCAAACGCTTTTTAATTTAATGTAATTGAAATCATCTAATTGGTTTTTGGTGATGTTCTCCAACTTTTCCTTAGTCATAAACTGCTCCCCTTTCCATAGATCTGACAGGTAAACTAGTCCTTGATCTTCTAATTTGCTTATAGTATTGTTTTTTTAATATCTAAGTCCTGTAACCATTTGTATCTTATCTTGGTAAAGGGTGTTGGGTGTTGGTCTAATCTAAGTTTCTTCCATACTGACTTCCAGTTTTCCCAGCAATTTTTATTGAAGAGAGAGTTTTTATACCAATGGCTGGATTCTTTGGGTTTATCAAACAGCAGATTATTATAATCATCTCCTGCTTTTACACCTAGTCTATTGCACTGGTCCACCACTCTGTTTCTTAGCCATTACCAAACAGTTTTGATGACTGATGCTTTATAATATAATTTTAGACCAGGTAGGGCTAAGCCACCTTCTTTTGCACTTTTTTTATTAAGCTCCTGACAATTCTTGACTTTTTATTTCTCCATATGAATTTACTTACAATTTTTTCTAACTCATTAAAGTAATTTTTTGGAATTTTGATTGGTAGGGCAATAAACAGATAGTTTAATTTTGGTAGAATTGTCATTTTTATTATATTAGCTGTACCTATCCAAGAGCAGTTGATATTTGCCCAGTTATTTAAATCTGATTTAATTTGTGTGAGAAGTATTTTATAATTGTTTTCAAAAAGATTCTGAGTCTGTCTTGGCAAATAGACTGCCAAGTATTTTATATTGTCAGAGGTTACTTTGAAGGGAATTTCTCTTTTTAGCTCTTCCTGCTGTATCTTGCTAGATATATATAGAAAAGTTCAGGATTTATGAGGGTTTATTTTATAACCTGCAACTTTGCTAAAATTGCTAATTGTTTCCAGTAGTTTTTTTGGATGAATTCTTGGGATTCTCTAGGTAGACCATCATGTCATCTGCAAAGAGTGAGAGTTTTGTCTCTTCCTTCCCAATTCTAATTTTGTCAATTTCTTTTTCTTCTCTAATTGCTGAAGCTAACATTTCTAATACAATATTGAATAGTAGTGGTGATAATGGGCATCCTTGTTTCACCCCTGATCTTATTGGGAATGCCTCTAGCCTCTCCCCATTGAATATAATGATTGTTGATGGTTTCAGATAGATACTGCTAATTATTCTAAGGAACAGTCCATTTGTTCCTACGCTCTCTAGTGTTTTTAGTAGGAATGGATGCTGTATTTTGTCAAAAGCTTTTCCAGCATCTATTGATATGATCATATGATTTCTGATAGGTTTGTTGTTGATATAATTGAGTATACTAGCAGTTTTCCTAATATTGAACCAAAGCTGCATTCCTGTAATAAATCCCACTTGATCATAATGCATTATCCTAGTGATAACTTGTAATCATTTTGCTAAGATTTTATTTAAAATTTTTGCATCTATATTCATCAGGGAAATAGGTCTATAATTTTCTTTCTCTGTTTTAACTCTTCCTGGTTTAGGTAACAGCACCATATTCCATATTGGTTTCATAGAAAGAGTTAGGCAGAGTTCCATCTTTCCCTATTTTTCCAAAGAGTTTATATAGAATTGGAACCAATTGTTCCTTAAATGTTTGGTAGAATTCGCTTGTGAATCCATCAGGCCCTGGAGATTTTTTCTTAGGGAGTTCAATGATGGCTTGTTGAATTTCTTTTTCTGAGATAGGGTTGTTTAGGTATTTAATCTCTTCTTCATTTAACCTTGGCAACTTATATTTTTGTAAATATTCATCCATTTCACTTAGATTATCAAATTTCTTGGCAAAGAGTTGGGCAAAATAATTTCAAATTATTAATCTAATTTCCTCCTCATTGGTGGTGAGTTCATCTTTTTCATTTATGATACTAGCAATTTGGTTTTCTTCTTTCTGTTTTTTAATCAAATTGACCAGAGGTTTATCAATTTTATTGTTTTTTTCATAATACCAACTTTTGGTTTTATTTATTAATTCAATGGGTTTTTTTTGCTTTTGCTTTTTATTAATTTCTCCTTTGCTTTTTAGAATTTCTAATTTGGTATTTAATTGGAGATTTTTGATTTGTTCTTTCTCTAATTTTTTTAGTTGCATGTTTAGTTCATTGATTTCCTCTTTCTCTGATTTATTCATATAAGCATTTAAAGCTATAATATATCCCCTGAGAGTCGCTTTGAATGAATCCCATAGGTTTTGGTATGTTGTTTCATTATTATCATTATCTAGGATAAGATGGTTAATTCTTTCTATAATTTGTTTTTTGGTCCACCCATTTTTTAAAATGAGGTTATTCAGTTTCCAATTTGTTCTGGGTCTATATCTCAATGGACCCGTATTGCATATGACTTTTATTGCATTGTGATCTGAGAAAGATGTATTCACTATTTCTGCCTTTTTGCAGTTGATCATTAGGTTTTTATGTCCTAGTACATGGTCAATTTTTGTATAAGTTCCATGTACTGCAGAGAAAAAGGTATCCCCATTCTATCCCCATTTCTATCCCCATTCAGTTTCCTCCATAAGTCTACCATATCTAATTTTTCTAACAATCTATTTACCTCCTTAACTTCTTTCTTGTTTATTTTATGATTCAATTTATCTAGATCTGAGTGTGGGAGGTTGAGATCTCCCACTAATAGAGTTTTGCTGTCTATGTCTTCCTGTAGTTCTTTCAGCTTTGCCTCTAAGACTTTGGATGCTGTCCCACTGGGTGCATATCTATCCAATATTGAAATAACTTTATTGTCTATGGTACCTTTTAGGAGGATAAAGTTTCCTTCTTTATCTCTTTTAATGCTATCTATTTTTGCTACTGCTTTGTCTGAGATAAGGATTGCTACCCCTGCTTTTTTTACTTCAGCTGAAGCAAAATATATTTTGCTCCAACCTTTTACCTTTAGTCTATATGTATCTCTCTGCTTCAAAGGAGTTTCTTCTAAGCAGCACATTGTAGGATTCTGTTTTTTAATCCACTCTGCTATTTGCTTACATTTTAAGGGAGAGTTCATCCCATTCACATTCAAAGTTATAATTACTAATTCTTTATTGCCCTCTGTGCTATCTTCCCTCTGTTTGTATTTTCCCCCCTTCCCCCCCCATGCCCTCTTTTTTTTGAACATGTCTGAAAAGTTTTCTTTGATGATTTCTTGAAATATTTCTCCTTTTGGGGTCATGATTTTTAGATAGTGTAAGGAGTCTTAAAATATCCTCCCTTATTTTGTTTTTCAGATTAGTTGTTTTTGATGCCTTATAGTTTCCTCTATTTTTCAAACTTTTCATTTTGTTACATTATTTCTCATTGTCTCATGAAGCCATTAACTTCTCTAGGGTCCATTCTAATTCTCGGGGAAAGATTTTCTATCACTTGTATTAAGCTGTTAAGTCTCCTCCATAGTTTTCATCTCTTTTCCTATTCCTTATCATTTCACTTATAATTTAAACTTTTTATTTTCTTTTTTTCTTTCTTAGCTCTTACATAATTTCTCCTAAGAATTCTAATTATCTAGTGGTTTTCCTTTGAGGTTTTCCTTGCAAATGTGGAGGAATTATTCTCCTTTTCAGGGTTTATATCTTGGGTATCTAGCATGATAGCTAAAATCAGCTTAAAAAAATCAGCCAAGATCTGCTGTTCACCTTCCTACCCTAACTATAACCACTACCTCCCAACACACAAATAAGAATATAAGAAAACTAAAACCAACTACACATATAGTCAATCAAATTTCCACATTGACCATGTCCAAAAAAATTTTGTTCTATTCTGTGTTCTGAGTATCTAGTATTCTAAATTCTGAGTATTCTGTATTTCTTCACCTCTTGATCATACTGGTAAGTGTTCAGCAAAAGAGTATTGCATCATATTTACATACATACCATAACTTGTTCATCCATTCTCCAATTTGTGTATGCACATTCAGAAATCCATTCTTTGCTACTCAAAAATGAGTTATATTTTTGTACATCCTTAGAATTTATTTTGTTGAGGACTAATCCCTCCCTGAACTCACCCTCCCTCTAAGATCCCCTCTTCCCTTCTCTCCTTTCATTCCTATTTTCCAGTTGAGTGAAATGAATTTTTGTATCCAACTGTAATAACTTTTTATCTTCTTTTATTTATTCATCCTTGGGCATTGGAGTGACTGGGCTGAGGCCCTGCTCTTTGATTGGGGATGAATCCTGAATCTCTTCTCTTTCAGTATCAGGATTTGAGGCCCTAATTCCTCACCTGGGGGTTGAGTTCCATATTCTCCTTCTAAGGGGTCAGGGTTGCCCCACTTCTGGGAGTCAGGCCTCAGATCTTCTTCTCATTGGTGACTGAGAACAGTGTGATGAGCAGAGGCACTGATCCTTACCTGGTATGAGATTTCCCCTTCTCTGGGGATGGAGAGAACAGAGATCCTTTTCCTTATCCCAGGGTCTAATTGTGAGGTCTCACTAACCTCCTGAATCAAAATCAAAAATGACATAGACACTCTAAGCCAAGGGGTGAGTTGGTGGCTAAATTGTGTAGTTATGGGTGAATTGGGTGGTACTGCTCCCTCTTCTTTTACCATTTTAACTGGTCTCCTACATTATAATTTTACTATTCATTTTTATGACTAAGTTTTTCAATTTGATATTATCAACATTGTTAATGTTATCCCCCATTATTTTTATCACTTGATTAGTTAAGAATATCTTCTGGTCATAATTATGATAAGTATCTCCTTTCTGTTTTTTCTGATTTTTAAAAATAATATGACATTTTATTTAAATCAGTATCCATTAGAGCTTGTTGTAGTTTTTTGCAGGAACTCCCATCCCTAATTAGTTTAGATCAATTATCTAACATGCACCCACACTAGTAGATTAGGGTCCCTCTACTACTACAGTGACTCTAAGCAGTACCCTTGTAGTGTGTGTGTGTGTGTGTGTGTGTGTTCAAATAAATATAAAAATAACTTAATATATAGCTTTGAATAAGAGCAATATTTTAAATATGTTAAAGGCATTTATATTTCTAGTAATTTAGGAAAACATTATGTACACATACACACATATTTTTTATTTGACCAAGTTTGTCAGCAAAGTAAGCTCAAATCTTAAATATTTATGACATCTTTTCACTTCTCTGGATGCTCAGTGTCTTTCAAGATATTAAGTCCTTTCTCTTAAATTTTTTTCATGAAAGTTGAAAGCAGCTTCCTTAGAGATGTCTTTGTTTAGTTTCTGTCTTTTTTAGCTTCTCTTTAGCAATGATAGACAAAAAATCTCTCCATAAACTCTTAGGTTAAAACTTTTAAGTCTCTCTCCACAGTTTATTAAAGAAATCTTCAGAGACCAAAATGAAAAAAAAAATGCTCTCTCTTCCTGACTCCATCGGAAAGGCATACAAGGTATAAATTCTTCATAGATTCTTATGGATCACAAATCCAAGACAACTTCTCCTTGACTCCAAAGAGATAAACTAATGCCATTTTCTCATCTGACTTTTCACTGTTACCTAAGACCAAGCCTTCTCTCCTTTGCCATCTTGATTTGAAACTTGAGTCATATATGAAGTTGGGTTAGTGTGTCCATCACCATTGTCTACTGCTTCAGTTCATTTCTTGGGGTGCCCTTCCATTTCCAGTTGTATAGCTCTTGGCTTCATTTCCCTTTAAGTATAATGACTTACTGGGAGTTCCTCAGCTTTGAGTTTCATCTAATAGGGTGGCCTTGACTGAATTAATGTGCTAGCTTTGGGATGATCTCTTAAGGCATTTATCCTTATGGGCATATTGGCTATTGGTATGTTTCCTTGCATAGTCACTGACAAGGAGAGTCATGGTTTTTTGAGCTAGCTGAATTCAGTCCTTTCTCTTGTATACATCACATAGGTCTTTAGACTTATGGGAAATACTCCTTCATACTTTTCTGCCAGAATTAGTATTTGAAACTTGTCTGATTACCAAAACATGGCTAAGCTCATATCACTAATTACTTACTAGTAGTGCCAACATTTTTCCTATCAAATGAAGTGATTTTTTTTTAATTCGAAATCTCTTCCTTGAAGGGTTATTGTGAGGACCAAATGAAGTACAGTATCAGGCACATAGTAATTAGGTGCTTATATAAATACTTAGTCCCTTCCTTAGTCCCTTCTCAATACTGTAAGCATCTTTATCAAGAAATGTAATCTTTTTGGCCTCAGTCATTTAATTTATTTATTAAAGATGTCTAATTTCTGCTGGAAAATTTTTTCTTTCTTCCCTAAATTTCAAAATGTCATTTCAATTATTTAGGTTTCATACTATCTGCAGCTAAAGCATGTATAGGAAGCAAGTACAATGACTTTCCTTTGCAGTCAATAATAATGATTGTGAATGGTAAATATAGTAGATTGCATTTTTTTGCTTTTTTATTTCCTGTTTCTTTATTTTTTGCTACATAAACTATTTGCAACAGCTACTCTAGCAGATTTTTCTTTCTTTTTTTAAAAAAAAATTATTTATTTATTTTGAATTTTACAATCTTTCTCCTAATCTTGATTTCCTCCCCCCACCTCCCAGAGAAGGCAGTCTGTTAGTCTTTACATTGTTTCTATGGTATACACTTGATCTAAGTTGAATGTGATGAGAGAGGAATCATATCCTTAAGGAAAAAATAAAGCATAAGAGACAGCAAAATTACATAATAAGATTTTTTTTAATTAAAAGTAACAGTCTCTGGTCTTTGGTCAAACTCCACAATTCTTTCTCTGGATACAGATGGTATTCTCCATCACAGATATCCCAAAACTGTACCTGATTGTTGCACTGATGGAATGAGCAAGTTCATTAAGGTTGATCATCACCTCCATGTTGCTGTTAGGGTGCACAATGTTCTTCTGGTTCTACTCATCTCACTCAGCATCATTTCATGCAAATCCTTCCAGGTTTCTCTGGATTCCCATCCCTCCTGGTTTCCAATAGAACAATAGTGTTCCATAATATACATATACCACAGTTTATTCAGTCATTCCCCAATTGGTGGATATTCACTCGATTTCCAATTCTTTGCTACCACAAACAGGGCTGCTATGAATATTTTTGTACAAGTGATGTTTTTACCCTTTTTAATGCTCTCTTCACAGTACAGACCCAGTAGACAACACACATTTCTTCTAAAAAGTGGCACTTAAGTTGAATTGTTAAGGAAACCCAAATTCTGTGATGTAAACATGAGGAGAGAATGGATTCCAGGCATGGGGGATTGGGTGGGGGAGTACAAAAGTGCAGAGGTAAGAAGTGATTTGCTGTGTATGGAGTATAGCAAGCAGATCAGGTTCGAAGGAATGCAGAGTATGTAAAGAAAGCAAGACTGCAAGGTAAGACTGGAATTAGATTGTGAAGAGCTTTAAAAGTCAAGAAGAATTTGTTCTTTAACTCAAATCAGAGGTCACTTCCTCAAGTCCATGGATTCTCAAAGAATATGTGTATAGATTTCAGGGGGACCAAGAATTTAGATAGGAAAAGAAATTATATCTTTATTTTCACTGAACTTTGATTTTCTTTATAATCCTATGCATTTTATTTTATGCATTTTGAAAACATCATCTGGGAAAAGGGTCTATAAGTTTCACCTGATTGTCAGAGTCTCTGACACCAAAGATCAAGAACCCCTTGATCTATGAGCAAAAGGATGAAACAAAGGAGAAGGCTAACAAAATTACTTGAGCAAGGAGTAACATGGCCAGACCTGCACTTTAGAAATATCAATTTGTTAACTATATTGAGGATGTGTAGCAAAGGTTAGAGATTGGGATCAAGAAAACCAATTAGAGGTTATTTTAATAGTCCAGGGTAAAAGATCATAAAGGTCTGAATATGGGGGTTGATCTTTTAAATGGAGAGAAAGGTACATTTACAAGAAATGCAAAGATGATTTAAGTTGATTAGCTTTTATTTTTTTCCAATTACTAGCAAAGATAGTTTCCAAAATGTATCCTTTGGCAAGCTTCTGAGCTTCTCATTTTTCTACCACCCTTCCATCCCTCACCCCTCCCCATGGTAGTAAACCATCTGATAAAAGTTGTACATGTACAGTTGTATTTAATATATTTCCATATTAGTCATATTGTGAAAGAGGAAGTAGAATTAAGGGAGGGGGGATTCATGAGAGAGAAACAACATAAAAGAAGTCTTAAAAAGTGAATGTAGTAGGCTTTGCTCTGCATTCAGACTCCAGTTTTTTCCTCTGGATATGGATAGCATTTTTCCATAATAGATTTCTCAGAATTGTTATAGAACAATCAGTAGCCCGTGACTCTGAGGGTACCAAGTTAGGTTAATGGAAGGATGTGGAGTCCTCAAAAGAAAGAGAAGTTAGGAGTAGAACATCATTTTGGGAGTGGAAAGAGAATGATTTGTTTTAGACATGTTGAATTTGAGAGTTCTGCCAGATATTTAGTTGGAAATTCCATACGACAAGGGCACTAGATTTGGAGCTGGAAGATTTGGGTTTGAATCTTATCTCAGGCACTTAGCTGTGTGGCCATGGCAAAGTCAATTAACTTCTCTGGGCTTTAGTTTGTTCATCTGTAATAGATCCAATTCAATGACTTTCTAGTTATAAATCTGTGAAACTGCATTCAATAGGCAATTTGGAGATATGGAATTAAAGTTCAGGATAGAAAATAAGGCTACACAGATAGATCTGGGATATATATATATCTAGAGATGAATAATTGAACCCATGGGAGCTAAGAACAAGAAAGCATAGAGATAAAAGAAGGGCCAGGACAAAACCCTGGAACATAGTCCCTTCTAAGGAAGTGGGACAAACCTGATGATTTTGCAAGAAGACCGAAATCGAACAAAGATAATGAAATGAAAACCTTGAAAGGAAAAGGTATCTGAAAGAGAGATTGATCAACAATATCAAATGCTACAGAGAGGTCAAAAAAATTTAAAGACTGAGAAAAAGTCACTGAATGTTACAATTGCTAGATCATTGATGATCTTGAAGAGATTTTAATTGAATAAAAGTAGAAGCTAGATTGCAAAGGACTGAAAAATTAATGTGAGTTGATAAAATGGAAGTGCCGAGTATAGATGAATTTTTTTTTTTAAGTTTTTGCAAGGCAATGGGGTTAAGTGGCTTGTCCAAGGCCACACTGCTAGGTAATTATTAAGTGTCTGAGGTCAGATTTGAACCCAGGTACTCCTGACTCCAGGGCCAGTCTTCTATCCACTGCGCCACCTAGCCACCCCTATAGATGAATTTTTTCTAGGAGTTTGGTTGTGAAAGAAAAAAGACCCAGAATAGCAGCTTGAGGGGAATGGTAGGATCAAATTAGGGTGTTTTTTTTTAAAGGGTGAAAAAGATCTGGGCATGTTTGTAAGCACATGAAAATTTTTAATGATTATCATGATCAATTAAGAGTTATTTTAATCCTTTTAAGTTGCTATTTGGGGAGGAACTACTTAGCAAAATAGATGATATTCAGAATTATAACAAATATTGTAGTCCTTTTAATTCTACAGATTATTCAGCTTTGAATTCATACTTTCAAAATTCAAATACAATAAACTGTAATTTATTTAAACTGTCAGGCATTTAGGTTAATTGATTGCTAGTGGAGGTGACAGGTCTAACCTGCTAATTAGTCAGATGGTCTGATTCAAGATTACATATGGGCTGACCTTTTTTTTTCTGTAGTCTATGAAATAATCAGAGTGTTAATTTTACTATTAAGAGTTTGTTGTGGGTTAGTCTTGATTCTGGTGACTTTGAAGTTCATTTTCAATGGGAAAAATTTTTATTTTGGGGGGAGTTGTACTAAAAATGTCCAATAATTTGGGCCATTGCTTCTTGTTTTCCACATCTCTGGTGGAGTGAGTGGTGCCCTCCCTAGCATAATTGCTAACACTGCTTTAGGGAGAATTTCCTTTTTCATTTTGGAAGGTATGCAACTTGTATTTCAAACAGCTTAAAAGAAAAGTCAGATGCAGATGTGCTTACTCTATGGAATCAAGTAAAAAAAGTTTTTTTTTAACCCATAAATACCTAACAGTTAATAATTGCCTAGCTGTGTGACCTTGGGCAAGTCACTTAACCCCATTGTCATAAATTAAAAAAAAATTTTTTAAAAAGACCATGGGTCATACATAGGTGGCACAATGTATAAAGCACTGGCCCTGGAGTCAGGAGTACCTGGGTTCAAGTCTGTTCTCAGACACTTAATAATTACCTAGCTATGTGGCCTTGGGCAAGCCACTTAACCCCATCTGCCTTGCAAAAACCTAAAAAAAAAGACTATGGGCCAATCCAAGGGCATAGAAATATAAATATCAATATTTATTTGTCATTTCTGTGCAACAAAGTTGGAGAAAGGAGACTCACATTTTACGGGGAAGTGGTTATAGAAACCATTAGAGGGCATGACAGTTAAAAAAAAACCCCAGAAAAACCAATAAATTTAAACGTGAATTTTAGACTAGTAGAACCAGAAATCCTGGAATAACATTCCTAAGTTATCTCATATCTCCAGATCTTTGTTTCCTCTTCTGTAAAAAGAAGGCTTTGGGTTAGATGGCCTCTAATATCCCTGGTAACTCTAAATCTTATTTGTTTATGCCACCATTGCTGTTTTACATCTAAATGTAAAAGAGCCAGTATTTCATTTATACAGTTGTATTCAGTTTTTCTCAACCCCATGCACTATAGTCTGCTAGGCCCTTCTTTACCATCTCTTAACCTAAGTTCATGTCTGTTGTTTTCATGATACTAATCCTCTCATCATTTGCCATATCCCCCCCCCCCCCTTTATTGCTTTCAATCTTTCCCAATATTAGGGTCTTTTCCAATGAGTCTTGTTTTCTCATTATGTGGCCAAAGAATTCAAAAGCATTATAAAAATAATGAGTACAATTACTGATGGCAAGCAAGTCTTATTTCCTAATTTTGGACCTTATTTTTATTGCTGTGCATTCCTCATGTTCTACAACAGTGGAGTCAAACTCAAATAGCAAGATTCAATCAACTGCACATAAGGATCACTGCAGCTCACATATGGTTTTAAAAAACAAGTTTTGGTATCCTTTTCTTAATGATACATCAACATATTAAAATTAGATAGGAGCTACATTTTAATGTGGTTCAAGTTGTGCTTGGGAAGTGTTGTAGGTCCCAAATATCAGCCCACTGTTTGACAGCTCAAGTCAATGTTTATAACAATTCAGTGTCTGCATGTGAGGTTGAGAAAATGATATAATTTATAGCAATTGTTTTTGTAATGGCAAAGAATTGAAAATTGAGGGATGCCCATCAATTGGGGAATGGCTAAACAAATTGTGGTATATGAATGTAATGGAGTGCTGTTTACTCTATAAGAAATCATGAGAGGCTGATTTTAGAAAAGCCTAGTAAGACTTACATGAAGTTGGGTGAAATAGCAGAACTAGGAGAGTGTTCTACACATCAAGAGCATCATTGTGTCAGCAGTTCAGTGATCAAGGATAATTCTAAAAGATTTCTGATGGAAATTGCAATCCACTTCAGAGAAAAGAACTATGGAGTCTGAATGCAGATCAAAGCATACTATTTTCACTTTTTAAAACTTTTTTTTTCTCATATTTTTCCTGTTCCCTTTGGTTCTGATTCTTTTTTTGACAACATGATTAATACAGAAATATGTTATTATTATAATCTGATTATAATCAGATATATCTGTATCTATATAAATATCAGATTACTTGCTGTCATGGGGAGGGGAAGAGGAAAAGGAGGGTGGTAGGAATTCAAAAATTTTCCAAATAAAGCAATGTTAAAGGCTATCTTTGCATGTAATTGTTATAAAATAACATTCAAAAAAATTACATAGGCTTATATGAAATAAACTAAAATTGCATCATCTTTCCAGATCAGCCATATGGCATAGGCTACAAAGTGGTCTGGAAGCTCACTAAGAAAGGAGATGCCCCCTGAACCATTTTTTTTTAGTTTTTTGCAAGGCGATGGGGTTAAGTGGCTTGCCCAAGGCCAAGGGTCTGAGGTCAAATGTGAACTCAGGTACTCCGGATTCCAGGGGGGGTCCTTTATCCACTGAGCAACCTAGCCACCCCTCCTGATCCATTTTTTAAAAATTTTATTTATTTTTAAACTTTATTATTACTATAATAAATTTTATTTACTTTTATTTTTTTAAAGAGGATTCCCTCCCTCCCTCCTATTCCTGTGCCCGAGAAAAGAAAAAGAAAAACAAATTCTTAAATTGACTATGTTCAAAAAAACTACGTCTCTATCTGAACTATAAGTCCATGACTTTTCAGAAAGTGAAATGTTTCATCCAGAGTCCCCAGGAACTTATCAAAACTTTCCAGTGTGTGCATTTTATTCCTTTAGGAAAAGTACCTCAAAAGCCACCAATTATTCTACAGAAACACAAATGTGTTCTGTTCTGGAACTTTACAAGGGCTTTTCCATTTAGACCCGACCTGGAAATTCTCATCAATTCAACCTAATTCGAATTTCTCCGGTGCTAAGACAATAATGGTCATTTTTCTTTTGGACTTTAGTCATTCCCTGAAGGCTCAGAGTATTGCCTTAAATGATCCTAAATTATAACTTCCTGGTTGTTTTTTTCCTGGTTGTAACGCTTTTGGAAAGCTTTTCTTTGAAGCGGGGTGTGCGCGTGGGCCAGCTTCCTCCCTTGTGCCGCGTGGGGAGGCTCTGGGCTTCGGGGCCGGGCCGCGCGGCTCCTCTCGCACCTGGGCGGCCCCTGCGGCCGGCGGCGGCGCAGGCTGACTCGGGCCGGGCCGGGCCGGGCCACTTCCTCTTGCCCGGCTGTGCCACGCTCCCCATTTCTGCGCCCCGCAGGAGGGGGAGCCTCCCTTGGGGCCGCGGGCCGCCCGCTCCGTCCTTGACGCACACCGTGACCTTGGGCGAAGCCGGAGCGGAGGCTCCGAGAGCGGAGGCCGCGGAGTGCCGCGGCGCCGCCAGGTAGCGGCGGGGGGGGGCGCCAGAGGGAGGGGGGAGCGGAGCGGCATGGGGGGGGACGTAGGAGCGCGCCCTCAGGTGGGGCGGGGGCGGGGCTGCGGGCGGCCACGCGGCCGCCTGGGGGCGGGGCTAGAGCCCCTTCCTTTCTCCTCACTTTCCCTCCTTTCCCCGCCCCCTCCTTTCCGCCCCCGCGGTAGGAAAAGTGGGAGGGAGGGAGGAAGGAGGAAAAAAAAGGGGCCCAGGGAACGGAGCGGATCGGGCCGTGCCCGCCGGCGCGTGACGGCCGGTTTCGAATGAAACTGCTCGGCGGCGCAGCCTGGGGCTTTCCGCCTCGCGGCGCCGAAGCCCGTGCGGCGCAGGCGCAGTAACCACCGCGGCGGCGGCGGCCAGTCCGGGGCCCAGGCCACGGCGCTCGGACCGAGGAGCCGCCGCTTTTATGCGTCCGACGGAGGCCGAGTAGGGCAGCGCCGGAATCCGGAGGCGGAGGGTGAGTGCGGCCGGCGGCCCCGGGGCCCCCAGCGGCCGGCGGGCCGGGCCGCGGCCTCGGCTCCCAAGGTGCAGGGGGAGCCACCCGGGCGGAAGCGGCCCCGAGGCTGGGGTGGGGGGAGGGGGCGCGGGGAGCCCCGCCGCCAGGGGCGGGGGAGGTTGGGGACACACTGATTCGCGGGCGGCGCCTCGGGCCGGAGCTGGGCTTTGGGGAGGCGGTGGGCGGGGAGGAAAGGTGTCGCAGGTGAGCCCGGCCGGGCCTTCTTCCTGGATCTCCGCCCTGGGGCTTCGGAGCGCCGACCTGGCCCCGTCTCGCTCCCAGCCTGTTAAAAAACTAAGAAAGAGATTTAACGAATCCCTGTCCCCCGCAGTTTCTCGTTAGAAACTAGACACTTTTTTTGCGGGCTCGGACAGGTAAAGGGCTTTCGCTCACGAGAGGCCCCGCCCCCTTCACTCTCTTCCTCCCTGACTGCCATCATCATTCACCCTTTAACATTTAATTTACACTTCATAAGTGACATTGTTATTTAGGTAGCTGTGGCGTTAGGGCCAAATGCGCTGAACTTGAACGTTTCATCACCTGTAATGCATATTGTTCTCCTACCTGGTAGTTAGCGAGCTTAGCTCCCCGGGTGACCTTCCACTAGTCACCCTCCTCGCCTCACGCTCCTCGCCAGTTGTAGAGCTGGGATAGGGTTGGCACTTCATTAATGTCAGCCCTTTTTTTTTTTATTAGAGGTAGTTTCTTAGACAAATGCGATGGAAATTTTATGAGAATTAGTGTCATTTGGTATGACTTAACTTTCATTTTTACTCTAAATTACTCTAAAGAGAAGACTGCCCACTGTTCCATTTTTACTCTAAATAGAAAAATGTCAACTGTTCTAGGACAAGGGATTTAATTTTGTGCCATACCCTCTGGTTTTTCTTTCCTAACCGGTCCTAGATGTTGAATTTCCCTTTCTTTCTCTTCCTTCCTTCCTTCCTTCCTTCCTCTTTCTTTTCTTTTCTTTTCTTTTCTTTTCTTTTCTTTTCTTTTCTTTTCTTTTCTTTTCTTTTCTTTTCTTTTCTTTTCTTTCTTCCTTTCGAAGATGAAGGAATATTTAATGAGGGGAGGAATGAGGTCCAGATTCGTGATTGTGTTCTTAGGTACTATGCAAAGGCAAAAGACTCCATTAGATTTTGAGCTCCTTGAGAGCAGAAAATGTTCCCCCCCCCCCCTTTTTGTCCTTTTCAGACTTGTCTAAGTTTCCCTGATTCCTGACGGTTTCTTTTTTTTTTGCAAAAATATATATCCTGGGGGGGGGGGCAGCTAGGTGGCGAAGTGGATAAAGCACCGGCCCTGGAGTCAGGAGTACCTGGGTTCAAATCCGGTCTCAGACACTTAATAATTACCTAGCCGTGTGGCCTTGGGCAAGCCACTTAACCCCATTGCCTTGCCAAAATGTGTGTGTGTGTGTGTGTGCGCGCGTGTATGTGCACGTGCACTTGTGTGCACACACACATACTGAAGTGGTTTTGTTATTTCCTTCTCTAACTTATTTTAGGAATGAGAAAAGTGAGGCAAATAGGGTTAGGTATCCAGTCACACAGCTAGTAAGTGTCTGAGTTTGGATTTGAACTCAGGTCTTCCCAACTTTCATACTCAGTGCCACCTATTTGTCCAGTTTAGGCCCTGAAATACTTGTTGAAATGGGGAAAACACTTCTGAGTTGTTTGATAGAATGGAAGTGAGAAATTGTAGTTTATCTTTGAACCACTTGTATAAATTAAAAGAATCAAACATGATGTGTGGCACTTTGAAATCAGAAGTAAATTTACTATTTGTGTCACACAATTCCCATTGTCCCTCATACTCCACTTACTCATCTATTTGACTTTGCGCCCCCCCCCCCCCCCCCGATTGATTGAAGAAAGTCCATCTATCCTTTTTCCATTAAGAGTTTTTGTCCAAGGTCACAAGTTTACAAACTGGATAAAATTAAAGGATGCAGTCTCCATTGTATCTTAGAATTGCTCTTTGCTGATTGGCTCTTAGAGTAAATGAACCTTGATTTTAGTACTTGCACAAGCAGTTTAGAGTTGTTCTGGGTAATATAAAAACTGCTGTTCAAAATGTGGGCAGGTAAGGGCTTTCGCTCTTTCGCAGTTTTGTGTTGGAGTCATTTGCTTCTGTTTAATATGTAAACCACTGTATGTATTGCAAACTTGAGCTTTTAGCAGTGGAGTGGGTGTGTGGAAATTGTTCTTGAAACTTAAATAATCCTAAGTTAAAGGGAACTGCAGTATAGACTGTGAGAAAGCATTATCTAGTGATTATTTAAATGGAAGTACTTTTTAGAAAAAGCATTCAATAAATATTTGAAATAAAAAGTAATTTGTAAAATAAAAATTTTGATTGTTATTTCTGACATCTATATATCTTCCAGTCAAGACTGTAACATTACACTTAAATATTGGGTTTTCTTTCTGCAAAGATAAATATTGATTTTACATGTACTATACAACCATTATGACTTAAGTATATGATAGAAAGGGGGAAAAGCTGCTGAATCAGACTCAGTTTTTCTGAGTGTCTCAGTTTTTCTAACCTGGAAAGTGGAATTGCTGCTTATGTAGAAAAGTTCAGTTTTGTGAATTTTACCTCCCTAGGTTTTTCCATACTTGCTGTAGTGCAGGTATTTATGAAGGGAACATAAATAATATCTTTCAAACAACAAATTGTATTAGTGTCCTAAGTAGATGTAGATTTGTTTTAAAATGAGAACCCTGGCATGAGAACTGATTGATATGTAAATTCAGATACCACAGATCAAACCTTGGGATTTGATTAAATAAAAACACACCATAATAATGTAGAAAATGATTGACCTGTGACCTTCAGCATCAGGTGAGTAGGGATTTACAAAATCATTTTGGGGGGATTTTTTTCCCTTCAAGGCAATGGGGGTTTAGTGATTTGACCAAGGCCACACAGCTAGGTAATTATTAAGTGTCTGAGGCTGGGTTTGAACTCAGGTCCTCCTGACTCCAGGACCTCTATCCACTGCTCCATCTAGATGCCCTACAAAATCATTTTAACTTTAGGATGTTATTTGAAATTTAATATCTAGTATGAAGATGTCAGCTGATTTGTAAACTTTTTGTGTTCTAGTTGAGTATATAAGTCATGTAATTCTTAATGTTGCATTTAAAGTGGAATGTCACTTGTATAAAAGATACAAGTGTGACTTGATGACCTGATTCTCCTGGTTTCTTTTGTTTGTAACTTGAGTCATTCTTGTTTACTTTTACCCTTTATATCTAGCTATTTGCTATTTAACAGTTTTTGTTTCCTACCTCTGAGATTTACTACCAAATATGAAAACCTGCCTCAGAGGCTTAGTAGTTATATGATCCTGTTCTCTAAAATGAAGGTAAAAGCTCCTTCAAAATCATTGTGAAAATTGAATGAGGTGATTGTGTGAGGAGCACTTATTTTACCTTAAATCACTATAAGTATTACTAATAAATATTCTAGGTCTCACCTTTCTCAACTATAAAAGGAGGAGGTTGGATTAGGTCCAGTTCTAGTCACTCTGTTCAGCTCCATTCATCACATCTACCCCCTAATCACCTTTCCCCTGGAAGTACCTCCTGCTGACTTTCTTCCCAGTTTTTGCCCTCTCCCATTTGGCCCTTAGGCATCAGCTAAAATGATTTTCCAAAATCACAGATCTGACTATGTAGTTGTCTTGTTGAATAACATTCTGAGGCTCCTTATTGCCAGACTCTTCAATCTGGCATTGAAGACCCTCCATATGTTTCTGATTTATCTTTTTTTTGGTAAGGCAGTAGGGTTAAGTGGCTTGCCCAAGGTCACACAGATAGGTAACTGTTAAGTGTTAGAGTTCCAATTTGAACTCAGGTCCTCCTGACTCCAGAACCAGTGCTCTATCCCATACTACCTCGCTGTCCCCTGACTTATCTTTCTAGTCTTCACATTTGTCCCCTTCATGCATTCTTTGTTACATTCAAATGAAACTGTCCTTTATTCTCAAAGAAGACAGTGTCATCAGAGAGGTGATGCCATGACAAGCACATGAATTGAATTCGAGTGAGGGGCTGTTGTGCTAGGTCACCAGCCTCACTCTCTCCTCTAGAACCAGCTGAATTTTAGGAAGACAGGAGATGGCCCTGGATGTGAGACAGTCAGGGTTAAGTGACTTGCCCAAGGTCACACAGCTAGTAAGAGTCAAGTGTCTGAGGCTGATTTGAATTCCTATTCTCCTGACTCCAAGGTCAGTGCTCTAACCATTGTACCACCTTGCTGTTCAAAAAAACCTAGCTGTTCCTTGAACATTGCATTCTACCTTCTTTCATGTAGCTCTTCTTTTTGTCTGTAAAATACTTACTTATTTTTGTCTTTGAGAAGAATTCCTTATTTTTTGTCAAGACAGATACCACCTCCTCTGTGAAATTTTCTGTTACTCCTCTTCCTTAGTTGTACTCTCCTTCAAGTTAAATTGATTCTGCCACATTTGATTCAGGGCTTCTTCATCTTGTGTCTGGATTATTGAAACAACCTTGCTTGTGGATCTGTCTGTCTCAAGACTATCACTACTTCAATCTATCCTCCAATCAACCACTAAAATGATTTTCCTAAAAAATTGGTGGAATCAGGACAGCTCCTCCTGTCTCCAGTAAATTCCTTTTGCTTCTCGAACCAATTGCAAAATGATCACTTTATCATTGGAAACCCTTTATAACCTTGTCCCTCCTACCTCTTTAGTTTCCTTATACTTTCTCCATCATATTTTCTTCCATCCAGTGACATTAGCCTTCTGACAAACAAGACCACATTTCTTTGTTTCTTGCATTCTCTTTGGCTTTCCCCATCTCTCCACCAGTTCACCTACTTACCTCCCTGGATTCCTTTAAATCCCAACAAAAAGCACATCTTTTATTGAAAGCCTTCCCCAACCCATCTTAATTCTAGACAGCTAGGTAGCGCAGCGAATAGAGCATTCATCCTGGGAGACAATGTGACCTGAGGTTCTTACTTGCTCTGGGCAAGACACTTAGCATCAGTTTCCTCATATGTAAAGTGGGGATACTAATAGCTTCTATTTCCTAGGATTGATGTGAGAATCAAATAAGATAATAAAAATAAGCATTTGGTGTGCTGTTATTAGCTCTTATTATATTATTGCTTTCCCTGTTAGTTACTATTTAGTTACTAGTTAGTTACTATTACATAACCCTGTGTATAGGTTGCTTTGCATGTATTTATACATTATCTCCCACATTGAAAGCTCCTTGAAGGCAGAAACTTTTTTTGCATATGTAATGCAAAGTACAATGCCTGGCATATATTGGACCTTTAATAAATGTTTATTGATAGATTAAAATTCTAGTCTCTTGTGCTATCTCATAACTACTTCAGAGCATGGACTTTATTGTTTTATTTTAGAATCCGTAATAGCCAGCATAGCATCTTGTACTTAATGTAATCTTTTAATGGTTTAATTAAGTTGAAGATAAGAAGTGAGGAAACATGAATTCACTATTCTCTTCTTACTAATTTTTGTTCTTTAGAGTGTTTTGTAAATTTCTGTAACAGTTAACTGAACATTAGAATGGGAAGATAAATAATTTCTTCCCTACCTTACTAGATTACTTGAGAATTTAAATATTACAAGGTATCTTGCTTTTTTAATTATTTAGAATTTTTAAACTTGAATGAATATGATTAGTTGTGTTTTGCTTTAATAAAATGGGTTCTGTGGAAATTGAGATTTTAAAAAGAAATCATCTTTAATTTTCAGGATTCATAAGATCCTAGATCTAGGATAGGTTCATGGATCTCCATTTGTGGATTTGTGGATAGATTTAGGAGGTGTTTGATGTTCTATGAAAAAAAAAGTTGCTTCTTTATTTTCACTCACCTCTAACAGAAGTTTATTGTTACCTTCCATTTTGAATATGAGCAATAAACCACAAAATATTAGGAAAACTTATGACTTTGACTAATAGATAGCAAATATTTTCATATTACTTTATAATTGCTCATATCTCAAAAATATAATTCACTCATTAACATTTTGAAGTTTCTGTAAATTGATAGATTTACTATTGGATTTGTGATTTCTGTCATCTTGGCTACAGTATGACAGATCTTGAGGCTAGTAGATATCACCAGACTGCCAATCTATGAAAAAAAAAATTAAGAACACCTCATCCTCTAACTAGAAGAGACCTCAGATGTTATCTGGTCCATATATCCCATTTTATACAGCAAGAAATTGAAGTTGAGAAAAATTGAATCCAGTCCAGATAGTGTCAGAAGTGATATTTGAACTCACAACCTCAACATTTCAGAGCCAGTATTTTTTAAAAACAACTGTATATAATGAAGTCTTATTTTTAGTTTTTAATATATCAATTTATTTATTTTTACAATTACATACAAAGATAAGTTTTCAACATTCATTTTTGTAAGATTTTGAATTTCATATGTTTCTTCCTCACTCCATTCCCTCCCCCCTCTCCTTGACAATGAGTAATTTGATATAGATTATATATTTCCATGTTAGTCTTGTTAGGAAAGAAGAATCAGAACAAAAGGGGAGAAAAACCATAAAGCATAAAACAAATTTTTTAAATGGATAATAGTGGGCTTTGGTCTGCATTGAGCTCCATAATTCTTTCTCTGGATGTGTCACAAGTCCTTTAAGCATTGTCTTTGATAATAAAGCTCTTTTTAAAAAGTTCCTGAAATATTTTAAATACTTGACAAAGAGAAGAACAAAGTTACTTAAAGCTTATATATTAGGGAGTCACCATTAATAAGAGATTAAACAAATGAAAACAAATTACCTATAAAATTTTACTGTAAAGAAATGAGAAAATTTTTAAACTAACTCTCCAGGAACTACTAATAAAGGATCTTTGAGCATCTTGTAGTTTGACAACATGTACAGCATAATACAGAGACCTATAACTTTAACTATTGCTTTTAACCTTTTTGTTTTTACTTTTTTAATTCTTATGGATTAGACTATTTTTTAACCTGGCTGAAGGAGAAGTGTCCCTTCTTACTCTTTCCCATTGTGTTTTGTGACATATTATAGATCTCCTTACTTTTCCTATTTTGGAACTTTCTTCCTACTGTGTCTATCTCATTGTCCTGCAGGCTTTATTGATAATAAATCAACAAAGTTGTTTTACTTATAAAACTGCCCCTGACCTCATAGAGTTTACATTCTATCTTTGGACTTAAGGTATGTATACATTTTATACACACACACACACACACACACACACACATTTTTTTATCTACCCTTTTTACTCATTTTTTTTCCTGATTGGAATTTTCCAGAGGTTACATGACTTAAAAATTCAAGATATAGGGGCAGCTAGGTGGCACAGTGGATAGAGCACCAGCCCTGGAGTCAGGAGTACCTGAGTTCAAATCCGGCCTCAGACACTTAATAATTACCTAGCCGTGTGGCCTTGGGCAAGCCACTTAACCCCATTGCCTTACAAAAATCTTAAAAAAAAAAAAAAAAGAATTCCAGATATAGCTGCAAACAGAAGACTGAGTTATTATTTTGTCTTCAGAATTATACTTTTGCATTAGAAATGAATGAATCCATAGATGTAATGAGTTGCTGTGTACTTATCTGGTATTTGCAGCAATTTAATTAACAAAAATCTTCTTTTATTCAAATCCTTAGCAAAATCAAGAGATATTGAAATTTTTAGTGTTGAAAAACTTATTTGAATGTCTTGGTTTATCCCAGAACAACTATGTTAACTGATGATGCAATGGCACTGGTGGATAAAACTACTGACTCCTTAACATCAATCAAGCCGCATCACTATTGTGTGTTTTTTCAATTGCAAACTGATCTGGCATATTTTTCTTTCATGGAATGCTTAAAGGAACGAACGACAGACCTACTATGTCTTTTCAAATTTAATTGTGTAGCAGACATGTTCTCAAAAGTGAATGAAGTGTTAGGTGGCTAGGTGGCGTGGTGGATAAAGCACTGGCCTTGAAGTCAGGGGTACCTGGGTTCAAATCCAGTCTCAGACACTTAATAATTACCTAGCTGTGTGGCCTTGGGCAAGTCACTTAACCCCAGTTGCCTTGCAAAAAAAAAACCTAAAAAAAAAGTGAATGAAGTGAACATGTCCCTTCTGGTTAAATAACTGGTCATTTTTATTACCATTAATTAAAGTAGAGCTCATAAGGAAAAATTAGAATTTTAGAAAACTTGTTTGCCATGTGTGAGCTTGACGGTTTCCCAATACTTTTCTAAGACTTTTCTAAGGCGATTGATGGTGATATTAACAAACTTGATTCTTAAAAATATTGTATAGTGCAGTATTTCAGCATTTGGAAAATTTGTACAACTAAATGGACCAGTATTTTCTAGATGACCAATGCATGTTGTTAAAAAAGCATGCGAAGTTTTGTAAGAGATCTATTCAGGGGGCAGCCAGTTGGTGCAGGGAATAGAGTACCTGCACTGGAGTCAGGCGGACCAGAGTTCAAATGCAGTCTCAGACACTTAATAATTACCTAGCTATGCGACCTTGGGCATGTCATTTAACCCTATTGCCTTGCCAAAAAAGAAGCCTAAAAAAAGATCTTTTCAGATTACACGATAAGTCAATGGATTTTAATGTAACAATATGGAAAGTTCATTGATATGATTCCAGGTTCCACATTGTAACTATCTTTAAGAAACCATCACTTTTCACGTTTTAAGTGGTATCAAAGAAGAATATAAGGCTATTAAGAAACTTCTCCCTCTTACGACTGTTTATCTGTGTGAAGCCAGACTTTTTTTATTTTGATTTTTAATATTTATTTATTCTCATTTTGTACAAATAATGTTTTTTAATACATTAATAAAATATTCTTGTTAGACTCGCTTGAGCAATAAAGTAAAGGGGGAGAGAAAAAAAATAAAATAAAAAAAATAATAGTAATAATTGTAGGTATGGCCAGGTGGTGCAATTGACAGAGCACCAGCCCTGGAGCCAGGAGCACTCGAGCCCATATCTGGCCCCATACACCCAACAATCACCCAGCCGTGTGACATACAAGCCACCCCAACCCCACTGCCCTGAGAAAACCAAAGAAAAAAAAAGACACAAAATAAAATAAAATAGTAATAATAGTAGGGGTGGCTGGGTAGCAGACAGAGCATTGGCCTTTGAGCCAAGAGCACACAGGTCCAAATCTGGCCTCAGACACCCAACAATTACCCTGCCATGTGGCCCCAGGCGGGCCACCCAGCCCCATTTGCCCTCCACATCCCCAAAATAATAATAATAAAAAATGTGCTTCGGTCTGTGTTCAACACCACCAGCTCTGTTGCGGGTGGATCACATTCTTTATGATAAGTCCATCGCAAAAGTTACTTCCATATATTTCCACTGTTGCCATTGCTGATCGCAACTCCCTCTTTTAGTATTTCTCCACTACCATGTATATTTTCTCTCTCCTTTCATTCTGACTCTGCTGTAGGGTAGCTGAGTGACGCAGCAGACAGATCCCTGGCCCCCATACCACCCCTTAGGTCCAGCATCCACCTGGCCCTATTGTCCAGGACAAGCCATCCAATCCCAGCCCCTTGCAAGAAGTAAAAGAGAAAATGTGTTATATCTGA
This sequence comes from Macrotis lagotis, assembly GCF_037893015.1. Lineage (NCBI taxonomy): Eukaryota > Metazoa > Chordata > Mammalia > Peramelemorphia > Peramelidae > Macrotis > Macrotis lagotis. The sequence goes on from NC_133666.1 coordinate 169,560,958, forward strand.
CCACTCTCCCCCCATGGTCCATCCTCTCCTCCATCACTCACATCCCCCCTTCCCCCTGTCCCCCCCCTCCTTCTTACTCCAGATGTCTGTACCCCATTGAGTATATATGCTGTTTCCTCTCCTAGCTACCTCTGATGGGAGTGAAGATTCCCTCATTCCCCCCTTCCATATCATTGCAATAGCTCATTGTAATAAAGAAAAATCTTATTATATGAAATATCTTGGCCTATTCCCCCTCTCCTTTTTTCTTTCTCCCATTACATTTCCCTTTTTTCTATTGACTCCATTTTTACACCATATTTTATCTTCAAATTCAGCTTTCTCCTGTGCTTCAACTATAAAAGCTCCCTCTACCTGCTCTTTTAACTGAGAAGGTTCATATGAATATTATCAGTATCATTTTGCTATACATGCAGTTCATCCTCATTAAGTCCCTCATATTTCCCCCCTCTCCTCCAATCTCTATGCTTCACCTGAGTCCTGTATCTGAAGATCAAACCTTCTGTTCAGCTCTGGCCATTCCAAAAGGAACCTTTGAAATTCCCCTGGTTCATTGAAAGTCCATCTTTTTCCCTGGAAGAGGACATTCAGCCTTGCTGGGTAGTTCATTCTTGGCTGCATTCTAAGCTCTTTTGCCTTCCGGTATATTGTATTCCAAGCCCTAAGAGCTTCCAATGTAGTTGTTGCTAAGTCCTGTGAGATCTTGATTGCAGCTCCACGATATTTGAACTGTGTCCTTCTGGCTTCTTGTAATATTTTCTCTTTGACTTGGGAATTCTGGAACTTGGCTATAATATTCCTTGGGGTTGGTTTTTTGGGATCTCTTTCTTGGGGGGATCAGTGGATTCTCTCCATTTCTATTTTGCCCTCTGCTTCTAGAATACCAGGGCAGTTTTCCTGTAGTAATTCTTTGAAAATGATGTCAAGGCTCTTTTCCTGATGATGACTTTCAGGTATTCCAATAATTCTTAAATTATCTTTCCTAAATCTGTTTTCCATATCACTTGTTTTTTCAATGAGATGTTTCACATTTTCTTCTAATTTTTCATTTTTTTGGTTTTGAAGTATTGAGTCCTGGTTTCTCATAAATTCATCCATCTCCCTGAGTTCTGTTCTTTGTCTGAAGGATTTGTTTTCCTCATAGAATTTTCTTATCTCTTTTTCCATTTGGCCAATTTTGCTTTTTGAAGCATTCTCCTCAATAACTTTTTGAACTGTTTTATCCATTTGACTTAAGCTGGTTTTTAGCATGCTGTTTTCTTCAGCATTTTTTTGGATTTCCTTGATTAAGCTGCTGACTTCATTTTCATGTTTTTCCTGCATCTCTCTCATTTCTTTTCCCAGTTTTTCTTTTAACTCCCTCATTTGATTTTCAAAGTCTTTTTTGAGCTCTGTCATAGCCTGAGCCCAATTTCTGTTTTTCTTGGAGTCTTTAGATGCAGGAGCTTGTGTTTCCTCATCTTCAGACTGAGTATATTGATCCTTCTTGGGATCATAGATAATGTATTTCTCAATGGTGTTCCTCTTTTTTCTCTGCCTGCTCATTTTCCCAGCCTAAGGCTGTTTTTGGGGTGCTTCCTGAGCTTTTGGGACACTCCCACAAGGGTCTCAGTGTGTGAGGCTCTGTGCTCCCTCCTGGTCTGTGAATGACCATAAGCGCCCCCCTCTGACATGGGGCCGAGGTGGGGGGGACCTCTGCTGTTCTATGGGGGGGCCTAGACTGTGATCAGGATCTGAATGTGGTCAGAACCCCAGAGTCCTGTTCCAGGGGCAGAGGACAGAGCTCAGCAGTCTCTCTCTTCACTCCCCCTCCCTAGGTTCAATGGGCTCATGACCTGGGGGTCCCTGCTTATCCTTTCAGCCTGCTTCTATTTCCTGGATCTGGACTGCCTTGGCCATGCTGCTTGCTGTGTGCCCTGAGGGCTAGGCCTCATGTGCTTGCTCTGGCAGAGGTCCCCTGCTGTTCCCCCAATTTGTGCCTGGTGCTCCCCCCAGGGTGTAGCTCAGGAAACTCCCGTGCTGCTGTGAGCCATGGCTCCCAGTTCCCTGGGGCTGCCTCTGGGAGGCTGAAGTTCTTTTGCTGTGGTGGGCCACCCCTCCAACCTGGGGGAGCAGAGCCTTTCTGCTATTTTTCAGGTTACCTCGAGTAGGAGAACTGCCTCACTGGGTCCCTCTGTGGGTTCTGTCTCTCAAAAATTTAGTTAGAGTCCTTAGTTTCAGAGATTTATGGGAGAGCACCTAAGACATGATCCGCTCTTGTTGCCATCTTGGCTCTGCCCCACTTATCTCTCTCTGAAACCAGTCTTTCTTCTCATCCTTCAACTGAAATATCATTTTGTAGCATCGGAGAATTAAGCAGTTTTCTATTAATCTAGGTATTAAAAAGATTTTCAGAGATATAAAACAAAGAATTTTAAAACCCCTCAACCCAAATTTGTTTTTGAAAATATGGTTATTTTTCATAAATGTACATGTTAATATATATATTTAGTTTTTATTTTAAAATGAATAAAATAAAATTAGCAGTTTTAATTTTTAATGTGGTAAAAAAAATCAATAAATATAATATTATATAGATTATTTGGGGTCCTCAGTAGTTTTAAGAATGTGAAGAAGGGTTAGAGAGACAAAAAGTTTGAGAAGTACCAATGTAAAAAGTATAGTATGTATGAAGTGGAAAGGCGGAGGTTTACATTCCAGGCTTTGGAAACTTAAGGAAAATCAGCTTGGCTTCTCAGGAGGATATTTTGAAGAGGTGAGACTTTGAGGTTGGGAGACCAGTTAAGAGGCTTTTGTATATAAATTAGATCAGGAATAGGTAATGAGGACCCAAATTCAAAAGATTAAACTAAGGGTGGGTGGCCGATTAAAAAAAATTAAATGACATTTAGGAGATATAATATAGATAGAAACAATAGGATTTATCAGCTGAGTGGATAAGTTAGATGAGAGAGTGCGTGAGGAGTGGAGGGACATTTTGAAGCTGTGAATCAGGGAGACTGATAGTAATGCCTTCAGTAGAAGCAAAGTTTAGAAAAGTCTTGTGTTTGAAAAGGGAAGGTGAGAGCCAAGATGGCAACAGGAGAGGATCTTCTCTTAAATGCTCTCTCTCTCTCTGATTATTTCCAAACTTATAAAATAAGGACTCTAACTGAATTTTCAAGAGACAGAACCCACAAGAGGGATCCAGTGAGGCAATTGTCCTGCCCAAGTTAACCTAGAAAATAGTGGAAAGGCTCTGCTCCATGGGGTTAGAGGGGCGGCCCGCCAGAGTGAAGGAACTTCAGCCTCCCAGAGGCAGCCCCAGGGTTCTGGGAACCGTGGCTCATGGAAGCTGAGGGCAGTTCCTGACCTACACCCCAGGGGAGCACTGGGTACAACTTGGAAGATCAGTGGGGGGGCCTCTGCCAGAGGGAACATGTGAAGCCCAGCTCTCAGGGCACTCAATGAGCAGGAACTGGAAGCAGACAGAGCTAGTAAACAGGAGCCCCCAGGCAACTGAGCCTTGAGTACTCAATCTAGGTAGGGGAGTAGAGAGACTTCTGAGGTTTGTCCTCTGTCCTTGGAACAGGACTCTGGGGCTCTGACTACATTCAGATCCTGATCACAGTCTAGGCCCCCCCATAGAACAGCAGGGCCCCCCCCCCCCTCAGCCCCACGGCAGAAGGGTGTGTTTGTGGTCATTCACAGACCTGGAGGAAAGACAGAGCCTCACACACAGAGATCCTTGTGGGGGGGGGGTGTCCCAATAATACTCAAGCTTAGGAAGCACCCCAAAACCAGGTGCAGACTGGGGAAATGAGTAAACAGAGAAAAAAGAGCAACACCATTGAGAAATACATTGTCTATGATCCCAAGAAGGATCAAAATACTCAATCTAAAGATGAGGAAGTACAAGTTCCTGTATCTAAAGACTGCAAGAAAAAGGGAAATTGGGTTCAGGCTGTGAAATGAGGGAGATAGAAGGAAAACTGGGAAAAGAAATGAGAGAGATGCAGGAAAAACATGAAAATGAAGTCAGCAGCTTAGTCAAGGAGATCCAAAAGAATGCTGAAAAAGTAACATGTTAAAAACCAGCATAGGTCAAATGGATAAAACAGTTCACAAAGTTATTGAGGAGAAGAATGCTTTAAAAAGCAGAATTGGCCAGATGGAAAAAGAGATAAGAAAACTCTCTGAGGAAAACAAATCCTTCAGATATAGAATGGAGCTGAAGGAAGCTGCTGACCTTACGAGAAGTCAAGACACCATACTTTAAAAACCAAAAGTATGAAAAATTAGAAGAAAATGTGAAACATCTCATTGAAAAAACAACTGATCTGGAAAACAGATTCAGAAAGATAATTTAAAAATTATTGGAATGCCTGAAAGTCATGATCAGGAAAAGAGCCTTGACATCATCTTTAAAGAATTCCTGTAGGAAAATTGCCCAGATATCTTAGAAGCAGAGGGCAAAATAGAAATTGAGAGAATCCACCGATCTCCCCCGAGAAAGAGATCCCAAAAAACCAACCCCCAGGAATATTATAGCCAAGTTCCAGAACTCCCAAGGCAGAGAGAAAATATTACAAACAGCCAGAACATAATTCAGATATCATGGAGCTGCAGTCAGGATCACACAGGACTTAGTAACAACTACATTAAAGGGTCATGGGCTTGGAATATAACATTCCAGAAGGCAACTGAGAATCAACTACCAGCAAAACTAAATGTCCTCTTCCAGGGAAAAAGACGGACTTTCAATGAACCAGGGGAATTCAGATGTTCCTGTTAAAATGGCCGGAGCTGAACAGAAAGTTTGATCTTCAAATACAGGACTCAGGTGATGTATTAAAAGTGGAGGAGAAGGGTAAAATATGAGGGACTTAATGATGATGAACTGCATGTATTCCTGCATAGAAAAAATGATACTGATCATACTCATATGAACTTTCTCATTTAATAGAGCAGGTAGAAGGAGGTTTTATAGATGAAGCACAGGAGAAAGCTGAATTTGAAGATATAATATAGTGTAAAAATGGAGTCAGTGGCTAAAGGGGAAATGTAATGGAAGTAAGAAAAGGGAGAGGTGGAATAGGCTAAGATATTTCATACAATAAGATTTTTTTTATTACAATGAACTATTGCAATGATATGGAAGGGGGGAAGGCAAGGGGGAATGAGGGAACCTTCGCTCTCATCAGAGGTGGCTAGGAGAGGAAACAGCATATATACTCAATGGGGCATAGACATCTGGAGTAAGAAGGGGGGGCAGGGGGAAGGGTGGGGATGTGAATAAAGGAGGAGAGGAGGGATCATGGGGGGACAGTGGTCAGATATAACACATTTTCTTTTTTACTTCTTGCAAGGGGCTGGGATTGGATGGTCTGTCTGGGACCATAGGGCTGGGTAGATGCTGGGCCTAAGGTGTGGTATGTGGGCTTGGGACCAGGGATCTGTCTGCTGTGCCATTCAGCTATCCTACAGCACATTTAAGAAGAGGGACAGAGTAAAAGGAGAGAGAAAATATAGTATATGGTAGTGGGGAAGTACAAATGGAGGGTGTTGCAATCAGCAGTGGCAATGGTGGAAAAATATGTTAGTAGTGGTTTTTGTGATGGACCTATCATATAGATTGTGATCCACCGGTGACAGAGCTGGAGGTGTTGGAACACAGACTGAAGCATATTTATTATCATCATCATTATTATTATTATTATTATTATTATTATTACTTTGTGGGACATTTGCAGTGTAAATGGGGCTGGGTGGCTTGCCTGGGGCTGCACAGCTGGGTGATTGTTGGGTGTCTGAGGCCAGATTTGGACCCGGGTACTCCTGGCTCCAGGACTGGTGCTCTGTCCATTGCGCCACCTGGCCACCTCTACTATTACTATTACTATTTTTATTATTTTATTTTGGGTCTTTTTTTTTGTTTGTTTTTTTCAAGGCAATGAGATTGGGGTGGCTTGCCCAGAGTCACACAGCTGGGTGATTATTGGGTGTCTGGGGCTGGATTTGGGCTCAGGTCCTCCTGGCTCCAGGGCTGGTGCTCTGTCCACTGCACCACCTGGCCACCCCTACTATTACTATTATTATTTTTATTATTTTATTTTATTTTGGGTCTTTTTTTTTTTTTTTGGTTTTTGCAAGGCAATGAGATTGGGGTGGCTTGCCCAGAGTCACACAGCTGGGTGATTATTGGGTGTCTGGGGTTGGATTTGGGCTCAGGTCCTCCTGGCTCCAGGGCCAGTGCTCTGTCTACTGCACCACCTGGCTGCACCTATTGTTATTTTTAATTTTAATTTTTTTCTCTTTCCTTTATTGCTTATGCAGCTCTATATTTTGGGGGGGAGGGGTATTATGTTTACTCTTAAACTAGAATATTTTAGTAATGTATAAAAAACCATTTGTACAAAAATAATAAGAAAGAAAGAAAGAAAAAAGAAAAGGAAAGGTAATGATTGTTTTGGACAGGTTGAATTTGACATGTCACTGGGATGTCTAGTTTAAACTATCTTTTGGGTGGTTTCTGATAATGGGAACTTATTGTCAGGAGGCTAAATATATTCATCTAGAGGCATTTTTTGTAGAGATAATTGCATCCATGAGAGAAGGTAGAGGTTAAGGTTAAGTCTCAGTAACAGTTTTGGGTATATTTCTATAATTGGGGAGAATAATAATGGATAATGAACCAGCAAAGAAGACAAGAAAGACTAGATAGGCAGGTAAGAGAAATGTCAAGGAAATTCAGAAAAGAAAGAATATTTGTAGAAGATGGTAGTCTCCAGTCTTAGATCAGTATAGACTCCTTGGAGTCTGGAGAATCCGAGTTCAAATTTGACCTCAGACATTGACAATTCCTACCTCTGTGACCTCAGACAAGAAACTTAACCCTGATGTCTCACATCCAGGACCATTTCTGGTTGTCTTGATCCATATCTGGCCACTGGACTCAGTTGGCTCTGGAGGAGAAAATGAGGATGGTGACTTTGCCACCCCCCTATTCAAATCCAATTTATGTGTGTCATGGCACCACCTTCCTGATGGCATGGTCTTTTTCAAGAATGAAGAAGAAACAAGGGGGCGGCTAGGTGGTGTAGTGGATAAAGCACCGGCCTTGGAGTCAGGAGTACCTGGGTTCAAATCTGATCTCCGACACTTAATAATTACCTAGCTGTGTGGCCTTGGGCAAGCCACTTAACCCCATTTACCTTGCAAAAAAAAAAACCAAAAGAAAAAAGAAGAAACAACAGGGTTGTAAATGGGACACTTGTAAGTCATGGGAAATGTCTGAGATAGGAGAATCATGATGACAAGTAAGCTCATATAAATGTTAGTTATTTTTATTATCATTATTATTAGTAGTAGTATTAGAATCAGAGAGAAGGGAAATTTTTGAGAGGATAGTGTACAGTGACTAATACAAAAAGATGATGAAAGAAGAAAAATGGTTATTGGATTTAGTGATGAAGTTATTATTGACTTTGGAGAGAGCAGTTTCAGTAGAAGGGTAGAATCAGGAGACTGATTTCAAGAAATCAACAAATGGAAAAAAGGAGAGAAATAGTAGAGATAGTTAGGTTTTTTGGAGAGTGTTTTAGAGGGTTAAGGGAAGGGAACCAGAAAAGAAGAAATGGAGTGATAAATGGAGCAAGATTATAATGGAAATGGTTGAGAGGACAGATATAGACTTTAGCATCTTCTTGGAGAGGAAAGAATGATAGTTGAGAACTGGAGAAAAGGCGGTGAGGAATAAATGAGAACTTAAATAAAGAAGGAACTCCAGAGTTGAGTTGAAGGCCACAGTCTTTTTGGTAGATAGCTAAATTGAGCTTTTTTTTTATAGTGGCCATCATAAGTTCTGTAGATATAAATATATACAAGCAGGGCAGTCTCTGCTCTCTGGCAATTTATACTGAAATCGAAGAATAATACATAAAGGGGAGGGGAAAGTCTTGGGAGAGAATGCAATAGGCCAAAGCTGACCTTCAGAGAAAGAATCCAAGGTTTCAGTGGATAGAACCAACCGTATTTGACCCCAGTGGAGATGGTATGAGGACATGAAAAGCATTGAGTGAGGGAGGAAGGGAGTAGGATTTAAGAAGAAAATTCTAGCAGTTGTGGAGAATAAAAAAATTATGAAGAAATGGGCAAAAGGATTTCTGTGCACTTCTAGAGTCCCATTTGAAGTTAGCCTAGATTTGTAGTGGATCTGGTCAACTCAACTCATATTTTTTTTTCAACCCTTTTAAAAAGAGTTTAAAAAGAGTGAATATTAGCAAAATAGGAACAGGTGAGGGGGGACTACAGAGAATAAGGAAAAGAACTCAGGCTTTGTGGAAGGGAAGATTATGGAAATGGTCACACATAGGATGGAGGCTGGGCAGAGACAAAAATGAGGCTAACTGAGGTTTTAAAGTTGGCACCTCTCTCTCCATAGATAGATAGATAGATAGATAGATAGATAGATAGATAGATAGATAGATAGATATTCTATATAGATTTTTATAGGTGGAGCAAGGCAGTGAATGGAGAACACTGTCAAACTTCCTCTTGAGATTCAAATGCTGTGGTTGGGAGAGGGAAAGAGGAAGGGGGAAAGAGAGAGATCGAGATTTGTAATGCTGTGGTTGGGGGGGGGGAGGAAGAGGAATGGAGAGAAAGAGACGAAAAGAAAGTTCAAATTCTAATGAAAGTAGGAGGGAGGGAAAGCTAGCAAGAAAGCATATTATTGCTTTATGATATAGAGAAATTTGGATTTTAGAGTTGAAAGAAACTTTGGAGAGAATATAGATGAGCTCCCTGCAATCCTTTTAAAATGAGGAAATTGAAATGTAGAGAACTGGATGAGATTTGCTTAGTCTTTTCACTATTTAGTGGTACAATCAGTAGGAGAAATTTTTTATGTCTTTATTGCCAATCTGACATTTTTTTCACTATGCTATATTTTTCTTTTTTAGGTTTTTGTAAGGCAGTGGGATTAAGTGGCTTGCCTAAGGCCATATAGCTAGGTAATAATAATATTAAGTGTCTGAGGCTGGATTTGAACTCAGGTACTCCTGACTCCAGGGCCAGTGCTCTATTCACTGCACCACCTGACTGCCCCTATGCTACTATTTTTTAAAGTATATTATTTTATTTTCCCCCAGTAGATGTAAAAATAATTTTTATATACATTTTTTAAATTAGCAGAATTCTGAATTCTCTCCTTTCCCATCCCTTCATTCCCCCAGTCCTCCATTGAGAAAGCAAGTTATTTGATAGAGGTTAAAAATGTGTAGTCATGCAAAACATTTGCATAATAGTCATGTTGTGAAAGTATACATAGACCCCTCCAAAAAGAAACCTCAAAAAAAATTAGGTTAAAAAAATTATCTTTCAATCTGTATTCAGATACCATTAGTTTTCTCTCTGGTGATAGATAACATTCTTTTTTACCCCCATTTTGTTTTTTAAAAAATTATATAAATATTTTATTGCTTCTCCAACTACAAACAGTAGTAGTTTTTAACCAATCATTTTTTCTGGAGATTTTGAGATTACAATTTTTCTCCCTCCTTCCCTTCCCCCTCCCTGACAGAAAGCAATCCAATATAGGCTCTATATTTGTAATCATGCTACTACACATGGATTAAAATTGAACATGTTGTGAGAGAAAAATGAGATCCAAAAGGATGAAAGAAAACATCAGAGATAGCAAAATGACATAATACATAAGATAACTTTTAAAAATTGAAGATAATAAGCTTTGCTCTTCATTTAAATGCCACAGTTTCCTTCTCTGAATATGAATGGTATCTTCCATCACTAGTCCCTTAAAATTGTCTCTGATTATTGTACTGCTGAAATGAACAAGTTCATGCCATGTTGTTGTTGGTGTATATAATATTTTTCTGGTTCTGCTCATCTCACTCAGCATCAATTCATGTGGGTCTTTCCAGGCTTTTCTGAAATCTCATCCCTCATGATTTCTTATAGAACATTAATGTTCTATTACATTCATATGCCACAGTTTGTTCAGTCATTCCCTATTCAGTTGACATCAGTTTCCAATTCTTTGCCACTACAAACGGAGCTGCTGTAAATATTTTTGTAATGTGGGAATTTTACTCTTTTTCATGATCTCTTTAGGATACAGACTCTAGTAGTATTGCTGGATCAATTTTTTTTGCCCTTTGAGCATAATTCCAAATTGCTCTCCAGAATGGTTGTTTCAGTTCACAACTTTACCAACAATGCATTAGTGCCCCAGTTTTTGCACTTCCCCTCCAACATTGAACATTATCATTTCTAGTCATATTGGGCCAATCTGAGAAGTGTGAGGTGTTAGCTTAGAGATGCTTTAATTTGCATTTCTCTAATCAATAATGATTTAGAATAATTTTTCATATGATATTAGATAGCATTGATTTCTTTATCTGAGAATTGTCTTCCCATATCCTTTGGCCATTTATTAATGGGGAAATGACTTGGTTTTTTATAAATTTGACTCTATTCTCTATATATTTTAGAAATGTGTCTGTTGACAGAAATACCAACCGTAAAAATTGCTTCCCAGCCTACTAAATTCCTTTTAATTTTGGTCATGGTGATTTTGTTTGTGTAAAAACTTTATAATTTAATGTAATCAAAATTATCTAGTTTGTTTTTTATAACGTTCTCTTTCTTTTCTTTGGTCATAAACTCCTCTTTCCATAGATCTTACAGGTAAACTCTTCCTTGTTCTCCTAATTGGCATGCAATATTATCTTTTATGTCTAAATCTGCACCCATTTTGAACTTATCTTGGTATAGGGAGGACTGTCCAAAATGTGGCCACAGGCAGTACAATTTTATGTGGCCCCCTATTTTTCCAATTAAAACATTTAAAAGTAAGGTTGGACATCCTTAGTATGAAGTGTGAGATGTTGGTCTATTCCTGGTTTCTACTATCTACTACTATACTTTATTAAAAGGCCTTCCGTTGTTTTTGGCCATATCATTGCTGAGGAAAGTTAAGTCATTCACAGCTGATCATCCTACTGAATTGCTGTTACTTTGTATATAGTACATTTCCCATTACACCTGTTCATGCAAGTTCCAGGTTTTACTGAGACCATCCTTCTCACCATTTCTTTGTTTATTTTTAAATTTTATTTATTTAAGGCAATGGGGTTAAGTGACTTGCCCAAGGTCACACAGCTAGGCAATTATTAAGTGCCCGAGGCTGGATTTGAACTCAGGTTCTCTTGACTCCAGGGCTGGTGCTCTATCCACTGCAACACCTAGTGCTCCCTTCTCATCTTTTCTTACAGCAGAATAGCATTCCATCATAACATACCACTGAATTTGTTCAACCATTCTCCAGCTGATGGGCATCCCCTCAATTTCCAATTCCTTGCAGCGAGAAAGGAGTTGCTATACATACATATACACACATATATATATATACATACATATGTGTATGTATGTATGTATGTATATCCTGACTCCAGGACCAGTGCACTATCCATTGCACCACCCCCTTGATCCTTTTCCTTTGTTTTTTATCTCTTCTGGAATACAGACCTAGTAGTGACACTGCTCGGTCAAAGGGTGGGCATGGTTTTATAGCCCTTTGGGCATGGTTCCAAATTACCCTACAGAATGGTTGAATCATGTCATAGTTGCTCCAACAGTGCATTAATATTTCATTTTCCCTATATCCCTTCCAACATTTGATCTTTACCCTTTCTGTTCTATTAGACCATCCTAAAGGTATACCTCCAGAATTGTACTAATATGCATTTCTTCAGTCAGTAGTGAGTTAGGATATTTTTTTTTAATACGGCACATAGATAGCATTGATAACCTCAACTGATCATTTATCTGTTGAGGAATAGCTTTTATTTTTTATAAATTTGACTCAGTTTTCAGTGTTTGAGAAGTGAGGTCTTATCAGAGAAACTTTTTTTCAATATTTTTTCCCTTGCATTTAGTATTGCTAACTATATTTCCCTTCATTCTATTTCCTCTACCCCTATTTATTCTATTCTCTCTCTCTCTCTCTCTCTCTCTCTCTCTCTCTCTCTCTCTCTCTCTCTCTCTCTCTCTCTCTCTCTTCACCCTGTCCTTCCTTAAAAGTGTTTTGCTTCTGACAACCCCCTCCTTTCTCCCATTCCCTTCTCCTACTTTCCTCTAGGGTAAGATAGATTTTTATATCCAACCAAGTATATGTATTATTTCCTCTTTGAACCATTTTATGTGAGAGTAAAGCTCATTTACTCCCACTCAACTCCTCCCTCGCCCATTCCACTGCAAAAGCTTTTGTGTGAAGTAGCTTACTTCATTTTAACTCCCCTTTTCATTTCTCCCAGTACATTCCTCTCTCTGCAAGGCAATGGGGTTAAGTGGCTTGCCCAAGGACACACAGCTAGGTAATTATTAAGTGTCTGAGGCTAGATTTGAACTCAGATCTTCCTGACTCCAAGGGCTGGTGTTCCATCCATTGTGCCATTCAGCTGCCCCCATATTTTATATTTGCTATCCCTTCCTGTGCCTTGTCTATATATGCTCCTTCTAACTATCCTAATAAATGAGAAAGTTCATCTGAGTTCTTGGTTTCATCTTCCCATGTAGGAATATAAGCATTCAACATCAAATTGGTCTCAGATCACCTTGTGGGGAGAGGGAACGTCAGGAATGTTCCAAGCTTCAGGCTTGTTTGTCCTGCTGTTTTTAAAGTTCTGGGGGTCTATATATTTTCGGTGCTTCCATGATAATATGTTCCAGGAAGAGCAAAGTGTGGTCACTACTCTCCTAACCTCACCTCTTGTCTTTACCACTAGAAAGGGCCTGCTCTGTTGTATCTGCTACTACTTCTCTCTATTTAAGAATTGTGATAAGGCCCTTGTTCCTTTTCCACAACTACTCTTTTCTTACCTGGTATTGGATATAGGCATTAACATTGCCAAATTGCTCCTGATTCTGCATACAGTGTGAGTACAGGGATCCCTTGGAATTTCTTTTTTCTCTTGTCTAATCTTAGCATCTGGTTATCATGTGAGGCCCAGGCTGGTTCCAATTCCATGTCGTTGACCTTTCCTGTTGACCTGCAAAGATGGCTCACTTTGACTTTTTGTTGGCTCTGACACTCTAGAATTTGATTTAGTACATTATTTTAAGATTGTTTAGAGGGAATGGTGGTTTGAGGGTTTGGTAGAATGATTCCTCTATTCTACTGTCTTGGTTCCTAGACATTCCAGGAAATTGTTTATTTATTTATTTTTTGCTAATGAGTGACCCAAATTGTTTTGGGAATATTCATTCTGACAGTTTGTGTGTTTGCCATCAAATATAATTTTGCATATTAGTGACTATATAATTGTCGTAGTAGTAATTCTAAACTTGTACCTTTTACTTCTATCCATTGTCTAAAAATCAAATAAACAAAAACCTGGACAGATCACTGCTAATTAAATCCTTTTTCTGTGATGAGAACTTTAAGGTTGAGATGTGAAAAGCTGTTTATTTTTTTTTTAACAAAATCTGAGACAAGATAAATCTTGGATTTAACCAATTTCCTTTTTTTTTTTTTCTTCTTGACAGTAGAATAGCAGTCATGCTAGAAGACAAAGGTCCAAGAGTGATTGACTACTTTGTAGTCGCAGGTCTTACTGATACATCTACCCTTCTGGATCAAGAAATAAACCGTTTAGATACAAAATCAACTGGACCCAAAGCTCCAATTACAGACATTGCTGTTATTATCAAATCAGCAGGGGAAACAGTCCCTGAAGGTTTCACCTGTGTTGAGGCTACTCCATCAGCTCTCCAGGCAAATTTGAACTATGGAAGCTTGAAAAGTCCAGAGCTTTTTCTTTGCTATAAGAGGGGAAGAGACAAACCACCTCTCACAGACATTGGGTGAGTTATTCATTATTTATCTAGTAAATATAAAGTTAGGGGATTTTATCATCTTGCTTCATTTTTTCAGTGAATTTTCAATTTACTAAGGTAATAGGAGAAATGATTAAATACTTAAGTGTTATTTATTAGAATTACATTTTAGAACCATTTGAGTATAAAACACTGCATTTTCTCTACCAAAACTTAGTTTATTTCTTTTATTTTCTGTTTTAGTTGTTAAGTCATTGTCTTTGTAAGGAGTAATGTTATTGAAATATGAAATCTCATTGCTTTCTTGGTTATAGTTACCAGATTTTCAGGCCAAAGGTGATAACTCATTTTCACTGAAAATGAAGAAACCAGAAACTGGGGAGGTGCTTAAGTTGATTTCAGTTCATTGATAACACATGTGTAAAGTAGCATCTTGAATCTTAGTACAGAGACAGAAATGAAGCTCATCACAACTTTAAGGCACTTCGATTTTATTGGGGAATGAAGTATTATGGCATGTACTCTAGTATGATATGGATGTTAGAAACATAGTGAAAGAGCCCTGAACTCACTTCTCAGAAACAGATGAAATTTTATTTTTGAATGTGATCTGTTTTGAGTGTGATCCCAGTCTGCTTGGGGTTGAATCAGTCACAGTATCTTAATAGTTAGAAGGGAACTCAATGATCATCTACTCTAGTCTGAATAAGAATCTTCTTTACACATACCTAATGACTGATTATCTTGCCTCTGCTTGAAGAGCTCAGGTGAGAGGAAAGCCTACTACTTTCCCAGGCAATATATTCACTTAACTTATTGTTGAGAGCTTATTCTTATTGTAAGAGCTTACATCAAACATCAGTTTGTCTTTTTTTTGTAATGTCCCACCTCTCATTTTTGTTTTTATTTCTTTCCAATTGATATTTTCTTTTCTTTTTCCAGTTATAAGTTATGAAAGTTTTTCAACATTCATCCACATGAAATATGCATTTTTTTAAATTATATAATTTCTTTCCACCTTCCTTTCTTCCTCTCCCTTATTAGCGAATGGTTTGGTGAATATTATACATACACATTTGTATTTAACATGTTTGAAAACTAGTCGTTTTCTGTATGAGGAATTAAAATTAAGGGAAAAGAAAGAAAACCATGAGGTCAGAAAGAAAAAAACATAAGAGAAAATTTTTTTAAAGTGAATGTATTCATTCAGATTCTGTAGGTTTTTCTTCCTCTGGATGGGGATAGTGTTGTTCATAGTTGGTCTCTTAAGGTTGACCTAGCTCTCTGAACTGCTGAGAGGAGCTGCAATCCATTGTTGATCATCTTATGATGTTCATATTAATATGTACAATGTTCTCTTGTTTCTGTTCCCTTCACCCAGTATCATTTCCTGTAATTCATTCCATGCTTCTTTTTTTAAGAGAAATTTTTATTTTTTTTTAATTTATTTTTTATTCTCATTTTGTACAAATGTTTTTTTACATTAATAAAATATTCTTGTTTACAAGTAAACAAAATACCCCTCCCCCCACAAATATAGATAGACTTGCTTGAGTGAAAAAAGTAAAGGGGAGAGAAAAAAAATTAAAATTAAAAAAAATAGTAATAATTGTAGGTATGGCCAGGTGGCACAATGGACAAAGCACCAGCCCTGGAGCCACGAGCACCCAAGTCCATATCCAGCCTCATAAACCCAACAATCACCCAGCCGTGTGACATGCAAGCCACCCGATCCCCACTGCCCTGCAAAAACCAAAAAGAAGAAAAAAAAAGACCCAAAATAAAATAAAATAAAATAGTAATAATAGTAGGGGTGGCTGGGTGGCAGACAGAGCATTGGCCCTTGAGCCAGGAGCACCTGGGTCCAAATCCGGCCCCAGACACTCAAAGATCACCCTGCTATGTGGCCCCAGGCAGGCCACCCAGCCCCACTTGCCCTGCACCCTCCCCCAAATAATAATAACAAAAAATGTGCTTCAGTCTTTGTTCCAACACCAACAACTCTGTCGCGGGTGGATCACATTCTTTATGATAAGTCTATCACAAAAGTTACTTCCATATTTTTCCAACGTTGCCATTGCTGATCGCAACTCCCTCCTTTCTTATTTCTCCACTATCATGTACTCTATTTTCTCTCTTCTTTCACTCTGACTCTGCTGTAGGGTCACTGAGTGGTGCAGCAGACAGATCCCTGGTCCTGGGGTCAAGAGGCCCCGAGCCCCCCTACCACCCCTTAGGCCCAGCATCCACCTGGCCCTGTGGTCCTGGGCAGGCCTTCAATCCCAGCCCCTTGCAAGAAGTAAAAAAGAAAATGTGTTATATCTGACCACTGTCCCCCCATGGTCCCTCCTCTCCTCCTTTATTCACATCCCCACCCCTTCCCCCTGCTCCCCCCTCCTTCTTATTCCAGTTGTCTATACCCCATTGAGTATATTTGCTGTTTCCTCTCCTAGCCATCTCTGATGAGAGCAAAGGTTCTCTCATTCCCCTATGCCTCCCCTCTTCCATATCATTGCAATAGCTCATTGTAATAAAAAAATCTTATTATGTGAAATATCTTGGACTATTCCCCCTCTCCTTTTTCTTTCTCCCATTCCATTTCCCTTTTTTTCTATTGACTCCATTTTTACACCATATTTTATCTTCGAATTCAGCTTTCTCCTGTGCTTCATCTATAAAAGCTCCCTCTACCTGCTCTATTAACTGAGAAGGTTCATATGAATATTATCAGTATCATTTTGCTATACATGCAGTTCATCCTCATTAAGTTCCTCATATTTCCCCCCTCTCCTCCAATCTCCATGCTTCACCTGAGTCCTGTATCTGAAGATCAAACCTTCTGTTCAGCTCTGGCCATTCCAAAAGGAACCTTTGAAATTCCCCTGGTTCATTGAAAGTCCATCTTTTTCCCTGGAAGAGGACATTCAGCCTTGCTGGGTAGTTCATTCTTGGCTGCATTCTAAGCTCTTTTGCCTTCCGGTATATTGTATTTCAAGCCCTATGAGCTTCCAATGTAGTTGCTGCTAAGTCCTGTGTGATCCTGACTGCAGCTCCACGATATTTGAACTGTGTCCTTCTGGCTGCTTGTAATATTTTCTCTTTGACTTGGGAGTTCTGGAACTTGGCTATAATATTCCTGGGGGTTGGTTTTTTGGGATCTCTTTCTCGGGGGGATCAGTGGATTCTCTTCATTTCTATTTTGCCCTCTGCTTCTAGAATATCAGGGCAGTTTTCCTGTAGTAATTCTTTGAAAATGATGTCAAGGCTCTTTTCCTGATGATGACTTTCAGGTATTCCAATAATTTTTAAATTATCTTTCCTAAGTCTGTTTTCCATATCAGTTGTTTTTTCAGTGAGATATTTCACATTTTCTTCCAATTTTTCATTTTTTTGGTTTTGAAGTATTGATTCCTGATTTCTGGTAAATTCATCAATCTCTCTGAATTCTATTCTTTGTCTGAAGGATTTGTTCTCCTCAGAGAGTTTTCTTATCTCTTTTTCCATCTGGCCAATTTTGCTTTTTGAAGCATTCTTCTCCTCAATAACTTTTTTGAACTGTTTTATCCATTTGACCTAAGCTGTTTTTTAGCATGCTATTTTCTTCAGCATTTTTTTGGATTTCCTTGACTAAGCTGCTGACTTCATTTTCATGTTTTTCCTGCATGTCTCTCCTTTCTTTTCCCAGTTTTTCTTCCAACTCCCTCATTTGCTTTTCAAAGTCTTTTTTGAGCTCTGTTATAGCCTGAGCCCAATTTCTGTTTTTCTTGGAGTCTTTAGATGCAGGAGCTTGTGTTTCCTCATCTTCAGACTGAGTATTTTGATCCTTCTTGGGCTCATTTGCAAAATATTTCTCAATAGTCTTCCTCTTATTTCTCTGCTTGCTCATTTTCCCAGCTTGGGCCAGGTTTTGGTGTACTTCCTGAGCTTTTGGGGCACTCCCACAAGGGTCTCAGTGTGTGCTTCTCTCTCTTCCCTCCTGGTCTGTGAATGACCATAAGCGCCCCCCTCTGCCACGGGCCGAGGTGGGGGGGCCCTGTTGTTCTATGGGGGCCTGGACTGCTATCAGGATCTGAATGTGGTCAGAGCCCCAGAGTCCTGTTCCTGGGGCTGAGGACAGAGCTCTGCAGTCTCTCTTCACTCCCCTCCCTGAACTCAATGGGCTCATGCCCTGGAGGCTCCTGCTTACCAGCTCCACCTGCTTCTGTTTCCGGGTCTGGGCTGAGGAAAGACCAAGCTACTGGCTGTGTGCCCTGAGGGCTGGGCACCATGTGCTCGTGCTTGCTCTGGCAGAGATCCCCCACTGTTTCCCCACTTTGTGCCCGGTGCTCCCCGGGGTGCAGCTCAGGTGCAGCTGCTGTGAGCCGCGGCTCCCAGTGCCCTGGGGCTGCCTCCAAGAGGCTGAAGTGCTTTTGCTCTGGCGGGCCACCCCTCCAACCTGGGGGAGCAGAGCCTTTCTGCTCTTTTCCAGGTTACCTTGAGTAGGAGAACTGCCTCACTGGGTCCCTTTGTGGGTTCTGTCTCTCGAAAGTTTAGTTAGAATCGTTAGCTTATGAGTTTTATCAGAGAGCTCCTAAGACTCTATCCCTTCTTGTTGCCATCTTGGCTCCGCCCCCCATTCCATGCTTCTTTAGAGTCTGAACAATCCAACTTTTTTATAGAACAATAGTACATTCATATACTATATTAGTTTGTCCTTTTAATCCATTTTTGGAAACCATGCTCACAAGGTCCAAGCATAAAAACTCATATCGTTCCTCCAAGCCTTTGCTAGGAAACACCCCCAGATTCCTTACCAGTTTGACATAGCATAATCCCAGGTTCTTAATTGTACTTTTCTTTGGAAATTCTAGCTGGTTAGTCCTTCCCAAAATGTGATACCCAGAAGGGAACATATAATAAACTATAGTTTATGGTCTGATTAGGTCAGAGTACAGTAGAACTATTGTTTCTTTAGTTCTGCACACTATATTCCTTTTCATATAGCGTAAGATGTCATTGATTGATTGAATGATGTTAGTCCTTCATTCTCGAAGATCATGATATCAAGGAGGTGATGCCATGACAAGTACATGAATTGAATTTGAGTGAGGAGATGCTTGTGCTAAGTCACTAGCTTTACTTTCTCCTCTAGGGCCATCTGGATCCAGTGACCAGATATGAATCAGAACAATTGGAGATGCCCCAGAGGCGAGGCAGTCAGGGTCAAGTGACTTGCCCAAAGACCCACAACTAGTAAATGTCAATTGTCTGAAGTTGAATTTAACTCCTGTCATCCTGACTCCAAGACCTGTGCTCTATCCACTGCCCACTCATTCCTATTAAAAATCAATCGAAAACAAAGACATTTTTTCTTAAAATAAGAAGCATCTATTCCAAACCATCTGCAGGCATTATCTATAATAATAATATGCTAGAAGTCTTCCCAAATGAGATCAAGAGTGAAACAAAGATGTCCATTATCATCACCATTACTCAGTGTTGTACTAGAAATGCTAGCAATAACATTATGAGAAGAAGAAATTGAGGCAATCAGAATGGGCTAAAAAGGAAATGAAAATATATTTTTGGAATCAATATGATGGTAAACTTGGAAAACTAAGAGATTCAACTAATAAATCAGTTGAAACAAAGAAGATTTTTTGCAAAGTAGTAGAATATAAAATAAATCCACATGTTATCAGTATGTATTTAACCTTGAAGATGACATTAGTTTTTATGGGCTACCTTATTACATAATCAACCACATTGACTTTATAACTCACAAAAATCTCCCAGCTCTTTTTCAGATAAACTTTGTTTAGCCATACCTCTTCTATTTTATACTTGTGAAATTGTTTGTTGTAAATAAGCATCTAATTATTTATCTTTATTAAATTTTAATCTTATAGATCAAGTCCAACATTATAGTTTATTATCTATTCTTCCCACGTTTTTATTATCTGAAAAATAGGTAAATATATCATCAATACTTTTAATCATGTCACTGATAAAAGTGTTAAAACAAAATAGTACGATGGAAGGATCCCTGGAGTACTCTACTAAGAGACATCTTAATAATCTTAATTACTGTGGTAATTCTGTGGTATGCCTTTTTTAATATGATTTAAAAATAAGTTTTATTGATAACATTTGTTATGCAAAACCAATTGATAAAACTTATTTCATTGAAATTAATCTAAGCTTAGCTGCTATGATTTTATTCTTATTTTTATATATATATTATATTTGTCCATATTTTCTTTATCAGTTCATCTAAACTTCCATAAATTTCATGAATTCTTTTGTGGTCATCATTTATTATGATATTATGATATTATAACATTCACTTGCCACAATTTGTTAAGCTTTACCCCAGTTGATAGATATCCATTTTATTTCCCATCTTTTAGGTACCATGAAAAGAACTGCTATGCATAATATATTTACCTTTGTTTCTTCCCATCTTTGATGTCATTTATTCTATAGTGTTTCAGTGGTTCAGAGGGGATTTTTTTGCAAGGCAATGGGGTAGGTAGGTAATTATTTGATCTCAGGTCCTCCTGATACCAGTGCTGGTGCTCAAAGGTTTTGAAAAGTTAGTGACTTTGTATAATTTCAAATTATTTTCACAATTATCAGATCAATTCAAAACTCTTATCAATATTAAATGGATCAGGGGTGGCTAGGTGGCACAATGGATAGAGCACTGGCCCTGGAGTCAGGAGTGCTTGAGTTCAAATCCAGTCTCAGACACTTAATAATTACCTAGCTATGTGGCCTTGGGCATGCCACTTAATTCCATTTGCCTTGCAAAAATCCTAAAACAAAACAAAACAAGAGTGTAAGATAAAACCTCAAAGTTCAATTTCCTTTCCTCAGAAATGATTCAGAGCATTTTTATGTGGTCACTGTTAATGTGCTTCTTTTGAAAACTCATCCTTTAGACAACAAAAATGTGTATACCCTTTGATCCAGCAATACAACTACTGGGCCTATACCCTGAAGATATTATGGAAAAGGGTAAAAAAATCACTTGTATAAAAATATTCATAGCAGCCCTGTTTGTGGTGGCAAAGAATTGGAAATTAAGTGAATGTCCTTCAACTAGGGAATGGCTTAACAAACTGTGGTATATGCATATCATGGAACACTATTGTGCTATTAGAAACTAGGAGGGATGGGAATTCAGGGAATCCAGGAAGGATTTGCATGAATTGATGCTGAGTGAGATGATGAGCAGAACCAGAAAAACATTGTACATCCTAACAGCAACGTGAGGGTGGTACTCAACCTTGATGGACTTGCTTATTCCATCCAATATTCAGGGACAATTTTGGGCTATCCGCCATGGAGAGTACTAGAGAAAGAATTGTGGAGTTTGAACAAAGACCAGAGAATATTACCTTCAATTTGGGGGTGGGGGACCATTAACTTATTATGTAATTTTGCCATCTCTTATACTTTATTTTTTTCCTTAAGGATATTTCTCTTTCATCGCATTCAACTTAGATCAATGTATACCATGGAAACGATGTAAAGACTAACAGCCTGCCTTCTGTGGGGATGGGGGGGTGGGAGGAAAGCAAGAATAGGGGGAAAAAATTATAAAACTCAAAATAAATAAAATATTTCTTTTTCTTTTAGGTTTTTATTTTTTATTTTTGCAAGGCAGTGGGATTAAGTGACTTGCCCAAGGCCACACAACTAAGTGATTATTAAGTGTCTGAGACTGTATTTGAACTCAGGCATTCCTGACTCCAGGGCCGGTGCTCTCTCCACTATGCCACTTAGGTACCCCTTAAAATCTTTCTTAAAAAAAAGAAAATTCATCTTTTAACCATTTATCTATTTTTAAAAAAGATTTTTATTGTGTATATACATATATGTGTGTGTGTATATATATATATATATATGTATATATATATATATATATATAAACTACAGTAGTAGAATGTTGATATAAAAAAAAATGGGCCCTTCCAGTGATGAAGTCTACTATTCTCCAGTCAAAGAGGTGATGTATTAAGGATGCGGAATGAGACAGATTTTTAAACATGGCCAGTGCAGATATTTGTTTTGCATGATTATATATATTTTTTACAGGGTAGGAGGAAGAAAAAATCTTGTTAATTGAAAAAATAGCTTAAATAAGATAGCTTTTTGTTTCTAGGAGAAACTCATTAAAGGAGATTTGCAGTTACTTGAAGGTAATTCAGCATATTAGCCTCTTTTCTTATGAAATTATTAAGCCTTATTATAAGCCAAGCACTGTGGAATCCAAATATAAGCAAAAAGACAATTTTTGTGACTTTACATTCTTATTTTAAAGCAAACTTTCAACATATTGTTATTTATTCTGTTAAATATTTCCCAATTATAATGTAAAAAAATTTTGAGTTCCAAATTCTTTCCCTCTCTCTTACCCTTCCTCCTTCCTTCAGAAGGCAAGTATTTTGATATTGATTATACTTATGAATTTATGCAAAATATATTCTCATATTAGCCATGTTACAAAAGAAAACAGGCCAAAAAACCAAGAAAAATAAAGTAAAAAGTATACTTCATTCTTCATCTGTTTTCTCTCTGGAAATTGATAGCATTTTTCATCATGGATCCTTTGAAATTGTTTTGAATCATTGTCTTGATCAGAGTAGGTAAGTCTTTCACAACTGATCATTGTATAGTATTGCTGTTCTAGTCCACACTGCACTCCTGGTTCTGATCACTTCACTTTACATCTTACATAAATGTCTTTCCAGGTTTTTTTGAAGTCATCCTGCTCATCTTGTCCTACAGCTCATTAGTATTCCATCCACAATCATATACCTTAACTTGTTCAGCCATTTCCCAATTGATGGGCATCCAATTATTTGCTGTCACAGAAAGGAGCTGCTATAAATATTTTTGTGCAAATATTTACTTACATTCTAATGGGGGAAGCTAAAAAGAGAAGTGGGTGAGGTGGGTGGATGTAATGGAGGGAAAAGGTAGAGAAAATCTGGAGGGGCAGCTAGGTGGCGCAATGGATAGAGCACCGGCCCTGGAGTCAGGAGGTCCTGAGTGCAAATCCAACCTCAGACACTTAATAATTACCTAGCTGTGTGACCTTGGGCAAGCCACTTAACCTCACTGAATTGCAAAAACCTTTTTTAAAAAAGAGAGAAAATCTGGAGAGGATGCTGTGGGTAGGTGCCTTGAGGGAAATGACTCAATATGCCTGAGAGGAGCCGACCAATAAGGGGTTGTAGGGCCTGAGTCTGTTAGTCATTAAATATTTATTAAGCCACTTTTACTTGCCTTACTACATGCTAAACACTGGGTTTGGTGGGGGAAACAACCTGAAGCAAAAGATAGTCCCTGCTCTTCTGGAGCTAATGGGGGAGACAAAATGGAAACAAGTATGTACAAACAAACTATATTCAGGATTAATAGGAAATAATTTGAAGAGAAGAAGCATTAGGACTAAAAGGTTCTAATAAACTTCCTTATAGATGTTATTTTAGTTAGGATGTGAAGGAACCTGGAGAAGCCAGGGGACAGAGTTGTGGAGGGAGAGCATGGGGGATAGCAGTGAAAATGAACACCTGGAGATGAATGTCTTGGGGTGGCTAGGTGGTGCAGTGGATAGAACACTGGACCTGGAGTCAGGAGTACTTGAGTTCAAATCTGACCTCAGACACTTAATAATTACCTAGCTATGTGTGACCTTGGGCAAGCCACTTAATCCCATTGCCTTGCAAAAACTAAAAGAAAAAAAAAGAGAGATGAATGTCTTGAGCCCCATATCATTGGTTTGAAGAGGACTTGATAAGTAATAAGATAGGAGACTGGAATGGTAGAAGGGCTTTGAATTACAAACAGAGGATTTGGTGTTTGATCTAGGGTGGAGGAAGGAGGAGGATGTGATGGGACTAATGTTTTAGGAAAATCCCTTTGGTAGCTGACTGAAGGATGGATTGAAGTAGTGAGAGGTATGAGAAATGCAGACTCTTCTGTAGGCTATTGTCATAATACAGTCATGAGGTGATTAGGGTCTGTACCAGAATGGTGACAGTATCAGAGGAGAGAAGGGAGTAAATTACAGAGCTTTTACAAAGGGGAAATCAATAGACCTTGGCAACAGATGATTGCTTTGAATATGGTTTGGAAACTGGCACCACTAGGCTGCTTCTTTTTTTCATTGATTCCCTTGAGACTTAGAACTTTTGTTCTTCCAGATTAATTTTATTATTTTTTTAGCTCCTTAAAATAATTCTTTAGTAGTTTGATTTGTATGACACTAATAAGTACATTTATTTAGGTAGAATTGACTTATTTATTATTGGCTTGGCCTATACATGAGCCATTAATATTCCTCCAGTTATTTAGATCTTTATTTTGTGAAAAGAAGTCAAGGATGACATGTAGATTGCAAGTCTGGGAAGCTAGGAGCTTGGAGTTGCCTTCCACAGTAAGAGGGAAATTTGAAGGGAAAAAAATGAGTTTACTTTGGAACATGGTGAATTGAAGATAGCTACTAAAGATCCAGTTTTAGATGTTTGAAAAGCACTTGGAATTGGAGATTGCAGATCATCAAAGAAGTTATGTGGATCACATGTGGTAAGTCCTCAAAGAAATGGGAATACCAGATCACTGTCTCCTGAGGAATCTACAGAGAGACCAAAAATCAACACTTAGAACTAAACATGAAACTACTACTCAGCTTAAGTTTGAAAAAGGAGTCTGACAGGGCTATATTATTGTCATCTTTGTCAAAATATTTTGGAGACACCTTGTTTCCTGGAGCTAAGACCCTGAGCTTGACAAAACAGCAATTCCTTTGCACTCTGGATGATCTCATCCTCTGGCAAAATGTATTGCTTTAATCAATTTAATCAATACTAATGAGTTGTAGGAAGAGATGAGCAGGATGATTTCAGAAAAACCTGGAAAAACTTATATGTAAGATGCAAAGTGAAGTGATCAGAACCAGGAGAGCATTTGTGGACTAGAACACCAATACTATACAATGATTGCACTCTGGGTGATCTCATCCTCTGGCAAAATGTATTGCTTTAATCAGGTGTTCACTGAAGGATTTATGTTTTTGCTCCCCCCGTTTCCCAAGGACCTGAGAGCCAATATCCATCACATCTCTTCACATGCTTATAATACTACACTCCTGTTCCCATCACAGAAACTCTGGTTCTGTATCCCCAGAGTAATTACGATCCTCCAAAATTTGAGACAAGCAGCTTAAGAACTGTCCCATGGGACCTAGGAACTCCATGCATGAGCCTGCTATGTGAACAGCAACTCAAGACCTAAAAATGATTATCATGGTCTAGACCTCTTGTCATTTATGTATATAGACTTTGCCTTTCCTCCAGCAAGATAAAGGCTCCTCCTCTCCCCCTCCCCCAGGGGGAGGTGCCACTTGAAAGTATTGTTTTTCCCACTGTGAAATTAAATTTTTTTGTGTTCTGACCTATCTCTAACCTGTTTTGTATAGCTCCAGCCACCTCTAAGGTTAGAGGTTAGTTCAGGTCCAGTTGACATTTTATTTATTTAACTTATTTACATCATGTAAAATACCAGGCTGGATGAATCAAACATTAGAATTAAGGTTGCTAGGAGAAACATCAACAATCTCAGATATGTAGATAATATCACTGATGACAGAAAGTGAAGAAGCCTTCAGATGAGAGTAAAATAAAAGACTAAAAACTGGCTTGAAGCTTAATATTAAAAAAAACGTAAGAGCTTGGCAGACTGGTTCCATTACTTCCTGGCATATAGAGGGAGATGAAAAGAAAATTGTCTCAGATTTTATATTCTTGGGACCAAAGATCACTACAGATGGTGATTGCAACCATGAAATTAAAAGATGTTTATTCCTTGGAAAGAAAACTATGGCAAATCTGGACTGCATAATAAAAATTAGATAACTTGTCAGCAAAGATCTGTATAGGCAAAGCTGTGTTTTTTTCCATTATAATGTATAGCTGTGAGAGCAGGACTATAAGGAAAACTGAGCCAGTGCATTTGAATTGTGGTGCTGGAAAAGACTTTTGAGAACCTCAAATTAATCAGTGCATCTCTTCATTAGAAGGTCAATTATTGAAACTTAAATACTTTTTACCAACATAATAAGAAGGCAGAACCCATTGGAAAAGACTCTGATATTGGGAATGATTAAAGGCAAAAAGAAAAAGGGATGTCAGCGGATGAGTCGGATAGAGTTATAGAAGCAGAAAATGTGAATAAACAACTGGCTCTTATGATTAGAGTTCTTGATGACCCTCCCCTCAACCCCTTGGGCAGCTTGGTGGTGAAATGGATAGAGCACTGGCCTTGGGGTCAGGAGGATGGGAATTAGAATACATCTCAGGTACCTGACACTTAACTAGCTGTGTGATCCTGGGTATGCTTATTTATGTTACACATTTGTCCACTACCTTCCTTCCCACCCCCATCCCCTTAACAACAAACAGTCTAGTAAAAGTTGTACATGTTGATTTGTGTTAAACTTGTTTACATATTAGTCATTTTGTGTATGAGGAGTAGGACTAAGGGAAAAGAAAGGAAACCATAGAAAGGAAGGAAAAACATAAGAGAAGTTTTAAAAACATGAACATAGTATTCATTCAGATTCTGTGGGGATTTTTGTGTTTTCTTTTCCTCTGAATGTGAATGGTATAGAATTGTCCTAGATCTCTGAACTACTGTGTACAATCTTTTGTGCCTATTCTAATCCAGTGGTCTATTACTCTATTTCTTAACCAGTACCAAGCAGAAACTCAACATCAGTCTCCATCCTTTCTCTAAAGTCCAACCATATACAGTTTTTTGTAGAGCAATAGTACTCCATAACATTCATATCCAATAACTTGTTCAGCCATTCCCTGTTTGATGGGCATCCACCCAGTTTCCAATTCTTTGCCACTACAAAAGGAGCTTGCTATAAATATTTTTGAAACATGTGAAACTTTTCTCTCTTTTTTGGTTTTGGTATTGGTTTTGTTTTTGTTTTTTGGCTAGGCAGTGGGGTTAAGTGATTTGCCCAGGGTCACATAGCTAGGTAATTATTAAGTGTCTGAGGTCACATTTGAACTCAGACCCTCCTGACTCCAGGGCTGGTGCTCTATCCACTGTGCCACCTAGCCTCCCCCTTCTCATTTTTTTTTATTATTTATTTTGAATATAGGCTTAATATTGGTATTACTGGATCAAAGAGTATGATTGAGTTTTTTGCTCTTTGGGCATAGTTCCAGATTGCTCTTCAGAATGGTTGGATTAGTTCATAACACCACCAACAGTGCATTTAATGTCCTAATCTTCCCACAACTTCTGCAACATTGATGATTTTTCCTTTTAGTCATCTTAGCCATTCTAATAAGTATGAGATGGTACCTCAGTTGCTGTAATTTGTATTTCTCTTATCACAATGATTTGGAGCATCTTTCATATGATTATATATATATAGTTTTTTGGGTTTTTTTTTTTTTTTTTTGCAAGGCAAATGGGGTTAAGTGGCTTGCCCAAGGCCACACAGCTAGGTAATTATTAAGTGTCTGAGACTGGATTGAACCCAGGTACTCCTGACTCCAGGGCCCGTGCTCTATCCACTGCGCCACCTAGCCACCCAAATGCGCCACCTAGCGTCCCATATATATATAGTTTTAATCTCTTCATTTGAAAACTTCTTGTTCATGTCCTTTGACCATTTTTCAATTGAGAAATGACTGGTAACCTTGTAAATTTGATTCAGTTCTCTATTTTAGAATGAGACCTTTATCAGAACCCTTAGCTATGAAAATTGTTTGCCAATTTTCTGTTTTCCTTCTAATCTTGGATGTGTTAGTTTTATTAGTGTAAAATCTTTTCAATTTAATATAGTCAAAAAATCATCAACTTTGCAATTTATAATGTTCTTTATTTCTTGCTTGGTTTTAAATTTATCCTCTCTGCATGGATCTGACAGATAGAGTATTTCTTGATCTGTTAAATGGTCTATGGTCTGGCCCTTTATGTCTAAATCCTATACCCATTTTGACCTTAATTTTGGTATAGGTAAGAGATATGGGTTTCTGCTTAGTTTTTGCCATACTTTCCCAGTTTCCCCATCAGTTTTTGTTGAATAATGAGTTCTTTTCCTATAATCTGGTATTTGGGTTTGTCAAACAATAGAAATCTTTGGTGCTTTTTCTAATACACTGGTCTATTACTCTAT
Source organism: Macrotis lagotis (assembly GCF_037893015.1). Lineage (NCBI taxonomy): Eukaryota > Metazoa > Chordata > Mammalia > Peramelemorphia > Peramelidae > Macrotis > Macrotis lagotis. The sequence goes on from NC_133666.1 coordinate 169,588,988, forward strand.
TTCTTAAGCAGTACCAGGCAGTTTTGATGACTGATGCTTTATAGTAATACTAACTCCCCCTCCATGATCAGTCAGCAAAGGGGCATGAGTAAAAGTGCAACCAGTGTGCTAGAAATGGAGGCCAACAGAGACTGTATCATTGGCGTGGGGGGGGCAAGGTTTATTGATTGCCAGAAGATGAAGTGGGAAAGGAAATGATTTAGAATGAAGGGAATTTTTTTTATACCTGTTCCACAGGTATTCTAGGAGGCATCATGGAGGGAATGGGTAGAATTTGGTTGGTACTTTGGGATAGAATGGTTAAGGAGGATGGAGAATAGGGTTTGGATGATGATCTAAAGAGGTTTAGAATCACCAAAGTGTATGGGGAAAAAACAAGGTGTGAGAATGTTCATCACATGGAAGGTATCCCTCTTTATAGAAAAGGCTTGAGATAAGACAGGAAATAGGCACATACAGGGTGAACATGCTATTGTATCATGGTGGAGAAAGTCCAGAGAGTAAGGAACTGCTTAAATAGAGGGGTAAAAGAGCCCTGAGTTTAACTGACAACTTATTTGTACTGTTTATCTTAGGGATAGATAATGAAGGAAAAGTTATAGTTTATTCATTTTAAATGTATGTTGTGCAGTCAGTAAGCATTTATTAAATGTTTGCTGTTTGCTAGTCAGTGTGTTAAGCACTGGGATACAAATACAGAAAAGGTAGTCCTTACCCTCAAGGATATTATTTTCTGATGGGGAAGATCACACATAAAAAGAAACTAAGAAGCTGAGGGAAGCAGGAAGGAGGTATTCCAGAAGAGTGGGATTGTGGGATATGAAATGGGTAGTCTTAGTTCTTTCCTTAAATAGGAGTTCTGAGAGGGGCCTTCTGATTAGAGGGAGGGACTCTGGGGCCAAGGATACTTCTTAGGTATGAGTTCCAGGCCCAAAAAGATCTTTCCAGCTGAAGAAGGTTCTGGATCTTGATGGAAAAGTCCAGATTAGTACATGTAGTCTGATGGGAAATGAAGAGATGACTAGTTTGGTCACTCTCCTTAAATATTATAATTGGAATGGAAGAAAGTGAGATTGGTGACTTTGCACAGACTTCTCTCACTTAAATCCAATTCACTTTCATGCCATGGCATCACTTTCCTAATGTCTTGATCTTCTTGGAGAATGAAGGACAACAATTTAGAGTAATAGACATTTTTCATTTGGTCTTTATTGTTTGGATGGTCAGACTAGAATATTTTGAGTGGTTACAGCTCTCCTCTAGGATCCTCTCCAATATTTAGGACATCATCCCCAGCAAGAACATCTAAATGACTTCATCATGCCTGTAGAATCTTTATTACATTTTTATTTGTTTGCTGGATTTCCTCCATCAAAGTGATCAATGCTATTGGCAAGCATAGATACCCCTTTTTTCTGTGGTGGGGAGGTGAGATCAGAAAGGATAACTTATTAATGATCCTAAAGTTTTGAACAGGTTTATTTCTGATATATTTTCCTAAGAATCAGGTTACTCTAAGAATATTATTTCTTTTTTGCAAGGCAATAGGGTTAAGTGGCTTGCCCAAGGCCACACAGCTAGGTAATTATTAAGTGTCTGAGACGGGATTTGAACCCAGGTACTCCTGACTCCAAGGCTGGTGCTTTATCCACTGCTCCACCTAGCTGCCCCAGAATGTTATTTCTTAAAAACCACCAACAGAGAAGCATTTCCATGTACAAAGAAAAGAGAAGGGCTACATATAAAACTGAATCTTTACTACTTATAAATTTTTGTTAATTTCAAATTTAAAAGGACAGTATCAACACTTTCCTGTCCAGCTTGTCTGAACTTCCTTTTATTCCTTTCTATGTATTTTTATAATGAATCATTGGCATTGATTTTTTTAATCTTTGTCACTATTGCCCTTCCTTGTTAAAAAAAAGTTAAATGAAAACATTTATACATTTGTGGGATCTGAAAACCTATCTTATTGCTTGACTTCTTTCTGTCACCTCCCTTCCAAGAAATCCATTACTTTCATATAAAATAATTTGTCCAGCCATTCCTGAATTAATGGACACCCTGGGGTGTAAGGTGTATTCATGGAAGATTAGTATCTTGGTGTGAGGCTGCCAAGCCCTTTTCAGGGCTGCTTTCCACCTTTGATCCTTTGATGTCTACCTTAGCCACCTAACTCTTACCTGCACAGCAGCCACAGCCCAGTAAATCATTTCAGCAGAAAGGCTAAACAAGGTTGAGGGCAACTGAGGGAGTCTCAAACTCATTGGTGAGCAGTGGGAGGTGTCTACCCCAAGCATGTGAATTCTTCCACTGGTGGAATGGGCAGAGGAGAACAGTTTGTTCCAATGGACATGAAGCCGACTGAAGCAGGTATTGTGGAGTGCTTGGAGCCTGGTTAGACATTGAAGTCACCAAGGTCATCCACTGCATCTAGAGCCATCACCATGTGTCTTGACTCTTGTTATGCTGCTGGACAATGATGTCTTTGGAAGAGAGAATGAGGCAGATGACATGGTCCAACTCTACCTCACTTAAATCCAATTTATGCAGGCATCAAAAGATATCACCCATACTTTACCATTTCTCAAAGTCCTGCGGCAGCAAGCAAGTGACAAAGCAGCAGGTACGGATACACTGGGAGCTGTAGTCATAACCCTGCACATAGGTGGCCCAGGCCACAGGGTGGATTCTCCACTGAAAACAGCCCTGAGGTTCTGCACCCCCAGGTGACTGAGCAGCCCTTTTTAAGGATCATACCATTTGCTTTCTAATGTGAAGAAAGGACTAGAAAATGTACCCTAAAAATTGTCCGCTTATCCAACCCTTACCTGATTACTGCAGTAGGCAGAGTTCCCACAGTGAAGTCAAGACACAAAAATATCTGCAAAAACTTCTTCAAAGATTTCCACTGCATGGAATGTATGCACACTCATAGACAATACAAGATTCAAAGGATGTTAAGAATGAACAGTTCTTATTGCAAGAGAGCCCAGTAAGTATCATATCAAAATAGCAGCCTTGATTAAAACAAAGATGACAAATGAAGGTCAGCTTACTGAAGTTGGAGATGGATACACATTTTTCTGGAGTGGCAGCAGTGAAAAGGAACACTATGAAGTTGGGGTAGGTTTTGCAATCAAAACTATCTAGTCAGCATTCTTGAGTGCCTACCAAAAGGAGTGAATGACAGGCTCATGACAATGAGATTGCCACTTTTCCAGGAAAATGCCATGCCACCATCATCAGTGCCTGTACTCCCACTATGATGAACATTGAAGAAGTTAAAGAAAAATTTTATGAAGACCTGGAGACCCTTATCTTCAATATACCAAAAGAGGACAAGTTTATAATTCTGGGTGACTTTAATGCTAGAATAGGCTCAGATTACCTGACATGGCAGGAGGTCCTTGGGAAGAATGGAATTAGAAACAGCAACAGCAAGGTCACCTATTACTGAAGACTTGAGCATCTCACAACCTTCTCATCACAAACACTGTCTTCCATTTACCTAAACACAGTAAAACTTCCTGGATGCACCCTTGTAGAAAACATCGGCATCTAATAGATTATGTGATCATTAAGGAGAAGAGACAGAATGTGAGAGTGACAAAGGCACTGTGTGGTTCAGAGTGCTGGACTGAGACACAGACTCATCTTCAAGATAAATATTCACATTAAACCAAAACAGTGGTCACAAGGCAAAATGAATACTAGAATTAATATCATGAGATTAGAGTATCTCTCTAAGCATGTATTTGTTACTAACTTGGAGGAAAACTGAGCCAACATTCAGTTGGCAACAGTGAAGCAGAAAAAGAGTGGGTCCTTTTCAGAGGTCTGGTGTTTAGTACTGCATTTGCTCATCTGGGCCGAAACATCAAGACTGGTTTGATGAAAATGATGGGGAAATACAGAAACTGTTAAATGAAAAATGAGAACTCCTCAAGGTTTACCAGCAGGATAGTTCATCATTTCTTTTTTTTTCCCCCAGTCTTTTTTTAAATTGTTTTTTGACTTTTACAATTTTCCCCCAATCTCACTTCCATCCCCCAACACAGAAGGCAGTCTTATAGTCTTTACATTATTTCCATGCTATATGTTGATCAAAATTAAATGTGTTGAGAGAGAAATCATATCCTTAAGGAAAAAATAAAATATGAGACAGCAAAATTACATAAGATACCTTTTTTAAAAATTAAAAGTAATAGTCTTTGGACTTCGTTTAAACTCCAAAATTCTTTCTTTGGATACAGATGGTATTCTCCATTGCAGATACCCTAAAATTGTCCCTGATTGTTGCACTGATGAAATGATAGTTCATCCATTTCTAAGAAGACAGCATTTCATTTCATCAAATGAGTACGAGCGAAGCTTTGAGAGATGAAGGACTCTTGGCTCAGTGAGAAGGCTGATGAAATTCAATTTTATGTAGACAATAACAAACCAAAATTTTTTTTATGATGCCCTAAAGGTATTTATGGGCTGAAGACCTATGGTGCATCTCAACTACTAGGTGCTGATGGATCCACATTGATTAACAATAGAGACATGATCCTAAAGAGATGAGCTGAACACTTTCATAGTGTTCTTAACAGATCATCAGCAATGAATGTAGAAGGCATTAACCATTTACTTCAAGTTGAAGTTAGTCAAGCTGAAGTTCCAACTGAAGAAGAGGTTTTTGAATTCCATTAGGCTCCTTTCAAGAGCCTAAGCATCTGGTACTGATATTATTCTAGCTGAGATCTATAAGGTGGGGAGTCCATTGCTCATCCAAAAACTAACTGAAATTTTCCAGGTTATATGGCAAGGACTCAAGGATGCCTCCATTGTCCATCTCTATAAAGGTAAAGGGAATTGTCCTGTGACAATCACAGGAGTATTTCTCTTTTAGTCAGTGCTGGTAAAATTCTTACCAGAGCCCTCATTAGGCTGATCCTCATCTGGAAGATGGGCACCTCCCTGAGAGCCAGTGTGGCTTCAGAAAGGGTAGAGCAACAGTTGATAAAGTGTTTGCTGCCCCACCCCACCCCCACTTTAAAAAAAAGCTTGAAATCTTCTTTTAGGAAGATAATTTGGGCAGCTCTCTGGTGAAGAGAAAGACTGAAAAGTGGGAATCCATTTCAGAGATCTTTCAGTAGTTCAAGGGAAGAGATGAATAGGAGTGTTGGCCTTGTGAAAGACAGATGTTAAATTGTCGGTACAGAGGTAGAATTGTTGGAACTTGTTAAAAGATTGATTATTGGAGATGAGAAAGAAAAAGAAGAGTTAATGCTTACTGAAAAGTTTTTTAATAAGAGCAAAGAGAAATAAGAAAATTTGCAGGAGAGATGGGTTTTAGTTGATATAAGGGAGGATGATGGGCAACAGAATGAGCTTCATTTTGAGATGTTACAGTTGAGATGCCTTATAGATCTTCCATCTAACAGGTACCTGATGAATGATATGGGATAGCTCAGGATAGAGACTGGAGTGAGTGTATTTGTGATTCTGTGTATGTGTGTGTGTAATATATGCTCATAGGACCAAATTTTCAACTTAACTACCATGAACTAAAATTTTAAAATGTTTCTGAATTAATCTTTTGAATCATTTTTTGCTACCTTTTAAAATTCTTGCCTAAATTTTGAGATATTATTTGTCGAAATTTCTTTGTTCTAGACAATTATACTTTGTTTAGTTTGCAATTTCAGTTAAAAATCAGTTTGTGCATGTTAGGTAGGTAAATAATAAAAAGTAAACAAATTTTTCCCCTTTCTATTGCAGAGTATTATATGAAGGGAAAGAACGACTTATTTCAGGTTGTGAAGTGATCCAAGCTACACCCTATGGTCGTTGTGCCAATGTCAACAATAGTTCAACAAATTCACAAAGAATCTTTATCACTTATCGAAGGGCTCCTCCAATAAGACCTCAGAATTCCTTGGCTGTAACAGATATCTGTGTTATTGTAACTAGTAAAGGAGAAACTCCTCCTCATACATTTTGCAAAGTTGACAAGAATTTAAACTGTGGAATGGTAAGAAAAATTTTGGATGATTTGCACATTAAAGATTTGGGGATAAAAAAAAATCTGCATTTTATTTTATATTCAGCATTTAAATTTTTATCATTTTTGTCTCTTGCCACTTAAAGGTCTGTCCCCTACAAAAATTAAATGATCTCTCTTAAACATTTCCTTATAATGCTTAGATTACATCAACATTAGAAAATTGGGAATTTGGTAGAGTAGCAATCTGAAGAAGTAACAGTAGAGTTGTTTCAGTGAATCCTCTCTACTCTCCTTCCCTTGCTCCATTTCTGAGCATCTGAATCTTCTTTTAAGTGAGCACTCTCAAACCTTAATTTATAGTTGGTCTAGATTTCTTATGAATACTGACCAGCAAGCCAAATTAGTAAGAACTTCTTGAAATAAGGGGAATACTCCTTATATATTATTCTTCAAATTTAGTTTTTTATCTGTGGCTCCAGTTTCTTTGTTATAATTCTCCTCTTTATGTGCTGTTACTTTTAAGTTTGATAGTCTTGGGTGTTGACATGTATTTGATTTTAAATTGCTACTCTGAAATCATAACAATTTTTAGAACATCTAATAAATTCTAAATTTGTTTTTTCTACTGTTGGATTTTTGTGAAATTTTAATTTATATTTTGTAGTGGGGTTCCAATGTGTATCTGTGTTACAAGAAGTCTGTACCTGCTTCTAATTCAATAGCATATAAAGCTGGTAAGTTATTTTTAAATTCTCCCCTGTTGGTATATTTATTAGCACACATTAATACTTTAAGAGAAGAGATGAATGTTTCCTTATTAAATTATCTTTTATATTGTTTTTTGTTTAAAATTTGTATTTGAAATAATGCTTAAAAATAAAACTCTTTATAGCATGCATTAAACATTTTCTCCTTAAATGTTTATTAAATAATATCTTTCATGGTAAGAATGTGTGGTTAAAGTTTTGTTTTTTTCCTAATTCATTAAATTAAAATACTGTATATTTTATTGTGCAAATTGAGGATGGTTGTCATATTATATTTTGGAGGTCAACCTATATTTTTACTTCTTATATTTATTTCTTTAATTTGTAGTCATACTTTAATTTTCACCAAAAAAGTAGATTTGTTTTCTTTCTTCCATTGTAAACCGCCCCAAGCCATTAAAGAGGGGTCAAGGGAGAGTTGGGATAGAACTAATGAGAAGCTTTTCCACCAAGATGTAATCGAGACATCTCTCAGTGCTGCATAGCATAATGGAAATATCATGGGTTATAAAGATTTTTAAAACATGACTTTTCTTTTCCCTTGATATCTTGGAATTAGAATATATAATGAATCCAGTTGTGAAATAAAGCAAATTCTATATTATCATAATGGTGAGAAGTAATCATATCATTGTGTATGCACAGTTCTTTGGGAAAATATTAAAGTTGATTTTCAGTTAATATTAGCTCTTATTGAGGGTTTTTTAAAAATTCTAATTCTTAATCCTTTCTCTCTTCAGCTTGAGCATTATTAGACTCTCTTTTACCATTAAAAATGAACTACATGGGGGCGGCTAGGTGGTGCAGTGGATAGAGCACCGGCCCTGGAGTCAGGAGTACCTGGGTTCAAATCCGGCCTCAGACACTTAATAATTACCTAGCCGTGTGGCCTTGGGCAAGCCAATTAACCTCATTTGCCTTGCAAAAATCTGGGGGGGAAAATGAACTACATCTAAAAACTTAACCTCATATTACAAAAGTGTTCAAGTTTTATGAGCAAAATTATGTTAGAATCTAGGCCTTACAGTACTGTATTTTTAAAAATTTTAGTGCCAGGAAAATCTTTGGTGAGTCAGTAGCAAGTTGTTGTCTGACTCTTGACTTTTTAGATTTTCTAAGGCAATGAGGTTAAGTGGCTTGCCCAAGGCCACACGGCTAGATAATTATTGTGTCTGAGGTTGGATTTGAACTCAGGTACTCCTGACTCCAGGGCCGGTGCTCTATCCACTGCAACACCTAGCCGCCCCCTAACTCTTGACTTTTAAATGTACCAGGCCTCATGATGAGATTTTATATTAGATATTCTGAAAGTTACCAGCAATAACAGAATTTTAAGGAGGAAATGGTCACTATTCAATCTCTGATATTTTCCTCCATGACTACTCTGAAACTTGGAAGTTTTTCCAAATGAATTTAGAGGAGTTTCTGGCAATGTTTATTTAATTGGGCTTCTGATAGTATAATTTTTCAGTTTCCTGACCCAAGTGAGAGGGAAAGCTCTTTATATAATTTCTAAACAACTAGGTATCTCTCCAAATATTTCCTACATTTTTCCCTTTAGTAATAATTTGTGGCTGTGTTATTATAAAATTTTATATTTCTCTGTGGTGGTATTTCATTGATGCATCTAGGGCAGTTATTATTTTCTACATTTAATTTTCTTTGAATTAATAATCTATTTTCTTTTTTTCCTCATTTAAAAAAATCCCTTGTAATAAATATTTATAGTTGAACAAAACAAATGGCTGTGTCCAAAAGAGAGGGTTATATGTTATTGAACTTTTTATTCATGGTTAATAGGACATTGAAGGAATAAATGATAGATTTAATTTTTATAAGTTAATTTGGTACTTAATTTGGTCTCAAGTTGCAGAAGATCTGCTTTTCCAAAACTGAATTTTGTATCCTTTTACAATGCTAATAATTTGTATTTGCTTTTTAATTTTTCCCTAAAGGGTTAATTTTTAGATATCCTGAAGAAAATTATGAATCTTTTCCACTCTCAGAATCTGTACCTCTCTTCTGCCTTCCTATGGGAGCTACTATTGAATGCTGGGACCCCCAAACCAAATACCCACTTCCAATTTTTTCAACTTTTGTTCTGACAGCTTCTTCTGCAGAAAAGGTATATATATATATATATATATATATTTTAAAAAATCATTTTTATTATAAAGAAGATTTTCCTTTTAAAATTGGTCTATTTTTTCTTCATGATTATCATTAATAATAATAATAATAATCTTCATTAATAATAACCATTAAAAAGTTCTTGATTTTTAAAATAAGTATTAATTTGGCCATGAGTTGATTGACTTACTCCAATGTGTTAATTCAAATAAGATTGTATAGGAAACATTTCCAGAGTTAAAGGAAAAAACCTTTCCAGATTAGCACTTAAGTTTTCATAGAGATGCTTATATCAGTATCCTCTGTTGTTATTGTTTTTTTATTTATTTATTTTAGGTTTTTGCAAGGCAAATGGGGTTAAGTGGCTTGCCCAAGGCCACACAGCTAGGTAATTATTAAGTATCTGAGACCGGATTTGAACCCAGGTACTCCTGACTCCAAGGCCAGTGCTTTATGCCACCTAGCCCCTGTTATTGTTTTTTTAAAAATCATTTTGAATCAACAAAAATTGATTTGTTTGCAGATTACATAATCCTTTTGTGACTTAGTTGTTGGAAGTTGCTTTGGCTGATGCTATAGCTATTCGATATCTAATTATAAATTAGTCATCTTCCTTCACAGAAGTTGGCTTTCCAGTGATATCTGCTTTATTCCTTTTTAATTGGGTTTCTCATCTAGTGATTCATTATCAATAGGTTGTGGCTTAAAGTTATAAACTTGATCAAATGCATGAAATCTTGCTTAAAAGTTTAAATTTTAACCTTTAGTAAAATTTTGAGAATATGTGTACAGAATAATAGTTTCAGTCTGGTAGAATTGATTAGATGAATTGCTTTGTTTGGCATATTTAGTATTTTTTAAGGGCTTTTGAATCTGGGAAATAGGAATGTAGGAAACAGTGGTTTCATCTGTGCGAAAGCTTTTTAATTTAATGTAATCTAAATCATCTAATTGGTTTTTGGTGTTGTTCTCCAACTCTTCCTTAGTCATAAACTGCTCCCCTTTCCATAGATCTGACAAGTAAATGTGATAGGGTTTGCTCTCTTGAGTCCCTTTTGAAAACGCTAATCATTTGTGTGTCATGTGTATAAAAAGTAATAAAGCTTCCAGAGAACATTTGCCAGTTTATGGTGGTATTGTATTGCCAAAAAGTAAAGTCAGTTTTGTATTTTATATAATTTTGTTGTGAAAAAAATTATACTCTTATTTTTATAAAGAAATAGATGTGAGATGCTATATCTGACAATAGAATTTTATTTGATGGTATTTGTGATTTTATAAGAATGAAACATTTGTAGAAAAATTAGATTAAACATCAGAACATAAGTAAAATTGAAATTTCTTTTTGTGAAATTTTCATCTGATTACCTGTGAATATTCCATAAATTTCAATGTCACATTGTAGGATTATATAATGAAAAATAATCCAGTCAGTCTTGCTTTGATAATCCATTATTGTCTAGAAAAGTCCATAGCATGACTCTGAAGCTTATCAACTATGGCCCATAGTATTAACCCTTTCTGAACCAGACTTTTTTTCATGTCCAAAATGAGGTAGTTGGACAGGAATAGATGGCCTCCCAGGTCTCTTTTAACACTTAATTATATGATCCTATTATAAAAGGTACAGAATGAGACAGACATTTTTGGTCATAATTTTTTATTTACAAAAGACTTTTATTTGGATTGATGATGATAGAGAAAGTTAGTCAGTGGTAAAAGCATTGTACTTTCCCTCTGCCTTCCCCTCACCCTCAAAGAGCAAAATAAAGAATGTCATTAAGATGCTTTAAAAATACATAATAGTCCCCAAAGACATTTATAAAGGACACAGACAAACTAGATGGTGTATTGTTAGTGCCATGTTAAATTTATCATATTCAGGTTGTATACAATACAGATTCAAAGTTTCATTATACAGTCCCCCTTTTTTCTGTTCTTTGTACATAGAAATCTTTTTTTTTCTTTTTTTCTTTTATTAAAGATTTTGAGTTTTACAATTTTTCCCCCCAATCTTATTTACCACCCCCCCCATGGAAAGCAATCTGTCAGTCTTTACTTTGTTTCCATGTTGTACATTGATCTAAATTGAGTGTGATGAGAGAGAAATCATATCCTTAATGAAGAAACATAAAGTATAAGAGATAACAAGATCAAACAATAAGACATCTGTTTTGTTTTTTTTTTCCCTAAATTAAAGGGAATAGTCCTTGAACTTTGTTCAAACTCCACTGCTCCTTAATCTGGATACAGATGGTATTCTCCATTGCAGATAGCCCAAAATTGTACCCGATTGTTGCACTAATGGAATGAGCAAGTCCTTCAAGGTTGATCATCACCCCCATGTTGCTGTTAGGGTGTACAGTGTTTTTCTGGTTCTGCTTATCTCACTAAGCATCAATTCATGCAAATCCCTCCAGGCTTCCCTGAATTCCCATCCCTCCTGGGGACACAGTGGGGAGCACAGTAGTGTTCCATGACATATATATGCCACAATTTGCTAAGCCATTCCTCAAATGAAGGACATTTACTTGATTTCCAATTCTTTGCCACCACAAACAGGGCTGCTATAAATATTTTTGTACAAGTGATGTTTTTACCCTTTTTTCATGATCTCTTCAGGGTATAGATGTAGTAATGGTATTGTTGGGTCAAAGGGTATCCTCATTTTTGTTGCCCTTTGGGCAAAGTTCCAAATTTCTCTCCAGAAAGGTTGGATGAGTTCACAGCTCCACCAACAGTGTAATAGTGTCCCAGATTTCCCACAACCCTTCCAACATTGATTATTATCCTTTCTGGTCATATTGGACAGTCTGAGAGGTGTGAGGTGGTACCTCAGAGAAGCTTTAATTTGTATTTCTCTAATAATTAATTATTTAGAGCAATTTTTCATATGGCTATGGATTGCTTTAATCTGTAAATTGCCTTTGCATATCCTTTGACCATTTGTCAGTTGGAGAATGGCTTTTTGTTTTAAAAATATGACTCAGTTCTCTCCATATTTTAGAAATGAGTCCTTTGTCAGAATCATTAGTTGTAAAGATTGTTTTCCAATTTGCTACACTTCTTTTGATCTTGGTTACAGTGGTTTCATCTGTGCAAAAGCTTTTTAATTTAATGTAATCTAAATCATCTAATTGGTTTTTGGTGTTGTTCTCCAACTCTTCCTTAGTCATAAACTGCTCCCCTTTCCATAGATCTGACAAGTAAACTAGTCTTTGGTCTTTTAATTTGCTTATAGTATTGTTTTTTATGTCTAACTCCTGCATCCATTTGGATCTTACCTTGGTAAAGGGTGTGAAGTGTTGGTCTAATCTAAGTTTCTTCCATACTAACTTCCAGTTTTCCCAGCAGTTTTAATTGAAGAGAGAGTTTTTATTCCAATAGCTAGACTCTTTGGGTTTATCAAACAGCAGATTACTATAATCCTTTCCTGTTATTGCACCTAATCTATTCCACTGGTCCGCCACTCTGTTTCTTAGCCAGTACCAAACAGTTTTGATGACTGATGCTTTATAATATTATAATTTTAGATCAGGTAGGACTAAGTCCCCTTCTTTTGCACTTTTTTCATTAAATTCCTAGAAATTCTTGACTTTTTATTATTTCTCCATATGAATTTGCTTACAACTTTTTCTAACTCATTAAAGTAATTTTTTGGAATTTTGGTTGGTAGGGCACTAAACAGGTAGTTTAGTTTTGGTAGAATTGTTATTTTTATTATATTAGTTCTACCTATCCATGAGCAATTGATATTTGCCCAGTTATTTAAATCTGATTTAATTTGTGTGAGAAATGTTTTATAATTGTTTTCAAAAAGTTTCTGAGTCCGTCTTGGCAGATAGACTCCCAGGTATTTTATATTGTCTGAGGTTACTTTGAATGGAATTTCTCTTTCTAGCTCTTCCTGCTGTATCTTGCTAGACATATATAGAAAAGTTGAGGATTTATGAGGGTTTATTTTATATCCTGCAACTTTGCTAAAATTGCTAATTGTTTCCAGTAGTTTTTTGGATGAAATCTTAAATATATTTTAAAAAAGGGAACATGTAGATAATATTTGACAATAGACTATTTAAAATCACATTATTGACTGCATGATATAAAGTATAGAATTCCTTAGACAGCTTGTGTGGCTCTAAACAGGTCTAAATGCTAATTTAATGGCATTCCTCTAATAACATGTTTCTCCTCTGTATGTATGTTAAAATCATACAGACTGGGGGCAGCTAACTGGCACAGTGAATAGAGCACTGGCCCTGGAGTCAGGAGTACCTGAGTGAGTTCAAATCTGGCCTCAGACACTTAATAACTACCTAGCTGTGTGGCCTTGGGCATGCCACTTAACCCCATTGCCTTGCAAAAAAAAAAGTCATACAGAATTGCTTAGGAGAGGTAACAACAGAGAGAATTTTTTTTTATGATCCTTTCCTTGTTAGCCAAAACTTTCCATGCTCCCCTATTTTGTTTATAATATCATCCTTTAACTTTAAATCATATATCTATTTTGAGCTTATCATGTTTGAGGTATTAATCTATGTCTGGTTTCTGTCAGATTACTTTCCAGCTTTCCCATTTTTGTCAGATAGTGAGTTATTACTGCCAAGGTATGGCTCTTTGGATTTATTCATCAAACTCTTGATTACTGGGATCATTTACTTCTGTATATATGTGCCTAATCTATTTCATTGAAGATGATCTAGTGTTTACTGGAGTAATACATATGTATCTAAGTATCTTGTAGTATGTGACCACAATGATAGTGCACCAAAGGTAGCATTGAGAATTTTGTCAAAGTGATGTACAACTAGAATTAAGAAGTGGTATAGACTAAAGACAAGGATAAGTCAAGAGACCTAGAATGGTTCACCACATGGCACTGACTGACAGAAGAGGGATTAATTAACGAATAATAGTTACAAATGATGAAAAAATATTGAAGGGATTCTTTATGCATGTTTATGTTAATGGGGGAGGTTCAATAGGTCATAATACTTAGGACAGTTCTGACCCATTCCCCACCTTGAACTGTGGAATTTGGATAGAGTTAATTTATAGATTTTTATAAGACAAGATTTACAATGATCTGCTTTGTCTTCCTCTTCAATAGTGAGGTGTTAAACAGTGTTAAACTTTATGATTTGTAAAGGAATGAGTTGGCAACCTTGCAAGCTATCTTGCTGCTGTGCCCCCTAAACCACTGAATTTCTCTGTTTTTTTTCTGAAGCTCAACATTAAGATTTACCAGGCTTTTCTATCTACATTGAATTTGAATGCTCCTTTATTTATTGTCTCTCCCAATTTTTTTGAAGTTGAGACTTTATTATTCTTTTGTATGTTTGGCACTTACCACAATACTTATTATATAACAAGGATTTCATCTATTTAAATTCATTCATCACAGTTCTATAAGAATAGAAGTATTTATCAAAGATTTTTCTTTAAAAATATGATTTTTAAAAGGTGCAGGTTTTTTCCCCTTTTTTTAGCCTACTAAATTCCTAATTTTCTTTGCTGATTATTTTTTTGTAGTCGATCATTATACAGTGTTGCTGTTAATACAGTGTTCTTCTGGTTCTGCTCACTTCATTCAGCATTCATTCCTGCAGGTCTTTCCAGGCTTTTCTGAAGTCTCCCTTATGATATCTTACAGAACAATAATACTCCATCTCATTTATATGTACCACAATTTGTTTAGCCATTCCCCAGTTGGTGGACATCCCTCAATTTCCAATTCTTTGCTACTACAAAAAAAAGCTACTGTAAATATTTTTTGTACATGTGAAGTTTTTACCCTTATAATGTCTTTGGGATACAGAGCTAGTAGTGGTTAATCATGTTTTTTTTAATTATAAACTATATAATTATATAAATACAGAATAGTATACAAAATATTCAATATGGGATTATAGCCATCTATTTAAAATAATGTCATTTTAGGAACATTATAGCTTATATTGATAACTTCAAAATTAATAGAATGAATATTCTATTATATTTCAGGTCTATGGTGCTGCTATCCAGTTTTATGAGCCATATTCTTGGGAGCTGCTAACAGAAAAGCAGCTTATGCAACTGGGCTTATTGACACCTGTGGAAAGAAGAGTAGTTCCCAAATCCATCAATTCAAACAAATGCATTTGTCTACTCTCACGGTGGCCTTTCTTTGAAGCTTTTAGAAAATTTCTTATGTTTATCTACAAACTTTCAGTTTCTGGACCTCATCTTCTCCCCATTGAAAAGTATGTATGTCTTAAAGTGTTTTTGGTGAAGATACTGATATTGAAAACATAGTAATTTAGGCAAATATATGTTTGTATGTATCTGTATAAATTTATACTTCTTTGTTAATTTCCAGCACAGTCAACTAAGCAGGTTTCATCAGCACCATAAACTTGGTACTGAAAGCTGTCATAGTGGTCTTCTCTCCTAACCCCCCTTTTTTATAGATTAGATATCGGAGACCATGAAAATTAAGTGATTTGCCCAGGTCACATATATCTTAAGTAGCAGAAGTGGGGAATTGAACTCAGGTCTTCAGATTGCTATATTACAGAGGGAAAGCTTGTTCATTCCCTCCCACCCCCAAGCCCCAAACATATTGAAATCTCAGTTTTAAAAAAATGAAAAGAAATTGTAGAGCCTGAGAAGAAGACATCTAGAAAGGAAGACAGGTGTATGTTTATACCTGTCTTTTTAAATATGTTTCAGAAAATATCTCCTATAATGTCTGTTTTCCTCTAGAATATTTTCAGATACTTAAACAGATAGTTAAATGAATGGGAAAATTTTAACTATACAGAAGAAAATTCATAGGAACAGAAACATTAACATGACAGAAAAATACAATGGCTCATTGTGATTTGCACAAAATTTTTGCCCTGAGATTTTATAGAGTCTCAATAATAGGAAGGTAGGGAAAAAAGGTTAAAATCTCAACAACTTTGGTTAAGTTTAGCTTCGGCTAATCTATAAATTTTCACCTATGGATCATAATCAAATCTCCTTTAATTTAGAAGTTTTCTATCATAAGAAATATGAAAGTGTAATATCTTTTCTTTTTGAAAAAATCCCTTGTCTTACTCTTACCGCATTATCTTGTTTTGCACTTTATGTAATTTATGTATCCTGTCCTAGACCTATTGTCATAAAATTATTTTATATTTATATTCTCCATAGTCTTTAAATCTTGTTTTCTTTTCCAAGATCAGATAAAAATGTAATTCTTTATAGAGCAAAATAACACTTACGCTCTAGAATTGGTCTCTGTCTTCCTGAAACTGATTTATATGTTTGATCTCGACTCCAGTCGGTGCATCTCAGTAAAATCAGTACTTAAATTAATCTATTTTTAGATAAGGTTACTAATAATATCAGGATATATACTTTTGTGTCCTCATTTTCTTAACTAACTTCTGATTTGTTTAATAAGTGAATATTTATATTGAACTGTTTTCTTTGTTACAACATTTAGTTTTTCTGATATTTATGAAGTAAATTTTCATACATGACTGAATTCCTTAGTAGAATTACTTTAATCTCCTCTTTATGAATTTTAGTGGGTATTTTGTGGGACCAAAATAGTCTTTATAGTGTGTTTATAAAGAAAAGAGACACACACACACACACACACACACACACACACAAGCACGCATGTGCACGCACATGTGTGTGTGTATCTGTCTATCTACATATATATATATATATATATATATATATATATATCTGTCTGTCTATCTGTCTGTTTCCTGATAATGTTTAAATGAAAAAAAGTGCTACAGCAATAATAAAATCTTTGGAATAAAACTTGATAATTATCATTGAGGGAGTTTGCAATGATATAATTAACCCATGTTTCCTTGAAATTGTGTATTTAAACTAACAAAACCAATATATAGAGTAAAACTAGATCACTTCTAGTGATATTAGAGATAACCTTGATTCATTGGATTTTTATAGTTTTTTTCCTATGATTATTTCATATTTTTTTGCAAAAAATAAAATGTTTTATCAAAAAAGAAGTTGGGACTCTTCTTTTATATGTAGAGAATTGAGACTGAAATTAAATGACTTATGCTAGTTGTAGTAGTAAAGTCAGTACTAGAATCCAAGTCTTCTCATTCCAAGTTAACTAATCCAGAAATCATATTGAATTAGGTGTTTTTAGGCCACCATCTGCTGTGGTAACACCGTAGAAGCCATGAATCTAGCTCTTTAAAGCATTGTATTCATATCACTCTTTTTTATGGCGAGACTGAATAAGTTGTTAGAATAAAAACATAAAATAACTTAATAGATTCCAAAAAATATCCTGTTCTTTGGTTCGATAATTTTTCATTTACCTTTACAAAAATCTACTTTTAACAATAAGGCTATTTGGGGCAGCTAGGTGGCTCAGTAGATAAAGCACTGGCCCTGGAGTCAGGAGTACCTGGGTTCAAATCCGGTCTCAGACACTTAATCATTACTTAGCTGTGTGGCCTTGGGCAAACCACTTAATCCCGCTTGCCTTGCAAAAAAAAAAAAAACACTAAAAAAAAACCTAATAAGGCTGTTTACAAGTGTTTCTTTGATTTGAATATGTTCAAATTGGTTTATTTATATTTAAGAATCCTTTGAAATTTGACAGTGGCTAGGTAGGATGGTAGGCAGCCTTTCTATAATGAAATCTTCAGTTTTTGCATAACTGTCTTTAAGTATATTTTACTACATGATTATTTGTTCAAAGAAAAAAATATTTACCTAAAGCTATGAAACTTAGAAATATGTGTGAGTCAATATTTACTGTGTTTAAATGGAATTTGTTAAATAAACTAAATATTAGAGGGAAATCTTATGTTTTCACTTTCTTTTCAGGCACATCTCACATTTCATGCAAAATATTCCTTTTCCATCACCACAAAGACCAAGAATTCTTGTTCAGGTAATAGAAAATGGGTATATTGCAAGGGTGGGGGATGATGTTGGTGTGAAATACAAATATCTGTTGTTAACTTTCTTATCTTTATTGAAGTTATTTCTTTGGGAAATTCAAGGGTTTGCTGGAGAAATGAAATTTATTCTTGTATCCAAAGTATCATAATGCTTTTGTCTGTATCATCTCCTTACTCATTTTTCTTTTATATATTTACTTTGTACTTTGTACTTATACATTACACCTACATACTACACCCAGAATCAGAAATAAAGTAGATTTATGCAGAGCTTTAAAAAACACAATTTTAAGTTTAGTTTTTTTTTTTCATTTTGGCACGCGTGCGCGCGCATGCGTGTGTGTGTGTGTGTGTGTGTGTACTACAAATTTATACACAATCTCATTTCATTTACATTTTGAATTAAATGGAGCTAAACAGATGTCATATTTCTTCTGACATATCATTATTGTTTTATTTTGGATATTTAGGGTTTTTTAACATTAGAAACTCTAAAAAAAATCCCATTAGTCTTTAAGAAGCAAATTTAGCCCTTTTTTTGTTCTATCTAATATATAGAGAGAAGTTATTAAAAAGCAAAAGCAGAACTTGTTGAGTTCCCTTATAAACCTTGTTCATGGTATGATGGTGAGAATCAGTCTATTGGTAATCCTGTAGTTCTTCCAAGGATTTTTTGAATTCATAGTTTGTACTAAGACCAGTTGACTAAATTTGAGATGCTTACAAGACTGTATAACTTTATGTTAAAAGTATTTCTGTAAAACAGAATTTTAGTGGAATGAAATCTGAGCTGGAAGGGATGTTTAAGGAAGTTTAGTTCAAGTGGTATCTAAATAAGAAGGTCCTCTACAGGGTAACCTTTAACTTGTTATCCAGTCTTCATTTAAAGATCTCTAGTGGGAGTATACCCACAGATTCTGCAGACATTCTATTTTACTTTTGCCTAGTTCTATTTGTTAGGACAATTTATCATCTCTCCGCCTAAATTTACCTTGTTGAAACTTCCATCTTTTTCTTCTAGTATTGATGTTTGGGGCCAATAAGAATAAGTCTAATCCTCTTCATGTGAAAGTCCTTCAAGATATCTGAAGACAGTCCTTTTAGCCAGGTTGGATATCTCCAGAACATTTTACCTGCTCCTCATGTAGCATGAGATTTTGACTTTTTACTGTCCTGGTCATGCTACTTTGAACATGCATAATCAGTGATCTTACTAAAATAAGATGCCAGAGAGCTAAACTCAGTTCTTGAGAAATGATCTGACTAGGATGGAGTATAAGTATAAAACCTGGTTAGTACCCTTCTGGTTAGTATTCTTCTCTTAATGTAGCCCAATGTCACATTAGTTTTTGGCTGATACACTTTCACTTTTAAATATTGGGTTTTTTTTTAAAGAATTGACTCAACAATCTAATCTTTGGAGATTCTGATTCTGTTATCTATTATGTAAACTATTTTACCTGATTTTGTGTCATCTAAAGATTCAATAAATAATTAATCTATGTGTCTAAGTCATTGATAAAAATATCAAATGTCATTGAGACATATCACTTAGTTGATCAGAGATCCCTGGAACAATATAGTAAATTTTGAAATTGAATGTTCTTTTTTCTTCCCTCCGGTTTTTGCAAGGCAATGGGGTTAAGTGACTTGCCCAAGGTCACACAGCTAAGTAATTAAGTGCCCCTTGAATGTTCATTCTATAATTCCAAGTCTACCTAATTACAATATCATGTAGCCCACATCTCTCTAGTTTGTTTGTAAGAGTGGTTTATGAGAGGAATTTTTAACATATTGCTAAATGATCTGCATTGAGATTTTGGTATTTTGATTTTGTTTTTTCAATTTTTAAGCATTTATTTTTCTTTATATCACTTAAGGAGGAATGAGGCTGGGGAGAATGTGGGAAAGAGGGATGCAATAAAAAAACTCACATAACAAATGTGTTGTTACAAGTCTGATAGGATGGGCAGCTAGGTAGTGCAGTGGATAGAACACCAGCCTTGAAGTTAGGAGTACCTGAGTTCAAATCCAGCCTCAGATACTTAATAATTGCCTAGCTGTGTGAACTTGGACAAGTCACTTAAACCCATTGCCTTAAATTAAAAAAAAAATTTAAAAGATGACTTAACTAGTCTGATAGGACAAAACAAGTTGACCAAGTCCAAAAGTGTTTCATTCTGCTTATTTAGTCAGTTACCTCTCTAAGCAGGTATGTAACATTAATTTCACTGTCTGTGCATCATTCTGATCTTTAACATTCCATATACTATATTCTTATATTACTGTATCATCTTTTTCTAGTTAATTCTCTGATAATCAGCCCTAGGTTTCAAGGCTTTTTCTTTTTCTCTTTTTTTCCTTTTTTTTTGAGGCAATCAGGATTAAGTGACTTGTGTAGAGTCACACAGTAAATGTTTTAGTTTAGATTTTTTTTTTTTAGGTTTTTTTGCAACTCCCTCCTTTCGTATTTCTCCACTACCATGTACTCTATTTTCTCTCTCCTTTCACTGACTCTGCTGTAGGGTAGCTGAGTGGCACAGCAGACAGATCCCTGCTCTGGGGCCAAGAAGCCCTGAGCCCCCATACCACCCCTTAGGCCCAGCATTCACCTGGCCCTATGGTTCTGGACAGGCCATCCAATCCCAGCCCCTTGCAAGAAGTAAAAAAGAAAATGTGTTATATCTGACCACTCTCCCCCCATGGTCCATCCTCTCCTCCTTCATTCACATTCCCACCCCTTCCCCCTGCTCCCCCCTCCTTCTTACTCCAGATGCCTATACCCCATTGAGTATATTATATGCTTTTTCCTCATCTAGCCACCTCTGATGAGAGCGAAGATTCCCTCATTCCCCCATGTCTTCCCCACTTCCATATCATTGCAATACTCATTGTAATAAAGAAAAATCTTATTATATGAAATATCTTGGCTTATTCCCCCTCTCCTTTTTCTTTCTCCCATCACATTTCCCTTTTTTCTATTGACTCCATTTTTACACCATATTTTATCTTCAAATTCAGCTTTCTCCTGTGCTTCATCTATAAAAGTTCCTTCTACGTGTTCTGTTAATTGAGACGGTTCATATGAGTATTATCAGTGTCATTTTTCTATGCAGGAATACATGCAGTTCATCATCATTAAGTCCCTCATAGTTTCCCCTTCTCCTCCAATCTATTTTTCATCTGAGTCCTGTAGTTGAAGATCAAACCTTCAGTTCAGCTCTGGCCATTCCAACAGGAACATTTGAAATTCCCCTGGTTCATTGAAAGTCCATCTTTTTCCCTGGAAGAGGACATTCAGCCTTGCTGGGTAGTTGATTCTCGGTTGCATTCCAAGCTCTTTTGCTTTCCAGTATATTATATTCCAAGCCCTACAAGCTTCCAGTGTAGTTGCTGCTAAGTCCTGTGTGATCCTGACTGCAGCTCCACGGTAATTGAACTGTGTCCTTCTGGGTGCTTGTAATATTTTCTCTTTGACTTGGGAGTTCTGGAACTTGGCTATAATATTCCTGGGTGTTGTTTTTTTGGGATCTCTTTCTTGGGGGGTTCATTGGATTCTCTCCATTTCTATTTTGCCCTCTGCTTCTAGGATATTAGGGCAATTTTCCTGTAGTAATTCTTTGAAAGTGATGTCAAGGCTCTTTTCCTGATCATGACTTTCAAGTATTCCAATAATTTTTAAATTATCTTTCCTAAGTCTGTTTTCCATATCAGTTGTTTTTTTCAATGAGATGTTTCACATTTTCTTCTAATTTTTCATTCCTTTGGTTTTGAAGTTTTGAGTCCTGATTTTTAGTAAATTCATCAATCTCCCTGAGTTCTATTCTTTGTCTGAAGGATTTGTTTTCCTCAGAGAATTTTCTTATCTCTTTTTCCATCTGGCCAATTTTGCTTTTTAAAGCATTCTTCAATAACTTTTTGAACTGTTTTATCCATTTGACCTAAGCTGGTTTTTAGCATGCTATTTTCTTCAGCATTTTTTTGGATTTTCTTGACTAAGCTGCTGACTTCATTTTCATGTTTTTCCTGCATCTCTCTCCTTTCTTTTCCCAGTTTTTCTTCTAACTCCTTTATTTGATTTTCAAAGTCTTTTTTGAGCTCTGTCATAGCCTGAGCCCAATTTCTGTTTTTCTTGGAGTCTTTAGATGCAGGAGCTTGTGCTTCCTCATCTTCAGACTGAGTGTTTTGATCCTTCTTGGGCTCATATGCAAAATATTTCTCAATGGTGTTCCTCTTTTTTCTCTGCTTGCTCATTTTCCCAGCCTTAGCCTGTTTTGGGGCTGCTTCCTGAGCTTTGGGGACACTCCCACAAGGGTCTCAGTGTGTGAGGCTCTGTCCTCCCTCCTGGTCTGTGAATGACCATAAGCGCCCCCCTTTGCCATGGGACTGAGGTGGAGGGGCCCTCTGCTGTTCTATTGGGGGGGCCTGGACTGCGATGAGGATCTGAATGTGGTCAGAGCCCCAGAGTCCTGTTCCAGGGCAGAGCTCTTCAGTCTGTCTCTCTTCACTCCCCTCCCTAGGTTCAATGGGCTCATGCCCTGGGGTCCCTGCTTATGGGCTCCACCTGCTTCTATTTCCTGGATCTGGACTGCCTTGGCCATGCTGCTCGCTGTGTGCCCTGAGGGCTGGACTTCAGGTGCTCTCTCTGGCAGAAGTCTCCTCCCCCCCCCCGCCCCAATTTGTGCCCGGTGCTCCCCGGGGTGCAGCTCAGGAGACTCCCCAGCTGCTGTGAGCCAGGGCTCCCAGCTCCCTGGGGCTGTCTCCGGGAGGCTGAAGTTCTTTCGCTCTGGCGGGCCACCCCTCTGACCGGGGAGCAGAGCCTTTCTGCTCTTGTCCAGGTTACTTTGAGTAGGAGAACTGATTCACTGGGTCCCTCTGGGGGTTCTGTCTCTCGAAAATTTAGTTAGATTCCTCAGTTTAGAAGTTTTATGAGAGAGCGCTTAAGACATGATCCATTCTTGTTGCCATCTTGGCTCCACCTATATAATAGTTTAAAGGTATTATCTGCCCTTCCTTTGAACCTTTTGAAACATGCTCTCCTCCATTTCTAGAGTGTATATCAGATTATGTTTAGCTTTCCTTTTCTTTTTCATAAATTTTGCGATGGAATAGTTGCTTACTCATTGCTGAGAATCAGATCTGTAACAGACATTCCTTTCATTGCTTTCCCCATGATTTGAAAGGTTAAAGAATCATTAAAACTGATCAAGAAATTATTGCCTCATTTATTTTAAATGAGACAGAATTTCAACAATTATCCAGATACTTTAAATCTCTTATTCCATACTGACTACTTTTCATTCTTTTGATGTTTTTTTTTGACTCCTTAGCATATTTCCTCTTTCCATATAGCCTCTACTACACAGTAATGAAAAAATATCCCCTATGTTTGTGCCTCCATTGATTCTATCTAAAATAAGCTTCCCTTTTTAAATTCTTGGATTTTATCATATAAAAGTATTTTTCTTCATTTGTTTTTTGTTTGGGGGAGGCAATGGGATTAAATGACTTGCACAAGATCATACACCTAGTGTCTGAGGTTGAATTTGAACTAAGGTCCTCCTGACTCTAGAGCTGATGTTCTATCCATTGTGCCACCTAGCTGCCCCAATGTCCTCTATTTCTTAATTATCACAGTTATCACAAATATTCTCTGCTTCCTCTCTCCCCCAAAACAAATAATAGGTTTTAAAGAGAACAAAAACCATCAATACAACTGATCAGTAACCCTGAAAAATTCTGAAAATGTACAATGTAAAGCATCCATGAACATCCTACCTCTATAAGCTATTAGGTTAGAAGTGTCCTCTTATATGTTTTTATTAAGGACTGTTTGATTTTTATAATTTTGTTCCTTTGTTTTTTTTTTATTATGGTTCTTTTCATTTACATTTCTTTAGTTTTTGTGTGTATTGGGGGGTTTTTTTTTTTTTTTTTTTTTAGGTTTTTGCAAAGCAAACAGGGTTAAGTGGCTTGCCCAAGGCCACACAGCTAGGTTATTAAGTATCTGAGGCTGGATTTGAACTCAGGTACTCCCGACTCCAGGGCCAGTGCTCTATCCACTGCGACACCTAGCCGCCCATGTATTGTTTTCTTGGCTCAATTTCTTGCTACCACAAAAAGTGCTTCTCTAAATATTTTGATATATGAAACCATTTTTTAATATCTTCTTTAGGAGTGTAAGCCAAGTAGTAGAACCTTTGGTTCAAATGTTCAGAATATTTAGTCATGTTACTAGTATAATTCAAATTTCTTTCCAAAATGATTCCAACCACTTCATATCATTCCACAACTCCTCCACTATTAACAATTACCAAATTTTGTCATCTTTGAACATATCTTTTAAATATATGATATCCTATTCCTCCCTTTCCTTTACTAATTCTCTTCATTTTACAAATATATTTTGGTTGTAGTTCTAATGGTCATATACTAAGTCATAACTCTACCAGTATGGTATTAGAATATATATTCATATGCAATTCCTCCAATACTAAATTTTTGATTTTTTTTTTGTTTGTTTTTCCAGTTTGTTAAGTTCAGGATGATAATAGTTTTTTTGTTTGAAATATGCATATTTAGACTGCTCATTTTGTGGCCATGTAATTTTTAGTGTAGGGTACTTTTTTGATAATTTTCTTTATTTCTTTCAACATTATTATGAATTTCTTTTCATTTAATTGTTAACATATTTTTTAATTCTTAAAATCAAGTTGGTAATGGTTTTTTCAGTTTTGTTAGTCTTTTAAAAAACTCATTTTATTAAAGCCTTTCCCTTTCATCTTATATTTCCTTAAATTTCCATACTCTCCTTTGTGGTTGTTCTTACATTTCCATTGATTTTCTATTTTTAAGTGAATTGTATAAGGTCACAGAGGTAGATAATTAAGTGTCTGAGGCTTGATTTGAATCCAGGGCCAGTACTTCACTATCTAGCTGCCTCCAGATTTTAATTAATTTTTAAAGATTCTTGATAGGACATGTTAACTTTTACCTCCCTCTACCACTGTGTAGCAAAAAAACCCATACCAAATATGCTTAGTCATCAAAAGAAATTTCCACGTTCCAAAAATATATGCCTCAGGGCAGCTAGGTGGCCCAGTGGATAGAGTACTGGCCTTAGAGTCTGTAGTACCTGAGTTCAAATCCGAATTCAGACACTTAATAATTACCTAGCTGTGTGGCCTTGGGCAAGCCACTTAACCCAGTTGCCTTGAAAAATCTAAAAAAAAAAACAAGCAAACAAACAAAAATATATGCTTCATTCTACATCTTGTCCCTGTGATCTCTTGGTCTGGAAATTGCAAAACTCTCATCAGTGGATTGAGGTTGGTCATTTTGCTGATCTCAATTAAAGTCTTACACAGTTATTTGTCTTGATAGAGTTTTTTTTTAACTATGTAAATGTATGATTCTGTCCTCTTCTTTCCTCATTAATTCATATTCATTATAATATATGAATATAATGGAAAGCAATCTTCTAGATGTCTTTTTTCCTTTTTATTGTGTGCTGTGTCATTCTTTTTTTTTTTCCTAATTCACTGATATGCCTTGAGGTATATATAATTTTTCTTAAGACCATACTGATTACCTTCACAGTCTGGGATATTATTTCATTATGATTCTGTTTACTACTATTATTTTTCCTTTTGCCTTCACTACTTAGGCCAGTTGTTTTAATGACAGTATTTAGATCAACCTCTTCCATTGTTTTTAGTTACAATTTTTGCTGCATTATAATTGGTAATTGCAGTATTTATTGATTTCTGCCTTACTGAATTTATTTGAGTCCTTTGTTCTTTAATATATGATCTTTGTACAATATCCATGTACCCTTGCAGATGAATATTTTTTTATTTCCATTCTGAAGGTGCCTATTGTCTGTTTATTTGACATTTATAATTTCCACCTTGTTTATCTTTTTTGGATTTGTTAAACACAGTCAGCTTTATTCAGTTCAACTTTAATTGGCATCGTTTTAAGGTCAACTGTAATTAGCATCTTACTATTTAGGATTTTTTTGTTTTGTTTCAGTCTAAGAATTTGAGTACTCTACTATTCACTACATCTGTATTTACTATTGATTAATTGATTAATTATATTAGGTACCTTTAATCACATCTAGTTACAGTTACCTTTCCCAATGTTATCAATTTGTCAATTGTGAAATCATAATTTGAATTTAGACCTTTTCAGGACCTAAATAGTTTTAATTCCAATTCTATGACTCTTACACAATAGGAGACTTTATGATTTCATTAGTTTGGGGAACTTTGTAGATTAAAAAATCAAAATACCAATTGTAGATGACCTTGTCATATAGATTATCTTAGAAAAGGAGAAGCATACTGTGATAGTTAATAAGTATGGTAGAATTTCATGAGAGTTTTTTTTTAGAGATGAGGGACATTTTGTAGGCTTCAAAGAAGTAATTTAAGGGGCAGCTAGGTGGTGCAGTGGATAGAGCACTGACCTTGGAGTCAGGAATACCTGAGTTCAAATCCAGCCTCATACCCTTAATAATTACCTAGCTGTATGGCCTTGGGCAAGCCACTTAATCCCATTGCCTTGCCAAAAAAAAAAAAGAGGAGGAGGAGGAGGAGGAACTAACTTAATAAGCCAAAGTCAAGATTGGAGAGCAAGTAGGAATGGTTAGAAGCAGCTAACATGGTTGAGAAGATGGGAAGCATGTTGGATCCAGATGTAAGTGGAGAGGGCTTGATCCTGGAGGTGATGAAAAGGCTCACCTCTTCATTGTAAACTGGTATAAAGGAGGAAATAGTGGGGTATGGTATCAGGGGTATTTGAGATGAGAAGAGAAAAAGTTGTCAAAGCAATTTTTGCTGGTGTTTGAATTGAGACAATGGAAGTCTTAATGGGATTTTTTGAGGATAAAAGAAAAGAGAATATTTAGAAAAGTTTTTTGTGGAGATTGAAATAGAAGCAGTTAAAAAGTAGAATTGCCTTACTACAGTAAGAACCCATTTGAGCCTAGATAATACACATTATCTATAGATTTAAGGAGCATGATTAGGTGATTTCCCTTAGCTCTTGGGAAAGAAATGGAGTGGGATATTATAGAAAGTGAAAAACTCTGAATATACCAATTGAAAAGGGAGTCAGTCTTTTCTTTCCAAGAATTCACATACTAATTGAGGGAGATAGTCCGTAAAATTGGTTTGAATTTCATGACAAATTAAATTACAGGCAGCCATTGAGCAAATGGTGAGGTCCATGACAAGCCAGTGCCTGTCCCATAGTAAATGCTCAATAAATGCTGTTTTCTTAAGAATATTTTGGTGGGGTAGATGGCCCCTGCCTAATGATTGTTAAAGGGGTAAATAGTCCAAAGGTAAAGAATGA